>NC_051399.1:26421359-26446359 GCF_015228065.2 Penaeus monodon
AACGCTGAAAAATCCCACCTTTACCCCCCCTCCCCCCCCTTTCCTCTCTCCCCTTTCTCTTTCTTTCTCTTTCGCTTTCTCTTTCCCTCTCTTTTTCCTTTTGTTTTTCTCTGTTTCTCCTCTCTCCTCTCTCTCTCTCTCCTCTCTCTCTCTCTCTCTCTCTTCTCTCTCCTCTCTTCTCTCTCTTCTCCTCTTTTCTCTTCTGGGCCTATCTTTGTCTGTCTTTTTCTCTCTCTTTTCTCTCTTCTCTCTCTCTTTCCTCTTTTTTCTCTCTCTCCCTTTTCTCCTCTTCTCTTCTCTTCTTTCTCTCTCTCTCTCTCCTTTCTTCCCCTCTCTCTTTTCTATCTCTCTCTCTCTCTCCTCTAAACCTCTCTTCTCTCCTTTCTGTTGTTTTGTCTGTTGTCTTTTTCCCCTTTTTCTCTCTCTTTTTCTCTCTTTTCCTCTCTCTTTCTCTCCCCCTTCTCCTCTTTTTTCCTCTTTTCTCTTTTTTTTCTCTTCTCTCTCTCTTCTCTCTCTCTCCTTTCCTCTCTTCTCTCTCTCTCTCTCTCTTCTCCCCTTCTTTCCCTTTCCCTTTTCTTGTTCCTCCACTGCCTTTCTCTTCCTTTACCTTGTCTTTTGGTCTTTTTTTCTTATCGTGTCCCTGTCCGAAGAGTTTCGGTTTATAAAGAGGTTCTTTTTTTGGATAGTCCCTGAATGGTACTGGTTAGAGTTCTTTAACTTCTTGGGTATTCGCGTGCGTTCCCTTCTTCTTCTTTTTTTCTTCTTTCTTTTTCCTTTTTCTTTCTTTTCTTCTTTTTTCTTCTTCTTTTTTTACTTTTCTTAAACTTTTCTTTTAATCTTTTTTTTTCTTCTTCCATCTTTTTTCTTTTCTTTTCTCTTCTTGTCTTTAAAATTTTTTCTTTTTTTTTTTCTTTTTTCTTTATTATATTTTTTTCGTTCTTTTTTTTTCGAGAGGAAGTATAAAATGTATTTAGAAAAAAAAAGATACAAAAAGAGGAAATGTAAAGGAAAGAAAAGATATACTCGAAAAAAAGAACCAAAAAAGTGCGAAAGTATACGGAACTTATAACCAAAAGACATTTGAGAAAGGAACTAGAATAATTTAGAATAATTTAAAACGAGGGCACACAAGGCAAACGCGTGGGACGGAAGTATAAGGAGAGGAAAGTATGTGAGACGAAGGTATAAGGATAGGAAGGCATGCGAGACCAAAGTATAAGGGAAGGCAAACAAGTAAAGCGAAGGTATAGGAAGGCATGTGAGACAAAAGTATAAGGGCAGGAAAAACTGGAAACGAAAGTAAAAGGGGAAGGGAGCAAGTAAAGGCGAAAGTATAAAGGGGGGGAGGGCCCCCCGTTTTTGGACCGGCCCGGGGGCCCGGCGGGATTGTTGCTCGGGTCGGGGGCTTTCGAGACGGGGGGGGGGGGGGCTTTTTTTTGGGGGGGGGGGGTTTTAGTATATGTTTTTTTATTTAGTATAATTTTTCTCAAAGGATTCGTTTTCTCTCTCTTTTTTCTCTCTCTCCTCGCCTCTTTTCTCCTCTCTTTCTCTCTCTCTCCTCCTCCCCTCTCTCTCTCCTCTTCCTTTTCCTCTCCCTTTTCCCCTTTCCCCCCCCTGGGGTGTTGTTGTGTGGGGTGTGTGTGTTTAAAGAAAATTTAATATTGAATATATAATATATTAATATATATATATATTATTAATATAATATATAATATGTAAGTTTATATATATATAATTTTATATAATATATATAATATTAAATATATATATATATAAATTAATAAAGTTAATAAGTTAATATATATAAAAAATATATTATTATATATAATATAATAATATTAATATTTAAAATTTTTATTTTATTTTTAAATTTTTATGTATTATTAGTTTAAAATATTTAAAAAAGATTATATAATAAAAATATATAATATTATTTTAATTATATAATATATATATATATATATATATATATATATATATATATATATTATATATATATAAAATTATATATATATATATATATATGATGTAAGCTTGCATGCATGTATATTGTGTATACGTTATATTATCATATATATATATATAGTTTATTATATATATATATATATATTAATTTTATATATATATATATATATTTCCCCCTTTATGTCCCTCTCCAGACGAAGGGCGAGTCTGCGGCCCGGGCGGGTCGTGGGAAAGAGGGAAAGATGTAACAGGAGCATATAGAATAAAGACTGACCATCGGCCACTATTTAAGTCAGAGGGAGATGCGTCCTTGGGGATTTGTGGTCACGTGACTCAGGGGAATGGAGTCCGAGGGAGGTATGGTCATGGGAGGGAAGAAGAAGGGAGGGAAGGAGGGAAGGTGGAGGCTGAAGGCAGTGGGTGGGGGTATTGGTGGGGGCAGGGAGTAAGAGAGGAGGGATGGGTAAGGGGAGGCACTTGGATGTGGTGAGGGAGAAGGTGAAGAGGGGGGAGGGGTGCTGTGAGGTCACGGGTGGAATGGTGAGGGGAGGGGGCGAGGGAGGGGATGGCATGGGGTGATGGGAGGGAAGGAGAAGGAGGGAGAGGCACTACGCCGTGCCACAAACCCATTCCAATGAACCTTACATGGCACGGCGCGCCTTTGGGGACAGCTCAGTGGTTGTCTCCAGAACCATAAAATCTTTTGGCAGTTCGCTTTTATTGCGTCTGTGGACGTGTTCGGTTCTGCCTTAAACCTTTATATATCTGGCCGAGAATGCTCACACGCGCGCAAATATGCATGATTCAGGGGGCGGCTTGCAAATGCATTCACACGGCCACACATACACATGCACGCAAGCAGACGGGTGCAGAGAGCCAGGGAGAGGAACAAACATACCCCAAAAATATTTACAAAAACACTTTCAAAAGCAAAAACAGTAGCAAAGAAACAACCACTTTACACATGCTCGTAGCCGGAGAGAGAACATTTGAGAAGGTTCCAAGAATGAAAGACCATATGACTCGGTTATAGCAGTGAGAGGACGTTTAGCATTGTGCCAAGAATAAGAGAACAGCTTAACACACCGCTGAAAAAGGAAAGAACGCGTCCAACTTCCAAGACAGTTCATGAACAAGACATCATGGATAAGAAAGGGTCAGCTGCCATCGTCTTCCACAGTCTGCCTCAGTCTGCCCACCATTTGCGGTCACCTGCCACCATCAGCAATCATCTGCCAACCTTCAGCAACTATCTCCACTGTCTGCCATCTTTTGCAACCACCTTTTCCCATGTGCCACCATCTGCCACCAGCTACAACCACCTTCTCCATATGGCACCGTCTGCCACCATCTGCCCACCACCTGCCACCATCTGTCACATTAAGGCCTGGAGGATACCATCGAAAGAGCCCGCAGAGGCGCTCCGAGGAAACCCCATCCGCCGAGCAGCCGAGCCATAATGATTTTATGATGACTGTGATGTCACCCTCGCCGCCCGCGCCGCCCGCGCCGCCCTCGCCCCCCTCGTCGCCGCTTGTCTGCCTTGAGATGACGCCGCGTGAGGAAGAGGGATGGAAGGAGAGGAAGTGAGAGAGTGAGAGTGAGAGTGAGAGTGAGAGTGAGGGTGAGGGTGAGGGTGAGGGTGAGGGTGAGGGTGAGGGTGAGGGTGAGAGGGAGAGGGAGAGAGAGAGAGAGAGAGAGAGAGAGAGAGAGAGAGAGAGAGAGAGAGAGAGAGAGAGAGAGAGAAATATATGGTACAAAAAAGGTTTATAATAATATTAACAATAATCCATATCATATAGCACATATGCCAATTATATGATCACGGTCTAAGACTCTCCCCAGGCGAACAGCTGATACAAACGTGTCCAAAACATGTCGTGTGGGAGGTATAGTAAAACAGAAGAATTTTTATTAGGCTTTTCTTATTACCTTAACGCGAACAATAACACTTAGCAGTAGGTCGTTTAGTGTTTAGAAGCTTAGCAGGAGAGATTAGAAGATTTGGGTCTGATGTGAAAAAAAGGATAATAATGATAAAGAGAGGTATGACGAGATGGAAACGAGAAGGATGGCTAGGGAGTAAGTAAGGAAGGATGGAGTGGAAGATTGGAGGAAGTAGGGAGGTAGGTGGAAAAGCGAAGGAGAGAGAGAGAGAGAGAGAGAGAGAGAGAGAGAGAGAGAGAGAGAGAGAGAGAGAGAGAGAGAGAAGAGAGAGAGAGAGGGAGAGAGCGAGTAAAAGAGAGAGTGTAAAAGAGGGAAATCGACAGACAGAAAGAGCAAGAGCAATAGCTATAGCGAAAACAAACAAACAAACAAAAACGCTTAGGAGAGAAACGGAGAAGAATAAGATGAATGAGGTTAAGTACGAGAGGGAAAGAGGGTGACGCTAAGAGTGAGAAACAAAGGGGTCTCGATTATCTCATGGTAGCGCTAATGGGGTGAGACGCTCTTCACACCCTTGCACCCTCCCCCCTGCCCCTAGCCTACCCTTCCACCCCCTACCCCTACCCCCACCCTTGCACCCCTAACCCTAACCCTCCCCCGCACACTATTTTATGGACAAGTCGAGGAAGCAGCAGAAGCTGGGTTCCCTTCCCTTACGACGAAGGTTTAATGCAGGCAGACCAATTAAGTTTAATTTTTATATACATTGTCGTCATCATCACCATCCGTGTATTACGTCAGAGTCAACAGCATACTGATTGGCCTCAAAGTTTAGCATTGCTTAAACGTCTTTTCAGTTGCATGACACACATGTAAATGGCTATAAAACTTATAAATAGTTTTGTTATTGTGAAACTGGGGTTCGCAATGAATGACTGAATCATGAATGAGTATGTAAATGGATTTTTTCCTACCTTTAATGTCTCGCTTGAACTTCATCTTTTAGTAAACACAATCATAACGCTTTTTATATGATCCTTATCTGATACATGCTTTCCTAATTTTTTTCACAAGGTCCCTGTAGATCATCCATGTTTCTCTAGGTTTGTTTAAACTTTAGGTACGATGTTCAATAAGTATTTTAAGTTACTCGATATTGAATGACTGTCAGACTTGTATTTTTAAACATTTCACGATGTCAGCAGCATTAAGTAGAACTATTTTCAATAACGTTAACAGATTTTTAAAATGTATTTACTCCCGCCGTTCTCACTGTATGCAAACTTCAGAGTAACTCAATACAGTTGCATCATACTAGTGGCTGTTTGTGGTAAACTGAGCATGTCGTGCGGGTACACAGGTAATTTAACTTTGACTCCTAAAAGTTCCTGGAAATGGATATCTTCTGGTTCATTGTATCACGGTATAGTTAAACTGTATTAATTTTTTTTCTCTCTCGAAAGATTTCTATGAATCATGTCTAGATGGAAAGGAGTAGGACGGTATTTCACTCGGTTGTGGTTTGTAAGATGTTCTATTTTGAGTCGGTTTTATGAGGACTTTTCTAGAAGTGGACCGAACTTCCTGCCCCGCCTATGGAGTTACGATGCCAACATTCCAGAGTAAATGTAACCTTTATTTTATTGTCAGTCGTGGAGAATACACTAAGGCCTGAAGTTGCTGAGCAGTGGAATGGAAATTACAATCATGTTATCTGTCAAGGCTAAGAAAACACATACACACGCAAACACTGTCGCATGTATACACACACACACCACAGAGAGTGAGAGAGAGAGAGAGAGAGAGAGAGAGAGAGAGAGAGAGAGAGAGAGAGAGAGAGAGAGCGAAAGAAAGATATAGACAAAGATAAAAGATTCCATTATTTTAACGGTCTACACATGTTGGCCAGTGCTGTGAAGAGCTCGCATTTCACTCGACAGACATAATTCAACTCAAAATCACAACTGTCAATATCGAAAAAGTAGCTATTCGTTTTTTTCCCCTCAGCAGCTTCCTACGTTTTCTTATGGTTCCGTTATCCGTACAGTTCCCAACTTCGTCATCTTCCGAAATGCTCCTGATATTCATTTTTTTATAGACTACAGTTATTATTTTTAATTGCGGTATTTATCACTAATTGCGCTGAAGTTATCGAAGCCCGCTAATCCCAAACTGCAGAAAAGAAACAAATATTTACTGCTAAACCAAGCCTAAAATTAAAGAACTTATCAAAACTTGTGAACTTTGCTCTTCTAAGTGCAATTTTATACCGCAAGAAAGAGTAACTGTGTCCGTGCTTTCATAGGATGAGAAATAAAAAAAATACTTCTGTTTTTTATGTTGTAATTAATAATAATTTTACTTGTTGGATGAATTTAAGAAAGAAAAATCCATAAATAGTTAAACAACATGAAGGCATTATGTAACATTTTCCACTTCGCTTTGAAACACGGCGGACAAATCCCGCAGAGTTTTGGTTCGTCTCTCACCATACGCAGTACCCTCGTTGGATTTTTTTCCTTCGGGCTGTTTTAGAGTTTTTTTTTTCTGAATCTCCGATGTTTTTTCTATAGATATATGTATTTTTATTTCTGTTTCTCTGTGTTGCGTCAAAGCCAGACGGGCACAACTGCAATTTTTATGATGGGTAGCAAGATCGAGCAAAGAATAGTCGACGGCACCACGACAGAGATATTTTCTCGCGAGGCGGAAAACGGGGGTAAGATTACAGTTGTGGCGGTAATGAGCCGGGGCGGAGTCTCTTCCCTTTTTATCGCTTTCTCTTTCTTTTTTTCTACGTCCCTCTCTCTCTTCTTCTATTTCTCTCTCTCTCTCTCTCTCTCTCTCTCTCTCTCTCTCTCTCTTCTCTCTCTCCTCTCTTCTCTCTCTCTCTCTCCTCTCTCTCTCTCCTCTCTCTCTCTCCTCTCTCTCTCTCTCTCCTCTCTCTCTCTCCTCTCTCTCTCTCTCTCTCTCTCTCTCTCTCTCTCTCTCTCTCTCTCTCTCTCTCTCTCTCTCCTCTCTCTCTCTCTCTCCTCCCTCTGTTCCTCCCACGACAGACGACACCGAGGCCAATCAGTCCACAGTCTCTTTTACATAAATAAATAAATTGCTAAATAAATTAGGATATAATATTTGAAAAAAGTCTCAACAAGAAGCTCCCTCTTTATCGTGAAAGACGTTGAAGTGTAGACCGATAGATGCTATCAATAAAATGCAAATATGTTTCTTTCCCTTTCGACCAGTAGCATCTTTCGCTTCACCGTGTCTCGTTCCGTCATAAGATATATTTCACCGCTATATTCTCATTTCTTCTTCTTTTGCTTCTCCGTCTTCCTCTCCGTCATCATCTTCCTTGTGTTTTTCCTCGGTCTTAATCGTGGGCTTCGTGAGCTTTATTTTCTTCTTTGTTGTCTTCTTGCTCCTCCTTCTCATTCGCTATCCTTGTCTAGCTCTTGCTCTTCCTCCTCCTCAACTCTCCTCCCTCCTTGTCCCCCATCCCCCTCTTCTCCCCTCCTCCTCCTCCTCCTCCTTCTTTTCCTCCCCCCTTTCCCATCTCCCCTCCCCTTTCCTTCCTCCTCTCCTATCCCCCTTTCCCTAATCTTCCCTCCTCCTCCTCCTCCTCCCCCGTCCCTACTCCCTCATTCCTCTCCTCTTTCCCTTCCCCCTTTTTTCTCCTCCCTCGAGTCTGAATCCTATTTCGACAACTTGTTTACTGCGCAAATTCGCAGCATAGATCAAGCTGGAAAGAATATTTATGAGTTGCTGTTGTCTGCTGCGAGTTTATTTGCGATCTTTTTTTTCTTTTTTTTGGGGGGGATAAGATAATTTTCCCTTTTCTGTGATGGTTATGCCTATTTTTATCTTGCTTGTTTGTTGAATGCTGATAGTAGTGGTGATAGAGTTGATGATATTTTTTTCTTTCTTTCTTTCTTTTCTTTTCTTTTCTTTTATTTTCTTTTTTTCTTTTTTAATTAAAGCTTATTATCATCGCCATGAAAATGATTTATCATTTCTGTGTCACTTTTTATCATTTTTGTTATTATTATTATTATTATTATTATTATTATTATTATTATTATTATTATTATTATTATTATTATTAATTATTATTATTATTATTTTCCAATGGTGATGCAACGGCGAGACGATACACTGCATGTAAGCAAGAGAAAAGTGGCAAATGGAGGCGTAAGTCCTCATGACATAATCCGGAATTAATGATGCAAGGAATGAAGGGGTTAATAAAATATTTGACCCTCTGAATCAACCATCAATTAAAAGTAAATCTTAGGGTAGTTTGTCGAATTTTCTTTACAATTTTGGTGTTGAAAATGTTTTTTTTTATTTATTATTAAATGAAAGGTTAATTAAGACGGGGGGTGAAGACGCGCTTTTAGGGTGGGGAAGGGAGGAGGGGGGGAGGTAAAGACCAGGGTGGGGAAGGGAGGAGGGGGGGAGGTAAGGGACCAGGGTGGGGAAGGAAAAGGGGGAGGTAAAGACCAGGTGGGGAAGGGAGGAGGGGGGGAGGTAAAGACCAGGGTGGGAAGGGAGGAGGGGGGAGGTAAAGACCAGGGTGGGGAAGGGAAAGGAGGGGGGGGGGAAAGGCCCAGGGTGGGGGAGGGGGGAATGGGGAGGAAAAAGGACCAGGGTGGGGAAGGGAGGAGGGGGGAGGTAAAGACCAGGGTGGGGAAGGGAGGAGGGGGGGAGGTAAAGACCAGGGTGGGGAAGGGAGGAGGGGGGGAGGTAAAGACCAGGGGGGGGAAGGGAGGAGGGGGGAGGTAAAGACCAGGGTGGGGAAGGGAGGAGGGGGGGAGGTAAAGACCAGGGTGGGGAAGGGAGGAGGGGGGGGAGGTAAAGACCAGGGTGGGAAGGAGGAGGGGGGGGGGTAAAGACCGGGGTGGGAAGGGGAGGAGGGGGAGGTAAAGACCAGGGTGGGGAGGGAGGAGGGGGGAGGTAAAAGACCAGGGTGGGGAAGGGAGGAGGGGGGGGAAGACCAGGGTGGGGAAGGGAGGAGGGGGGGAGGTAAAGACCAGGGTGGGGAAGGGAGGAGGGGGGAGGTAAAGACCAGGGTGGGGAAGGGAGGAGGGGGGGAGGTACAGACCAGGGTGGGGAAGGGAGGAGGGGGGGAGGTAAAGACCAGGGTGGGGAAGGGAGGAGGGGGGAAGGTAAAGACCAGGGTGGGGAAGGGAGGAGGGGGGGAGGTGGGGAAGGGACCAGGGTGGGGAAGGGAGTAGGGGCGGGTAGAGGGGTATCACTTCCTGGGGAGGAATGATATTGCAAGAAATAATGATGGGGGTATTCCCTTAGGGGGGGGGGGGTGAAGAGTTGAGAAGGAAGGTCACAACAAACCGGGGAAAGAGGGGGGGGGGGGCGGTGAGGGAGGGGGAGGGGGTAAATAAGCTAACCCCACCCCCCCACACACATAGGAAGATATAAGAAAGCTGTTCTTCGGTCGCGCTCGTATCGCTTTACCTCCTGACGTCATCCTAGAAGGGGAAAAAAAAAAAAAAAAAAAAAAAAAAAAAAAAAAAAAAAAATATTTTAAATTATATATATATATATATATATATATATATATATATATATATATATATATATATATATATAAGAATGGGAAGGCAAAATATAAGCTAGGCGAAAAAAAATTATAAAAATGAAAGTTAAGGAAAAGAAATTAAGAAAATAATAACAACACTAACAAAAATCAAAATTCGAGAGAAAGAGAAAGAGAAGGAGAAAGAAAGAAAGAAAAAGCGAGAGGAAATGGAAACCGAATACCAACTGCGAGGGAATGGCGGAAGGGATTCGGCTCCGGTTTTTTGTTTTTGTTGTTATTTTTGGGGGTTTCTTATTTGTATCGTCCAAATCGTCATCGTCATCGTCATCATTCTATCATCATCATCATTATACTCAATACTCATCATCATCATTTACCGTCATCATATCACCGTCATCATCCAAGCATCATCATCCTATCATCACCACCGTCATACATTATCCCGTCATCATCTCATCAGCATCATTATCAATTTTATCATCATCATTCACCGTCATCATATCATCATCATCATATCACACCACGTCATCATCATCATCATTTATCATCATCTCACCTATAAAATATCATCATCACCGTCATCATATTCATCACGTCTCATCTTTCCGTCATCCCTCATCATCAACCGTCTCATCATCACCTCATCATCATTCATCACGTCATCATCTACATCATCATCATAACCGATCATCACTCATTAAAACACCAACACATCATCCCCCATCATTCATTAAACTATCATCATCATCCCACCCACCCACGCTATATACAAAGCACAAGCCCGGGACGAAATCATCAACGCCTCCAAACACCCCTCTCTTCCTTCTTTATTCAACCCCCTTCCTACAAGGAGGGTTTTTTAAATAAGGGGAAAAAGAAAGTTTTTTTTTTTTCCCGCCTGACAACAACAGCCTATAGTTTTCCAATGGCCGATAACTCTTTAGACCCGCAGAATTTTTTTTCTCTCTCTCTTTCTGTTTTTTTCAGTTATTGCTAATGCTATTTTTAAGTATGGAGAGAGTGGGTGGGGGTTATTTTCTATGTTCTCACTCTCTCTTTCTCTTTCTTTTCTTTAAATGTCTAACCCTCTCTCTCTCTATCTCTCTCTCTCTCTCTCTCTCTCCTTTTCCCCTCTCTTCTCTCTTCTCTCTCTCTCTCCTTCCTTCTTATCTAAAACATCTCATCTCTCTCTCTCTATCTCTCTCTTCTCTCTCTCTCTCTTCTCTCTCCTCTCTCTCTCTCTCCCTCACGCATTTACATGTTAAATCGTGCGGGTGTGTGTGTGAAAGTGGGTTTGTGTGTGGGGTGTGTGTGTTTGTGTGTGTGTGTGTGTGTATGTGTGTGTGTGTACGTGTGTGCGTGTGTACGCGTGTACCACACACACACGGTCGTAACTCAATTCATAATGATCTACGTGCCCATAATTCTCGGTATGTACGCGAGTATAAAGCATTACATCGAGTCATTTGTCATTTTTGCATTAATATTTCGTCCCGCGGAAGACTCTTCGGCCTCAGCCCATTGTCTCCTCTTCCGCTGCACGCTTATTGGATCGAGTTTTAGTTCCGCAAAGGCCTTGACAACGCCAACTATAGTTTTCCAATATTGTAGATACATCTCTCTTCCTATCCCCTCTTCCTTTTTTGGCCACTTCGTGTTTTTCCTTTTCTTTTTCCTTCTATTCCTTCTGCTCTCCTTGCTTCTCCCCTCCTTGTTTTGTTCCTCCTCATCTTTTCCTTCTTTTGTTATCCATTCTTTTCTTCTCTTCTCCTTCCTCTTCTCCTCTCTTCTCTCTCTCTTTTCTCCTCTCTCTCTCTTTTCCCCAAACCCTTCCTCTCTCTCTCTCCTTTTCTCTCCCCTCTCTTCCCTCTCCCTTTCCCCCTTTCCCCCCTTTTTCCCCTCCTCTCTCTCTCTCTCCTCTCTCTCTCTCTCTCTCTCTCTCTCTCTCTCTCTCTCTCTCTCTCCTCTCTCTCCTCTCTCTCTCTCTCTCTCCTCTCTCTCCTCTCTCTTCCTCTCTCTCTCTCTCTTCCTCTCTCTCTCTCTCGCTCTCCCTCCCTCCCCCTCCCTCTCCCGCCCTCCTCCCTCCCTCCTCCTCCCCCTCCCCCTCCTCCCTCCCTCCCTCTCCTCTCTTCTCTCTCTCTATATATATATATATATATATATATATATATATATTTTATATATATAATATATTATATATATATATATATATATATATATATCCCTCTCCCCTCTCTCTCTCTTTCCTTCTTCCTATCCTTCTTTCCCACCTCCTCTCCCGCTCTCCAGCCCTCTCTCCTCCCTCTTTTTTCCACTTCCTCTCCTCCTCGCCTACGCCTCCCCCCTCCGCCCGTAACCTCCCTCGTTTCCCTCAAGCGTCTCAAGATAGCTGGAGTGCCATCGAGTGCCTCACAGGCCGGTAGCCATAACGACCTCAAACTACGCTGAATAACGGCGGCGACAATTGGCACTCTGATACTGGCACTTGAATTCAAGGGTGCCAATGTTTTCTCTTACTTTCTTTGCATGTATTTCTTCCTTCTCTCTTTTTCTTTCTTCCTTTACATCCCTCCCTCCCTCCCTCCCTCCTCTCACTTTCCTTCTCGTCCATCCCTCCCTCCTCCCTCCTCCCGTCATTTTTCTTCCCGTCTCTCCTTTACCCATCCCCTCCCTCTCTCCCTCCCTCCTCCCCCATCCCATTCCCCACACCCCATCCCTCACCCCCACCCCCTTCTCGACACCCCATCCCCTCCCCCGAAGCTCGCCAAGAGTTTGAGCTAATTCCTTCTCAAAACAAAAGACAGCCGAAACGCGTGCGCTCTTCCCCGTCCTCGCCTGCGTGTCTCCTTAATGGGTCTCGAAATACCGCCAGGTGAGTTCAGGTGAAGCCAGGTGGGGAGAGAGCGGCGGTGGGGGGGGGGGAGTGGGGTAGCGGTGTTTGGGGGAGTATTGGGAAGGAGGAAAGGAGGGATGAGAAAGGAGAAGGGTGAGGTAGGAGAGGAGTGGGGAAAGGGAAGGGTGAAGGTGAAGGAGATAAGAAGCGAAGAGACAGACAGACAGGGACTGAGTAGTAATGACACTGATAATGATAACAACAACAATAAAAAATGACAACAGTGGCAATGATTACCCTAACATAATAACCTTAACAACGATAATGATAGCAGCAGCTGTGATGACGATAATGACCACAATGACAAACATGACGATGCTGCGATGACGGGCAGAGGGAAGAAGGAGAAGAAGGATCTATCCCTGCGCGAAAATCCCGTTCGACCTTACGGAGAAAATCCGATGCAAACCGACTCAAAAAAGAGGCTTTGCGAGTTGGAAGTCTTGTCGGGGATAATTAGAACACAAGAAAATATATAGGAGGAAAGGGGAGAGGAAGGGAAAAGAGAGAGAGAGAGGGGGGAGGGGAGGCGAGAGGAGGAAAGATCAGAGGGGAAGGAATAAGAGGAATTGGTAGATTGCAAGAGGAGAGATAAATCTCTCTCTCTCTCTCTCTCTCTCTCCCCCTCTCCCTCTCCCTCTCCCTCTCCCTCTCCCTCTCCTCCCCTCTCCTCCCCTCCCTCCCTCCCTCCCTCCCTCCCTCCCTCTCCCTCTCTCTTTTCTCTCTCTGTCTCTCTCTCTCTCTCCTCTCTCACTCCTCGCTCATTCACTCACCTATCTATCCGTCCGTCTATCTTTCGTTCCTTCTCTTGTTTCCTATCTGTATCTCTTTTTCATCTCTTTCTCTTTCTGCATTTATCTTCTCTTCTGCTCTGCTCATTTCTCGTCTGTGCTTTGACTTTTCATTCTCACACAGACCGTATCTCGCATCGCTTTCTCTCACTCTTCTTCTACTTCTTCTCTCTTCACTTTCACTCCCTCCCCCTTTCGTTTCCCATTCCTCTTGGCACCAATCTTCACTTTGGGCGAAAATGAGTTAGATTCAGCAACGGAAACCAAGGCTGACCTATAACAGCATACGATATCCCCGTAACAAGAGCATTTCAAATTGCACCGCCTGGCATATCAGCAAGAGTTTTCATTTAATGGAAATCTGCTGAAAGGCTGAAGCTGAATAGGTAAGAGAGAGAGATGAAAGGGAGGTAGGAAAGTTGGGGGGGGGGGGCTGGGTTGGGGAGGGATGGGAGATGGGAGTGGGAGTCTCTGCTTTCTCTGTGTTTGAGGAAGGGAGGGATAGGAGGGAGAGGGTGGGCAAAAGGCAGACAGACAGACAGACAGACAGTTATACAGACAGACAGAATGATAGACAGAAGAGAGAGAGAGAGAGAGAGAGAGAGAGAGAGAGAGAGAGAGAGAGAGAGAGAGAGAGAGAGAGAGAGAGAGAGAGAGAGAGAGAGAGAGAGCGATCCCAGTGCAGCAGCAGTGGATAAGTCTCTGGCCAGCGAGAGAGATCGAGGGTGAGTTGTGTGCCAAGGAAAGAGGGTGGAGGTCGCTTGATCGCCGGTTCCTGTGCAGTTCTTCGGGTTATTGCCAAGAGTTATGAACAAGGACGCGGGATGTAATGCCCTTTAATACCTTCTGTCCGCACGGGGTTGATGGCTGTGGATTTTCTCCTTTTTCTTACGTCTGAATAGGGATTAGCGAGTTTCCTGTGTTTGGAGAGTCGGTGATGGTGACTGGTTTGCATCTCTCCTCAAAAAAAGTAAAGTAATTCTGTATAAATTTAAGTGGGTTGCGTTTTACCATAAGGAGTTGTGATTTTGCGACAATTTTTGATATGCAGGCTTAAGAATATAGACAAATTCGCATGAGAGATTGCCAGTGGATACTTACATGTGTGCGTATTTATGACACACACACACACACACACACACACACACACACACACACACACACACACACACACACAACCACGTATACATATATACATCCACACTTACATACATACATACATATATGTGCACACCCTGGAGTGTGGAGATCCCGAAGGAGGCAGCCCGAGCCCGAGCGGCCGCATCTCTCTGTCCGCACGAACGTTCCGCTAAGAGGGCGAAGTGGCGGCTGTCAGCGGCCGACGCACGCTCTCCCTCATACTCCGGCCACAAAACGCGGGAGTAAACAAGTCTCCCTCACCCTCTGTCACGCTACACGCTACATCTCGAAAGGTAAACAACGCCGCCACGCCCTCCATCACACTCGGCGCGATATCTGCGGGCGTAAACAAGGTGTTTCTCCCGCCTTCCATCACCGTCCACGCTCCGCCCGCGAGAGGTAAACACCGTCGCTGTGCCCTCCATCACGCCCTCCGTCACGCCCGCACGCCTTCTCCTCCATCTCGTGTCGTTAAGGATGTCCCTCTTTTCCTTCCCTTCCCTCCTTCTCTTCCTCCCTCCCTCCCTCCCTCCCTCCTTCCTTGCCTTTCTCGGCTCACCCTCGCCGTCCCTTCTATCGTCACCGTCGATTTTACATTCATAGCTTTTTCCCCTCTACCCTTTTACCTCTTCCTCTTCCTCCCTCCTTTCCTTCTTCGTGTACATTAGTACCACGAGTCCCTCCTTCTATTCACTCTACCCTTCCCTCCCTCCTTAGCCCCTCCTTCTTCAATCCAGTCATCTATTCCTCCCTTACTGCTTCCCCTATTCCCTCTTCTTTGCTCTGCCCCCTTCTTATTCCTATTCCTCCTCTTCCTCCTCCTCCTCCTGCTTCTTTTCCTCCTCCTCCTCGTCCTCCTCCTCCACCACCTCCTCCCCATCCTCCCCTCCGCCTCCTTTACCTCCTCTTCCCCGTCCTCCTCCTCCTCCTTCGTTCCTTTCTTCGCCCCTTACCCTCCAACCCCCATGATCTTCGCCTTCGCCTTCCCCCTCAACACCTCCTTAATGAGCGGAGTCGGTGTACTTTACATGCTAAACGCTCGCGACCAGATCTGTTCTCGGTGAGGAACCGGAAAGTGGGAACAGAAGAGCGAGCGAGGATAAGGGAGGGAGGGAGGGAGGAGGGTATCAAAAGGGAAGGAAGGGAGGAGAGTGTCTGCGAAGGGAGGGGTGAATAGGGGCGAAGGGGAGAAGGGGAGATGGGGAAGCTACCAGAGTGTAGGGTGTAGGAAAGGGGCGTTGAGGGGAAAGATACTGGTGTTATTCAGCCGAGCTTGATTAATGATCTTGCCTTCAAGCCTTTATTGTTTTAATTATAACTTTCGTCTCCTCCCCCCCCCCTCTCCCTCCCTATATTCAAACATGATGTTTTTTGAAAAGTATGCGTGAGGGTTTTAACATTGTTCATTGGTGATTAGCTTTGAGATCTTTAGGTGAGAGAGGTTGTAGTATAGAATTTCATATTATGGTTATTTGCTTGCTTGAAGGTCCTTTAAAGGAGACAGGATGAAATTTTCTTGAGAGAAGCGTATCTCTTGTCAAAGAGAGGAACTATTTGAGTGAGACTAATTTGGTGACTTTCTCTCTTCTCGTCAAGTCTGAGGACTCTCTCTCTCCATCTCTCAGGTACTCGTCATCTCTTATTCTCTCTCTCTCTCTCTCTCGCTCTCTCTCTCTCTTTCATTCTCGCTCTCTCTCATTTTCTCTCTCTCTCTCTCGCTCTCTCTCATTCTCTCTCTCTCTCATTCTCTCTCTCTCATTCTCTCCTCTCTCTCATTCTCTCTCTCTCTCTCTCTTCTCTCTCTCCTCTCTCATTTCTCTCCTCTCTCTCTCTCTCTCTCTCTTCTCTCTCTCTCTCTCTCTCTCTCTCTCCTCTCTCTCTCTCCCTCTCTTCTCTCTCCTCTCTCTCTCTCATCTCTCTCTCTCATCTCTCTCTCTCTTCTCTCTCTCTCTCTCTCTCTCTCTCTCTCTCTCATTCTCTCTCTCTCTCTCTCTCTCTCTCTCTCTCTCTCTCTCTCTCTCTCTCTCCCTCTCCCTCTCCACTTCCCTCCCTCCCTCCATTCTCTCTCTCCCTCCTCTCTCTCTTTCGTTTATTTTCTTCTTTTTTCTCTCTATCACGGAGGTCACGCGTTGCCATAACTCTACCAAGCAGAGAAGCGTCAGCGTGATAACGGTAAGAAGAGAAAGCAAAGAATAAATGGTCAAGGAAAGGAAGGGAAAATAAATGGCCAAGAAGAGAAAACAAAGAAGAAATGGTCAAGAAAAAAGAAGTGAAAGGAGGAGGAGAATGTGAAAAGGAGATAAAGGCGATAATGGTGAGGAAAGGATGGGGAAGATAATGATGAAAAAGGACAGAAATAAGAATTATAATAAGGAAATGATAAGAAGAGTGAATGATGAATGTGAGGAATGCATGGGAAGAAAATTATCGTGATGTGAAAGTAATGAGTTTATGATAAAGGTGAGAAGGACGTATGGAAGAAGGAAGGAAAAGAAAGAGATAAGAAAATAGAACATAGGACCAGAAAATCGTGAGAAGAAAGAAGAGAAACAGCAAAACGGAACAAAGAGGAGAAGAAGAAGAAAGATGTACGGTAAAGTAATAAAAAAAAATCACGAGATTTGAGGAAAAATCTCAAAATAAGAGAAAGAAAAAGAAAGGTCAAATGAAAACGTAGAAAGAAGAAGAAGAAGAAGAAAAAAAAAGATGTACGGTAATGTAATACAAAAAAAAGAGAAAATAAAAAATCACGAGATTTGAGGAAAAAATCTCAAAATAAGAGAAAGTAAAAGAAAGGTCAAATGAAAACGTAGAAAGAAGAAGAAGAAGGAGAAGAAGAGGAAGATACAAATTATTTGACGAGATAAGAGGATCGCTAGAGCCGGTGTGGAAGACTATTTCATTATCAGTGATGCATTTTCATTTATGCAGATCGTGATAATGCATTTTTGCTGTTGCGAAGTCATTGTTCTGCAAGATGGCGTTTACTTAAACATTTTGCAAAGCCCAATTCCTCACGATGGGCGGGAGATTGCGTCGATGTTATCTTCCAGACTGAGTTCTCTCTCGCTTTCCCTTTTCGTTGCGGGGAGAAGGGAGGAAGGAGGATGAAGAGGGGGAGAAGGGAGGAAGGAGGAAGGAGGAGAAGAGGGGGAGAAGGGGGGAAGGAGGATGAAGAGGGGGAGAAGGGAGGAAGGAGGATGAAGAGGGGGAGAAGGGAGGAAGGAGGAAGGAGGAGGAAGAGGGGGAGAAGGGAGGAAGGAGGAAGGAGGAGGGAGAGGGGGAGAAGGGAGGAAGGAGGAAGGAGGATGGAGAGGGGAGAAGGGAGGAAGGGGAAGGAGGAAGATAGAGGAGGAGGAAGGTGGATGGTAAAGGAGGGAGGGAAGAGGAGGAGGAAGGAGGAAGAGGGAGGGAGGAGGAGGAAGGAGGAAGAGGGGAGGAGGAAGTTAGATAAAGAGGAAGAAAGATGAAGGAGGAGTAAGAGGAAAGTAGATGAAGAAGGGAGGAGGAAGTGGGAGGAGGAGGAGGAGGAAGGAAAATAGGAATTAGCAGAGGAGAATAAAGAGGGGTGAAGAGGAAAGGAAGAAAGAGTGCAAATTGAGAGAACAAGGACGAGGAGGGAGGAAAAGGAGACAGGGGGGGGGGGGGGGGGGGGGCGAGGAGAAGGAAAAGAGGAAGAATTCCATTAGGTGGGGCATTAGAATTTTTTTTCTTCTTTTTTTGGTCCATTATAGCGCGAAAACGAATTTATATAATTCACGTTTGCTTATTACCAGTATTCTTGATCCTTATTTTATGTCATTCCAGATTTTATTAAGTACAAATAATTTTTTTTTTCATATGACGTCCTCATGTAATGTTGGCAGCCATGGCGATCTGGTGCATCTTGTGGTTGGTATTCCTGCTAAACACATCAGTTTCTCGATGTATCAATAGATAATTCTAATTCCAGAAGGAGATATCCAATAGATAATTCTAATTCCAGAAGGAGAAATCCAATAGATTATTCTAATTCCAGAAGGAGAAATCCAATAGATAATTCTAATTCCAGAAGGAGAAATCCAATAGATAATTCTAATTCCAGAAGGAGATATCCAATAGATAATTCTAATTCCAGAAGGAGATATCCAATAGATAATTCTAATTCCAGAAGGAGATATCCAATAGATAATTCTAATTCCAGAAGGAGATATCCAATAGATAATTCTAATTCCAGAAGGAGAAATCCAATAGATAATTCGAAATACAATGACGAAATATTTAAACTTTACATCTGTCATTTATCTTTTTTTTGTTTGTTTGTTTTTTTGTTTTTTGTTTATTCAGAACTTGGTTATTTATCTCCTCAGTTGAATCGAGTAAAAAAAAGAAAAAAAAGTTATATGAAGGCCACGGAGACGGAACTACCTCGGAACGTCACAATAAAACCCCGGAGCGTGACAACCTCAAGCGGAGGAGGGAGGAGGAAGGAGGAGGGAGGAGGGAGGAGGGAGAGGAGGAGAAAGGGGGAGGAGGGAGTGGAGGAAGGAAGGAAGGAAGGAAGGAAGGAAGGAGAAAGAAGTCGAAAAGGAGGAAGTAGACAGGAGGAGGAAGTGTAGGAGAGGAAGAAGAAGAAGAATAGGAGTATTAGAAGGAGGAGGAGGTGGAGGAAAAATGATTAAACAAGGAAGAGGAAAAGGAAGTTGAAGGCCCCCCCCCCCCCTGCGACTCTGCCCTGCCTGACCTCATCTGCATAACCCTTGTTTATGGCATCGCATTACACTGACACCCTGCCCTGCCCGCTTGCAACACGAGCAACACCGCAAGCAACGGCCGACCTCCCTTTTTCCAGCGTTTCCTAGATTCTGATTTTTTTTTCTTTCTTTTTTTATTGCCCGATATTCGTTTACCTTTTTTCTTCTTTTTTTCTTTACTCTTCTTTCTTCTAATTCTTCTTCTTCTTCTTATTATTATTATTATTATTATCATTATTATTATTATTATTATTATCATTTCCTCTTATTCCTCTTATTTTTCTTTCCCTTTCTCCTTTTATTTTTGTTTCTTTTTGATCACCCCACTTTTTTCCTGTATTATATTTTTATTGTTGTTGTTATTATCAGTAGTATGATTATTATTGTTATTGTCATTTTTAAAATTAATATTAACTATTGTCATCATTATCATTATTATTGTTAATACTACCGTTATTGTTACCATTATTAGCATTATTATTATTATCATTATCATCATTGTTTTTATTATTACCATTATTCTTATCCTTTTAATTTTCCCTTTTCATTTTCTTTCTTTTTCTTCTTTTCCAGTCGCTTGCTTTGGATTTTGCATGACGTTAGGCCCAATCTAGACGAATAGATAACGGTAATGATAGACAAATAACTAACAGAATAAGAAAATGCAGGATAATGAAGGAAAAACAAATAATGCAAATGAAATACAAAGAAATATAAAAAATGCAAGAAACAACCGAGGAAGGAAAGACAAGTTAATGAAAAGGCAGCGAAAGACAGATTATGAAAGGAGGGAGGGGCAGCTGAAATTAAAAAATGTGCTGAATTTCAATTTTTTTTTTTTTTCCATGCGGTGTTTGTGATTACGGAAATGGCGCAAGCGGTAAGGTCATTCATTTGGGAAAAAGGGGGGGGGGGGATGATAAGGCAGAAACATTTGTGAAGGAATGGAAGTATGATTCAGGGACACAAAAAAAAATCTGTCACTCCAGACACTGACGACTATAAATTGCATTTCATTTCTCTCTCTTTCTGGTGTTCTCGCCTTTCTCTCTCTCTCTCTCTCTCTCTCTCTCTCTCTCTCTCTCTACCTTTCTCCTCTCCCGCTCTCTACCTTTCTCCTCCCTCTCCTTCGTCTCTCTCTTTCTCTCTTCCTCTCTCTCTCTCTCTTCGCTCTCTTTCTCTCTCTTTCTCTTCTCTTTCTCTCTCTCTCTCTCTCTCTCAGTAAGCAAATAAAGATAACATAAGGAACTGAATTGCTAAGAAAGATAATATTTGTGAGAAAGATAGTGTGCTTAAGTAAGTTCGAAAGATTATAAGCAAGACACGGTGAGTTATCAAAATAAATTCTCAAGAAGGTGAGCAAGTACCTTGAACGCTGTTGCACCCCCCCCCCATGTTGATTGAAACTGCAGACTGCAAGTTGCATCCCTGCGATGGGAATAGTGCCAAGTTTGATTATTGCGATTCTCCATTAGCGAAATTTGATGACTGATTGACTGACTGATTGGCGCAGAACGGTATTCCATGGCGTCTGTTGACTTTTTTTTTTCTTTCTTTCTTCCTTTTCTTCATTATTTGTTTATTTTATTTCTTTATTTATTTATTAGCAGATAGAGGGAATTGCATACACATTTTTTTTTTTTATTCTCTTCTACCCTCACTCCCATTTCTAAGTCATCACAGCCTTGTGTATATAATAGACGTGCTTAATGAGGCATGTTTCCGCCTCCGTCTCCCCTTGTGTGTCATTATCTTGTCGCCAGCCTTCGAAACAAAGTGCGCCCTTATCGCTTCCGATCGCTAAGGTGTCAGTTAGTGAAAGGGGGGGTGTACATATCTGTGGGGCTGGAGTGGGGTGGGGAGTGAACGTGTGTGTGTGTGTGTGTGTGTGTGTGTGTGTGTGTGTGTGTGTGTGTGTGTGTGTGTGTGTGTGTGTTTGTAATATTTAAAATATGTATATTTCCATTTTTCTTAGTAAGCAAAATGATGGTAATAATAAAATAAAAGAGTAAGGGAATATATATAACAAAAATACCGACATAAGACATAAGTTCCGTTGTCCCCCCCTCCTCACCCTACCCCATCCCCCCCTTCACTTGAGTGCCACCCCACCCCCCACCTTAGCCCCACCTGAGTGCCACATCACCTCAGGGCATCAGGCGCCTATCACGCCGCCGGTGGCACTGTCTCTGCTCACCATCTTGACATTCATCTCCCAGCTGTCGCCACATTGGAAGGTATTTTACTGAAATTCGACAGGTTTGTGAAATGGTCTTCCACCCAGTTCTGAAGATGCCCCTCCCCGCCACTCCTCCCTCCCCCCATCTCCCCACCCCCAATTGAAGCCTACTCTCTCCCTTACATGCAAGCATCACCCTCTCTATGTCCTCTAGAGGGCCTCTCTCCCCTTTCCCCTCTCCCTCTACCTAAGTGCCACTTCCCCTCTCCTTTCCTTCCCCCAGCCGTATGAGTGCCACTTTCCTCTCCCCTCTCCCTCCCCCAGCCACATGAGTGCCATTTTCCCCTCTCCCTCTCTCACTCCCCACAGTTTTCCAGGTGCCACTTTCCCTTCCCTTCACCCATCCCCCCACCCCCCATTCCCTCCCCACAAACACTCCCTTCCCCAACCAGCCGAGTGTCACCCCCCCCCCCTCCCCGATCCTCAACCTCCCGCCGGCCAAACATATCAGCCTTCACTAGCTCGGAAATTAATTAAACTTCAAGACCCGAGGCATAATGATGTTTACCGGGCAGGGCGCTATCGAGAGGTGTTGGGTTAAAATATTATGCGTCCCCTTTGCCCCTGCCCGTTTTTCTCGTACTCTTCCTCCTCCTTCTCCTCCTCCTCCTCCTCCTTACTCCTCCTCCTCCTTCCTCCTCCTCCTCTCCTCCTCCCTCCTCCTTCCCTCCCACCCCTCTCTCCGCCTCCTCCTCCCTCTCCTCCTTTTTCCTCTCCTCCCTCTCCTCCCACCCTTCTCCTCCTCCTCCTCCCCTTTCTCCGCCTCCTCTCTCCTCCCTCCTCCTCCCTCCTCCCTTTTCTCCCCCTCCCTCCTCCTCCTCCTCTTTCCTCCTCCCCCCCTCCTTCTTCCTCCTCCCTTCTCCTTCTTTCCTCCTCCTCCTCTCCCTCCCCTCCTCCCTCCTTCCTCCTCCTTCCTCCTCATACCTCTCCCCCTCTTTTTCCTCCTCCTCCTCCTCCTCCTCCTCTTACTCCTCCTCCCCCCCTCCTCCCTCCTCCTCCGCCCTCTCCCCTCCTCCTCCTCAGAAGAAGAAGAAGAAGAAGAAGAAGAGGGAGAGGTAGAGGCAGATGTAGAGGAAGAGAAAGAGTAGGAAGAAGAGGAAGAGGAAGAGGAAAGGGATGCGGAAGAGGAAGAGGAAGATGGGAATGTAGGCAGTATGTTGCTGACACCACTTCGTATCCGATCATACATGCATCGTGAGCTAAACCAGCAAACTATCAGACTTTAATTAGAATTGACAAATTTCTTGGCGGGGGGAAGAGGGGAGAGGGGGGAGAGGGTGCCAGTGCAATGTGTGTCATTAGTTAACTTCACCGTGCGAATATATTGATGTTTATATCTGAAAATGTTCGTGGGTTTGCTTACCTGTGAATGTTTTTTTTTTTTTTTTTTTTTTTTTTTTTTTTTTTTTTTTTGTGTGTGTGTGTGTGTGTTTGTGTGTGTGTGTGTGTGTGTGTGTGTGTCTGTCTGTGTTTGTCAGTGTCAATATCTATGTGTCTACATCTGCATGTGGCACCGCACGCATGTATGCCTTCCTCTCCACATGCCCGTGACACCCCAAACTCCACTTATATCGCATTTTTCATTTCTCTTCTCTGATGCGTGTTTGCCGTGCACTTACCCGCATCCTCGCCTCTCTCATTCCGGCGATGCTCTTTCGCGAAACAGAAAAAAACACTCGGGGAAAAAGGCTCAAATCAAAGGGTTTTCACTCTCGCTCGGTAAACAGCTTGCCATGTTGGCTGTTCCGTGTCACATTGTTCGGCAAACAACAAATGACTAACAAATAAAGTTGGGTTGGGTTCTTATAGGAGAGTTAGCGTTAGTGTTTTTCAAAGGCTGTTTTCGCTCTAGCTTTTGTCTGTCTGTTTGTCTATCTCTGTCTGTCTGTCTGTCTATCTATTGTCGTAATCTATTTGTCTGTCTGTCTATCTGTCTGTCCTTCTTCCTGTCCGTCTGTCGTTCTGTCTGTCCTTCTTCATGTCTGTCTGTCTGTCTTTCTATCTATCTATCTGTCTGTATGTCCTTCTGCCTGTCTGTCGCTCTGTCTGTCTGTCTGTCTGTCTCTGATTAGTTTGGATTCGACTATTTTCTTTTTCTTTATAATTGGATGCATTTCTGTTTTATTTTATTTTCGTTTGTTGATATATTTGTTTGTTCATTTTTCTTAATTTATAATTTCCGAGGTTTCAAATGTTCTTTCTTGTTAAAGCTTTTCAATCAAGGGAATGACTTTTTTTTTACATTTATAAAATAATTTCCATGATCATTTGCTTCCATGTGTTTGTTAGTAATATCAGTAAAAGTGTATAGATGAAATCGTATTTTTTTATCTAAAGGCAGATTTTTTTTCACACCTTCCCTTCCCTCATCTCTTTTATTTTATTCTTCCACCTCTTTCTTCTTCCTTTTCGGCTTCGTCACTTCTTTAGCTTCATCTCTCTCTCTTCATCTCCTTCTATTCTCCTTTCTGGCTTTCCTTTTCCCCATCGTCTGCAATTTCCTCCCATCTTGTTTCCTTCCTTCATTCTCCTGTTCTCTTGCCTCGGTTTTGGCTCATTTTTTCTGTTTTTACACACACACACACACACACGCACACGCGCGCGCGCAAGTGTTTGCTTGTGTCGTGTTATGTCTGTGTCACTTTATCTCTCCTTTTCGCATCGTTTGCCGACGAAAGGAAGATATATTCGCAAAAAACATCAAGAATCTCCAACCCCTTTTTTGAAACCCCCTTATCAGTGTCGTGACCCGTCTCGCCTTATTCCCTGCCCTGCTTTCTCGTCTCTGGTTCTTCCTCTTTTTTCTTTCCTTCTTTCTTAGTCTCCCCTTTTCTCCTCTTTACTCTTTCTTTCTCTCAGCTCTCTTCTCTCTCCTCCTCGTTTTTTTTATTTTTATGTCGTCTTCTCTTTATCATAACCCAGTCCTTTCCTCTCCTCCCTTTTCTCATTTCCCATTTTTTCTCCCTTCTTTTTCTTCTTCTCCCTTCTCCTTTCTCTCTCTTCGTCTTCTCCCTCTATCCTCCCCTTCTTCCACTTTTCTGTTCTTCCTTCCCCTTCTCTCCTTTCTTCCTTCTTCCTCTCTCCCTTCTCCCTCCTCCTATCCCTTCCTCCCCCTCCCCTTTTCCCCTCCTCCTTCTTCTCCTTCTCCCTCCCTTTTCCCCTCCTTCTTTCCCCTCCTCCCCCCTTCCTTCCTTCCTGCCTTCCCCTTCCTCCTCTCCCTTCTTCTCCTGCCTCCTTCTCCTTTCTCTTGCCTCGTCTTTCGCCGTACATTATAGTTAGAGTTTCCGTCCACGTTCTTTTCTTTTAAGGGAAAACTCAAATAAATATCTTCAAAGGAAAAATTATTGGCATGTACCTGGCGCCATTCACTCGTAAATGCCCTGAAATAGATAGGGAACTAGTACGAAGAAAATGCAATTGAGAGAAATCCTAGAAAAAAGAAAGAAAAGAAAAAGAGAGAGAGAGAAAAAAAAAGCTCCCGAAATGAGGAAAGAAATTAGAAGAAACCATAAAAGGAAATGATAAGAGTCATTAACGTTGACTTTTCTTTCTCCATGTTAACTTTTTTTCTTTATTTTACTGATAAGGGGAGCGCGAAAATAGTTGAAAGGAAAAATGAGGTCAAAATCTACTCACGGTCAAATCTCGAAAGACCGTTTTCTGTTGACATTAACTTTCTAAAACATGTAAAGAAAAAAAATATATCTTTCTGAATTTCTGTTTTCTTTAAAATGCGTTCACTTTGTTCCTTTCTCTCTGTCTTAGGTTACCTTAAGTAATGGACGATGTTGTTGA
>NC_051399.1:26451101-26458856 GCF_015228065.2 Penaeus monodon
TCTTTTCCCTCTTTTTCTTCTCTCTCTTTCTCTCTCTCTCTCCTTCTCTCTCTCCTTCTCTCTCTCTCTCTCTCTCTCTCTCTCTCTCCTCTCTCTCCTCTCTCAGTACTTTCTTTCTTACTTCCTTCGCAGGTTTTATACTATTTCCAACCAAGCTCTAAGTTCACGACACATAAAGATGCAATTTCCAAGAAAATCAGAAAAGTTAAGTTAGGATCGGACCTTCTGACCGCCTCCCCCCCCCCCCGACCCTCCGTCTCCCACTCCCCTCCCTCCTTTCCAATCTTCTCCGGCTCTCACCCACCCTTTCTCTTTCCAATCTTCTTCCGTCCAATTTTTCTCTTTCCAAGTTTGCTCCTGCTCCCTCCCGGTTTCTCTTGCCAGTTTCCGCCTCTCACAAAGTTCTTTTCTATTTAAATTTTCTTCTTTTCTTTAATTTCCCAGCTTCCCAGTTCCCCTTCCTCGGTGTTTTCTCTCTTTTTAATTTCCTTCGTCTCATCCCTCTTGAAAATCTAATATTCCTCTCAGTCCATTTCCAGTCTTTTCCTCTCATTTCCCCTTCACCTTCCTTCCCAATCTCCTTTGACCTTTTCGCTTTCTTTTTCTATTTTCCCTATTATCACCTCTTCTCATTCTCCTTTCTTTTACCTTTCTAATCACCTTTTTCAGCATTCCGCCTTTCTGTTTCCAATCATTTAAACGTCACCCGTCGCCTCCCTTCCCCAATACTCTTTACTCGCCCTCTCCCTTTCTCCTCACCCCCCTTCTCTTCCAAATCCCTCGCCCTCTCCCTCTGTTCCACTTACCTCCTCTCCCCTATTCTCCCCTCCTCCTTTTCTGCTCACTTTCTCTCACTCTCTCCCTACTCCTCCTTCCCCTTTTCTACTCACTTCTCGCCCTTTACATTACTTCTCCCCCTTCTTTTCTACACACTTCCTCTGAGCCTCTCCCTTCTACGCTGCTGCCTCCGCCTCCTCCTTCTCGTCCTCCTCCTCCTCCTCCTTCTCGTCGTCGTCGTCGTCGTCGTCGTCGTCGTCCTCCTCCTCCTCCTCCTCCTCCTCCCACATCATCCGCCAAATGATGCGTTACGTATTAAAAAGCCGACCTGATTAGCATCCGTCATTCGCCTCGCATGCAAAGGCCGAGGGAAGATTCGCCATTCACTATTTCGGAATTCATCGGGATTATGTCGCTTATTTACCACCTCTCTCGCTCTCTCTCTCTCTCGTTCTCGCTATCTTTCTCTTCTGTCTTCTCTCTTCCTCTTTCGCTTACTCTCTCTCTCTCTCTCGTTGGCTATCTCTTTCTCTTTCTCTTTCTCTTTCTCTCTCTCTCTCTATGAAATGTTATTTAAGGTAATAACACTATCTCCTCGAGACTGAGAAAGAGAGAGAGAAAAAAAGTAAGTGAACTCAGGACAGAAGGGAGGGAGGAGAAGGAAAACGAGGGAGTTAGGAGAACGGAAAAAAGGTGTGGAGGGCAAGAGAAGAGAATGAAAGGTAGAGGGAGAAGGGAGGGAAGAAGAGAGGAGTTCGGTGGGTAGGGGATGAGGGGGGGGTAGGAGGAGGAGGAGGCCAGGAGAATCTTTCTTTACTAAGATTCCTTTCACGAGAGCTGGGTAATCTGCAGTATATCTTACATAAATGGACGAAGCTCCCAGTGCTGTATCGCTAGACTAGAAGGGGGGAGGGGAAAGGTGGGGGAGGTGAGGGAGGGAAGAGAGGGGAAGAAGTAGGGGGAGGGCGGGGGCTATACCACTACCCTGATCCCCTCCCCTTTCGCCATCTTCCCCCCCCCTTTCCTCTAATCTTCCCTCCTCCTTGAACCCCATCTCCCCCTTCCTCACCTTCTGTAATTTCCTCACGATTTCCCTCTCCCTCGATCTTCCCTCCTTCCCTTCTCCCACATCTTCTCCTGACCGCAGTTTCCCCTTTCCTTCCCTCCTCTTTCATCCCCATCCCCCTCATATTCCTCCCCTTTTATCTTCTCCCTCCTCCCATTTCCCCCTTTCCTTTCCTCCTCTTCCATCCCCGTATCCCTCCCATTTACCTCTTTTCCTCATCCTCTTCCTCCCCTTTTACCCTCTTCTCCACCCTTTCCATTTCCCCCATTCCCTTCCCTCCTCTTTCTTCCCTATCCCCCTGCCACTTCGTTCTTTTCCCCATCCTCTTCCTCTCCTCCTTCCCCTCCTCCCCTCCTTCTTCTTCCCGACCGTGACAGAAGACAGACAATGTAACGCGGCCCTGAGGTGGTCACAACGCACATCGCTCACGTAAGAGTGTGTGACATGATACTGAAGAGAAAATCGGGTCGGAAGAGGGGGAAGAGGGGAACGAGGAGGGATGAAAACAAGGAAAATTTAAATGATTCTCTCTCTCTCTTTCTCTTTCTCTCTCTCTCTCTCTCTCTCTCTTCTCTCTCTCTCTCTTTCTCTTTCTCTTTCTCTTTCTCTTTCTCTTTCTCTCTCTCTCTCTTTCTCTCTCCCTCCTTCTTTCTCTCTCTTCTTCCCCCCTCTCTTCTCTCTTCCTCCCTTCTTCCTCCCTCCCTCATTCTTTCTCTCCTTCTCCCCCTCTCTCCTCTTTCCGAATCTCTTCTTCACTCATACAATACAAAGATATCTACCCCCCCCCCCTCAAAAAAAAAAAAAAAAAAAAAAAAAAAAACGTAACTCAGTCAGTTATTAAAAGTATAAAACAAATGACTTCCTGCATGAGGGCGAACGTACGGAAGAAAGATACAGCTCATGCATTATACAAATCAATTATCATATGTGAGTAGATTAAAGTAGACAAATGGTATGACTAACCAGATGCTTGAGTACAGAAATGGGCTTGAAACTATCGAGTACATTTTGCGTAAATCGGTTGAGAAATTATGGAATGAGTAACCAAATGCCTATGAATATAGTAATCTCCCGAGGAAATTAATTCACGAAGCTCCGAACCAAATGAATAAATTGAATGAATGAATCAAATAAGAAAACAGACAAGTGAATTCACTATTCAAATGAATAAGTAATTGCGTGAGTCCCTGAATCACATGAATAAGTAATTGCGTGAGTCCCTGAATCACATGAATAAGTAATTACGCGAGTCCCTGAATCACATGAATAACTAATTACGCGAGTCCCTGAATCAAATTAATAACTAATTACGCGAGTACATGCATAAAAGCGTGAAAGGCTATGCTTGCGTGCGTGCGTGCGTGCGTGCGTACGTCATACGTGCATGGCGCCGCGGGGCATAAAACGCATTTTTGCCTTAATTGCTCCTTCCCCGCGAGCCATATCCGGCGGGTGCACCGATTAAGCGTCATTTTAAAATTCATTTTGCTTATTATGCCTACGGGGAGTCAAGGGGGGAGGGGAAAGGCCACGGGGGAGGGAGGGAGGGAGGGAAGAAGGGAGGGAAGGAAAGCAGGGAGGGAAGGACGGGGAGGAGCGGGGAGGTATGGAAGGAGGGTGAAGAGAGTAAGGGAGGGAGAAGCGGAAAGGGAGAAGGAAGAAGGAGGGAGAAAGGGGAGGTTGGGCGACGGGAGGATAGGGTAGAGGGTAAAACGAAGGGAAAACTGGGACGGAAGGAGGGAAGGAAGGAGGGAGGGAGTCATAAAAAAAATATATTGATATTTAGCCTACCTTCTCTCAGGCTTACGTTATACCAGTACTATCTTTAATCCGGGCTTTCTGTATATAAGATATAATAAAATACAGTGTATATAATGCATTATAATACTGACATTAATGCGAACTCAGTAACATATATGCTTCGTAAAACATAGCAGAATTTTCCATGAAGGAAGGAGGGAACTGAACAAGAAGGGAAGGGAAAGGGAAGGAAAAGGAAAGGGAAGGGAAGGAAGGAAGGGGGAAGGAAAGGGGGAAAGGGGAGAAGTAAGGAAGGTAGGAAAAAAGAAAGGGAAAAAAAAGGCAGGAATAAGTAACTCCCGAGGAAAAATTTAATTCCGAAACTCCGAAACCAATGAATAAATTGAAAGAATGAATCAAATAAAAAAAAAACAAGTGAATTTACTTTCAAAAGAATAAATAATTGCTGACCCTGAATCCTGAAAAAGTTTGCGTGAGTCCCTGAACCCCATGAATAAATAAATTCGTGAGTCCCTGAAACACTTAAAAAGTAATTTCGCGGTCCCTGAATCACAGAATAAAATAATTACGCAGTTCCCGAATAAATTAATAAATAATTACGCGAGTACTGCATAAAAAACGGAAAGGCTATCGCGTGCGGGGTGGTGCGTGCGTACGCATACGTGCATGGCGCCGCGGGGCATAAAACGCATTTTTTTCCTTAATTTCTCCTTCCCCGCGAGCCATATCCGGGGGTGCCCCATTAAGCGCATTTTAAAAATTCATTTTGCTTATTAGCCTACGGGGGGGTCAAGGGGGGGGGGGAAAAGGGCCGGGGGGGGGAGGGAGGGAGGGAAGAAGGGAGGGAAGGAAACAGGGGGGAAGGACGGGGGGGAGCGGGGGGTATGGGAAAGGGGGGGTAAGAGAGTAGGGAGGGAGAAGCGGAAAGGGAGAAGGAAGAAGGAGGGAGAAAGGGGAGGTTGGGCGACGGGAGGATAGGGTAGAGGGTAAAACGAAGGGAAAACTGGGACGGAAGGAGGGAAGGAGGAGGGAGGGAGTCATAAAAAAAATATATTGATATTTAGCCTACCTTCTCTCAGGCTTACGTTATACCAGTACTATCTTTAATCCGGGCTTTCTGTATATAAGATATAATAAAATACAGTGTATATAATGCATTATAATACTGACATTATGCGAACTCATGTAACATATATGCTTCGTAAGACATAGCGAGAATGTGCCAGTGAAGGAAGGAGGGAACTGAGACAAGAAGGAAGGAAGGAGGGAGGGAAAGAAGGAGAGAAGTAAGGAAGGAAGGAGGGAAGGAAGGAAGGAAGTAAAGTAGAGAGGAAGGAAGGAAGGAAGGAAGGAAGGAAAGAGGGAGGAAAGGAGGGAAGGAAGGAATGAATGAAGGAAGGAAAGAAGGAAGGCAGGAAGAAAGGAAGGCATAGTAAGGGGGTGATAGACGAAGTAAGATAGTAATAAAGAAGAAAAAATGAGATGTAGGAAAGATGAATGGAAGAAGAAGGATTGAAGGAGAGAAAGAAAGAATAATGGAATAAAGGATGGAAAGAAGGGTGGTGGTAAAGAAGGAAGGTAGGAAGATAGGGGGGAGAAGGACCGAAGGAAGAAACGACAAGAAAAGCAGACAGAAAGAAAGGAGGAAAAGATTAAGAATTAAAGAAAAAAAAGTAGGATTGCCTTAAAATGCAAATCTGCCAACTTGCACTTTAACTGTCAAGAAAGCAATTTCTTTAAATCACGAAAGACATTACACAAAATTAGTATGCCATGAAGAACTATCTATTCTACATAAAAAGTGGAGTCAACGTGAGCTCTTAACACCCCTCCCCCCCAAAAAAAAAAAAAAAATGCTGATATACCTTTAGTAAAACTATCAGACACGAATCATAAAAAATAAACATCTAAAAACATCCAGATCGAAGATTAACCCAAACATTTCCATCACAATTTTCAACTATGGATCACAACACCAAAACACGAACACAAATTACCCACAATTCCATTACCCACGATTCCTTAGGGAAGACAACAAGCGTACATCCATTCACACGTACCCAAACACACTCGCCGCCTCCAAATACACGCACAATGATAGAGCGTCTGTGTACTCACATACTTCACACGCCTTCGTGCACTGTAAGCCACCAAACAACGTTAATTAAGGCTTCTCTCACACCTCATACCTAATGCCTCTCACCTCACGGCCGCCCGAGGACAACGAGCGTATTCCCTTTAGTTCGTCTACTATGGACTATATTTTCTTTTATTTACATTAGTATATTTGTTTATCTATTTTTTTTTTATTTTTTTTCGCTTTCATTTTTGGTTCTAAGGCGGAAATAAATATCTTTTTACATCATACAACGGTAATTGAGGCTTCTCTCACACTTCATACCTAATGCCTCTCACCTCACGCCCGCCCTAGGACAACGGGCGTATTCCCTTTAGTTCGTTTGCTATACTCTTCTCTCTTTTATTTACGTTTTATATTATGTATATATTTGTGTTTTTTCTTTCTTTCCTATTTTTTCCTTTTTTTCTCGGGCGAAAATAAATACAGTTTGACATTCTCTGTTATACAGGTCTATGAAAGTCTGGAGCAAGGGTCGGATAAATACAAAAGAAGAAGAAAAGGGAAAAATTAAACAGTAGTAGTCGTAGTAGAAGTAGAAGTAATAGAAGCAGTAGTACAGTCGTAGTAGTAGAAAGAAAGAAAGGAAAAAAGAATATGAAGAAGAAAAAAAAGAGAAAGAGGCGAAGGAAAAAGAAAAAAGGAAATACAGAAGGGGAATAGCCAGTCCCTCGAGGTATCCCTACCGCAACATCCCTGACCATACTACACAGGCAAGTAAACGCATTTTACATGGAAACAACAGACGGCTAAAAAAAGCGCATAAAAACGACTTTAGAGGCTCCATTTTATCCTACTTTTCATGGGGGGGGAGGGAGAGGGGGAAGGGATGGAAGGAAGAGAGAGGGGGAAGAGGGAAGGGGAGGAGGGAGGGGAATGAGAGAGGGGGAAGAAGGAGGGGGAAGAGGGAAGGGGTGAGGAGAGAAGGGGAGGAGAGGAAGAAAGTTAGGGGGAAAAGAGGGATGGGGGAAGAGAGAAGGGTAAGGGGGTGAAGAAGGGGATGAGAAAGAGAGATGGAGGAGCAAGGTGTTAATGATTAGGAGGAGTGGAGAGGAAAGGAGGGAAAGGGGAGAAGGGAAATGAAGTGAAGGAAGCGAAGAGGAGTAGAGGGAAAAGGTAGAAGAAATAGTTAAGTGAAGGAAAAGAATAAAAAATAAAGATAAAGATAAAGAAAAAGAGAAATGATGATGGGAGAGGGGGAGAGTTTTAGAGTGAAAGGATGAGAAAGTGAAGGAGGGAGAAGGAAAGATGAGATTAAGGAAGAAGGAAGGGGAGAAGATAAAGAGAAAGGGGGGAGGAGACAGAGTGGGTGGGGGGACATGAAAGAAAGCCAGTAACCGGATAATTTCTTAAAAGCCCCCATTTTTAGCGGCACGAGAGTCAAAAACATGTTCACAACACGTTGGGTTTTCGTTGTCTTGGCATCAAAAAGGTTGTAAAAGCATGGTGGTCGACACTGCTAATGCATGGACAAGCAAGCAAGTGGGACACCAAGGCCGAATTTGACTTCAGGAACAAGTGCATGAAAGTGCATGGCGACGTTATACAAGGCAAATCGAGCAGGCCGCAAATAGATGGTGGTGATGGTGGAAGTGGTGGGGTAGTGGTGCTGGTGCTAATGTTAGTAGTGGTGATGGTGGTAGGGGGTGGTGGGGATGGTGATGGTATTGGTGTTAATACGGGTGATGGTGAAAGTGGCAGTGATGCCGGTAAAAGTAACAGCTCTGATGATGAGCACGATATTAACGAAAACCATAACAACGACATAACAACAATAACATAACAAACGAATGAAACCAAGAAGTCATCACACCGCTCCCAAGCCACAGCCCGCTCCTCGCTGCATCATCACCCCGCAGTCACCACAACCGAGGAATTGCAACAACATGATCCGCCTGCATCATGACAAAAGCAATCATGCAAACGTGCAATATCCCTTCTGCATCAATCGCCAGCCTCCCTTTTGCAATGCCTTAATGCTTTCCCTTCTCTCTCTCTCGCTTCTCTGCCTATC
>NC_051399.1:26458956-26461456 GCF_015228065.2 Penaeus monodon
AAAGAGGCGGAGGGGCTGGATAGAGGGAGAAGGGAGCTAGCGACGTTAGAAGCTTAAGAAAAGAAGGTGGTAGTAGGTAAGGGGGCGCCGGAGAGAAGGGGAGAAGTCCTGCCCCCCCCCCCCACCTCCATTCATGCCCCCGCGATACCCGCCAACGACACACCTTCTCCCGACTGCGAGCGGAGAAGGAAGGACCCTAAGCCGGACTCCATTCCGCGAGTCCTCCGTGCTATTTCTCACGCCCGAAGGCACTCCAACCCCCCCTTCCCTTTCTTTCCCCCTCCCTACCCCCTCACCACTCCTCAACCCCCTCCCATTCCCTCTTCCGCCTCCCTACCTCCTCTTCCCCGTCCTTATGCCACCCCCCACCCCTCAACCCCCTCCCATTCCCTCATCCCCTTCCCTACCCCCTTTATCCCCCTCCTTCAGCATCCGCCCTCCCTGCCCCCTCTTCCCCCCTCCCCACCACGACACGTCCGCCGCCGCCGATTCCAGTCCGAACGAGCGAGCGCATTCCAGCCGAGTTGGAGTGGATTCCAGGGGCTTCGGCGGCCGGGGGGATTTGTGAAACCCGGCGGGCAACATCCTTAGGCTTAAGGGAGTTTCCGTTCTTTCTTAGGCCTGAAGCTGACCCGCTGTGTCTCTCTCTCTCTCTCTCTCTCTCTCTCTCTCTCTCTCTCTCTCTCTCTCTCTCCTCTCTCCCTCCCTCCCTCACTCCCTCCCTCCCTCCCTCCTCCCCTCCTCCTCCTCTCTCTCCTCTTCTCTCTCTCTCTCTCTCTCTCCTCTCTCTCTCTCTCTCTCTCTCTCTCTCTCTCTCTCCTCTCTCTCTCTCTCTCTCTCTCTCTCTCTGTTTATATGCTATGTTCGTCTTTTTATATCTTTCATATATTCTTTGATATATATCTTTACTTTTCTACTTACTATTTTTATATATATCTTATATTATTTTATATATATTCTATGTGTGTGGAGTTTTTTGTGTGTGTGTGTGTGTGCGTTGTGTGTGTTGTGTGTCGTATGTGTGTTGTGTGTGCGCGTGTGCGTCGTGTGCTGTGTGTTTGTGTGTTTGTATTGTGTGTGTAGTGTGTGTGTATATATATATATATATATAATATATATTATATATATATATAATATATATTATATATATATATATACACGCGTGTGTGTGTGTGTGTGTGTGTGTGTGTGTGTGTGTGTGTGTGTGTGTGTGTTGTGTGTGTGTTTGTGTGTTTGTATGTGTGTGTGTGCATATATTCAAATAGATAATTTGTTTGATAGATAGAAAAGAGAATGGCGAAAGGGGGGAAGACAAGAGAAACCCATTCGAGCACTTCTTTCTCCCATTTCTCCCATTCCTATTTCTCCATCCCCCGATCCATCTCTCCTCCCCTGTTTCTTCCCTCTCCCTCCCTACCCCCGTTTTAGGCCAACACGAAGGCTGTCGGAAACACACTTACTCCCATCGTCGGAAAACTGACCCTGGTAATTGAAAAAAAAAATCAAGCGAGCAAGTAAACAAAACAAAACAAAGCAAAAAATAATTTGGTAAATGGTCTAGAGTACATGTGTTGTTCCGCTGTTATTTTTCTCTTTTCGTTTTCCTTTTCTTTCTTCTTTTTCTTCTACCTCGTCTTCGTTTTAGGAAGACTAAGAGTTTTTTTCTTTCTTTTTTTTGAGTGGGGGGAAATGATTATACTTTCAAAAAGATGAGGAGAGTTGTGTTTCTTCAAGATGGTTTAGATATCGGGTAAGAGTACTGCAAGGCCCCTTTGGTAATACGATTTTTCTTATCCCTGCGTTACGGTTTGTCTTGATCTTATGTTTGTTCGGATTTCACGATTCTTGCCCACACTAAGAAATTGTTTGTGTGTGTGTGTGTGTGTTTGTGTTTGTGTGTGTGTGTGTGTGTGTGTGTGTGTGTGTGTGTGTGTGTGTGTGTGTGTGTGTGTGTGTGAGAGAGAGTGAGAGGGGGGGGAGGCGGGATGCAAATTGGTGTTGTGAGAGAGAGAGAGAGAGAGAGAGAGAGAGAGAGAGAGGGAGAGAGAGAGAGAGATGGGAGCAAAGAGAGAGAGAGAGAGGAGGAGAGAGAAGAGAGGAGAGAGAGAGAGAGAGAGAGAGAGAGAGAGAGAGAGAGAGAGAGAGAGAGAGAGAGAGAGAGAGAGAGAGAGAGAGAGAGAGAGCATCATCATCACCAGGCACGCGTACTGGCATGTTACCCCCCCCCCCCCAAAAAAAAAAAAAAAAAAAAAAAGCTACAGTCCGTCAGACAAACAAGAAATTGATCACAAAGGGACTCCTCTCACATCGCCTCTAATAGCGTTGATGGTGTAGGTTTCTCCCCCAACAACGCCGCTCCTGAGGGACTGCGGGGAGGGGGAGAGAACTGAGATGAGGGAGAGGGAGAGGAATAAATTTAATCACCCAGGTTTCTGGACGCTTCATTAGGTGTTACCCAGGGGTATCACGATGGCCAGAATAGAGAGATACGGAGGAAGAG
>NC_051399.1:26466456-26488956 GCF_015228065.2 Penaeus monodon
TTGCGTAATCCCTTTGATACATGAAATCTTAATTATGAACGTACTCTCCTTTGATGTTATATCTACAAAAGATAGATTTAGAATGTTTAAAATATGCAGGCAGCAATATGGGAAGTGGCAGAATTTCAAAGAGAAGAGGCCGCGTCACCTCCAGCCTGTTCTGATGTCACTAACTTAGCGTGTCCCCAGCTAATTACAAGTCATATAAGGCTAAATACACCCTCCCCCCCAGTCCTCTGTTTATCTCCTATCCTCCTGTCCCTGCCTCTTTCCCTCTTCCAACTCCCTTCTCTCTCTGCCCCCCTATTTATTCCCCTCCCACCCTCTCCCACGGCTTTCCCCCTCCTCCTCCCTCCCTTTTCTCCCCCTTTCCCTCCTTGTCTCATCTCCCCGCTATCCCCCTACCTTCCTCCCTCCCACCCCCCCCTTCATACTCCCACTAGCTTATCTCCCCCGACCTAGTATCGTCTCTCCTTACGAACCGTTACCACGTCATTTCCAGAGAGGACCTAGCTTGAACAAAGACACACGAACGGGTGGAATGAATCTGTGCTGTAGTGGAAGGAGGACCGGGAGGTAGTGGAAGAGTGAGGAGGAACGGGGGGGAGAGGAGGCGGAGGAACGGGGGGAATGAACGGGGGAGGGGAGAGGAGGAGGAGGAACGGGGGTAGGAGGGAAGGGGAGGAGGAGGAACGAGGGGGAGAGGAGGCGGAGGAACGGGGATGTGGGGGAAGAGGGTGAGGAAGAACGGGAGAATGAACGGGGGGGGAGGAGTGAAGGAGGAGGAACGGGGGGAATGAACGGGGGTGGAAGGAAAGGAAGAGGAGGAGGAGGAACGGGGGGGGGGGAGAGAGAGAGGTGGAGGAGGAGGAGGAATGGGAGGGGAAGAGGATAAAGAATCGGGGGAGGAGTAAGAGGAGCTGGGGATGGGGGACAGGAGTGGATTATGAAGTGGAGGCTTCTTATCTAACTCATTACCGGAGCGCAAAGGGAGTAGAAATGGAATATTTTGACGGAGAGGGATTGTGGTTGGCATTGTCAAAGGCTTGTTGTGGTGGAAGGACCTCCGAGAGATTGAGATGGAGGTTGTTGGTGATAGTGGTGGAGGGTGGGAGGGGGGATATTTGTGTTGGTGAAGGAGGGGGTGGAAGGTAGCTACAAAGTACTATTGAGATGGGATGCATTATTGATGTTATATATATATGTGTGTGTGTGTGTGTGTGTGTGTGTGTGTGTGTGTGTGTGTGTGTGTGTGTGTGTGTGTGTGTGTGCTAGTTGTAATCAGGAAGGATGGATTCTGTGAAAGGTGGAGAAGGGGGTAAGCAAATGCTTTGAAATAGCATCCATGATTTAATTCTGAAGAATATATTACGTATCGGATAATGCAGGAACAAATAGGGGATGGAGTATCAGTGATTACTACGAACTGCCATTGGTTGATTAAGAAGCAAAATGTTTTCGACTTGTTTCACACATATATGGACGAGAATAATGGTTTATGTACATGTTATCTGAGGGGGTAGGATATAAATGTCCTTTTGGTTGAAAATCCAAAATGATTTATCTCGCAGACCGAAGGAGAAGAACAGTATCATCAAAAGAACGATGTTTCGAATAGAGGTTGCCCTCCCTCCCCTCCCTCCTCCCTCCGCTTTCTCCCCCCCCCCCCCGTCCGTAGCATCTGTTCATTAAAGGTCCTGTACATGCATCTCCCCCTTTCCCCTCACCCCCACCTGCCAAACCACGCCCCTGCCATCCCTCCCCCTACCTTTGTCTCCACGTTTGATGTCATTAACATGAGCGTCCTTTGCGAGAGTGCCTGGAGCTCAGTGATGGCACGCCCCTTGGCACCGCCTCTCTCGGACATCGTACGTTGTGACCTGATGACTTCAGCGCCTCTCTCGGACGTCCGGCAATGTGACCTGATGACGTCAAGGTCTCTTTGACATCGGACGATGTGATCTGATGACGTCAGGGTCTCTGACGTCGAGCGATGTGATTTGATGACGCCAGGCTCTTTCTGACGTCGAGCGATGCGACCCGATGACGCCCGCGCGCGTGGCCGTCCCCTGGAGAACTCGAAGGCAGCGAGCGAGTCAAAAGGCCACAGCGTAATCACATCAGCAGGGCCTCGGGTCGGACACGCGCGCCCTGTGAGATATTCATAACGCCGTTCATTTGATTAGCAGCTTCCAACGGCATCTTGCAACCTCCCCCCACCCCCCTACCCGCACCCCCTCCCTCTCCACTTTCCCCTCATTCTCATTCCCGGTCTCTCATCTATTTTCCCCTCTCTCTCTTTCCATTCTCTCTCTCTCTCTCTCTCTCTCTCTCTCTCTCTCTCTCTCTCTCTCTCTCTCTCTCTCTCTCTCTTACTCTTTCTATCTTGCTATCTCCCTTTCTCTCTCATATTTTTCTATGCTCATAACTTTTCCTTTCTTTCTTTGTCCGATATCTTTTTCCGAGTTTCTCCTTCTATTTTACCTCTGCATATTCTTTTGTTTCATTTTGTCTCTTATCTCTCTCCTGTTTCCTGTTTCTGTTTTTCCTGGCTTATCATTTCTCTCTTCTTCCACCAGAGGCAGTATTTGAATGGATGTCACGGTCTTGTCATGTCATTCGCTTATCGTTATTCAGCTTTCCCCTTATCTCCTCTCTTTCTTCCTCTCTCTCTCTATGTCTCTTCCTCTCTCTCACACCTTGCATCTCATAGTGCTGTCTTCTCACGTCAAGTCTTGTCCTGATTTTTTTCTGCTTGACTTATTTCAGCATATGGAATGGTGTCGCCATCCCCGGGGTCTCGAGACTCACTCTTCCTCCCTTTTTACCTCTCTCTCCTTAGTTATTTAGGCTTGCCTCAGTATCTTCCCTTCTGCGTATCTGTATTCGGTGTGTTTGTCTCCCTGTCTGTATTTCTCTCTTTCTCTGTATTTCTCTCTTTCTCTGTATCTCTCTCTCTCCCTCCCTCTCTCTCTCTCTCTCTCTCTCTCTCCTCCCTCCCTCCCTCCCTCCCTCCCTCTCCCTCCCCCTCCATCTCGCTCCCTCCCTCCCTCCCTCCCTCCCTCCCTCCCTCCCTCCCTCCCTCCGTCCCTCCCTCCCTCCCCTTCCCCCTTCTTCCTCTTCCTCCTCTGCATTTCAACCGACAGTTAATAGAGAATAAAGTGTCTATAACCACTTGGCTAAAGCATTTCTCTCGACGTTTTCGCTAGTGAATAAAGTCCTTAACAAGATGCCCGTAAAGTCCCCTTGTCTCGCCTACCTTTCCTTTCGTCGTGCTTTGTGTTCTCTGTCTGGTTCTCTCTCTTTGATCTCTCTCTCTCTCTCTCTCTCTCTCTCTCTCTCTTCTCTCTTCTCTCTCTCTCTCTCTCTCTCTCTCTCTCTCTCTCGTTCTCTCTCTCTCTCTCTCTCTCTCTTCTCTCTCTTTCTCTCTCCCTCCCTTCCTGCCTCCCTCCCTGCCTCCCTCCCTCCCTCCCTCCCTCTCTCCCTCTTCGTTAATTCTTCTCTTATTTGTCAGTCATCTCTTTGTTCTTCGTGTTTTTCGTATCTCTGTTCTTCACGCCTGCCTCTGTCCATCGTCTTCCTGTGTATCTGTTCTTCGTCCACTATTTCGTATTGTTCCGCTCTACCCTGAGTTTTATTGTTTTGTATTTTTCTCTCATTCTTCTTTTCTCTATTTTCTCTTTCCTTTTGTGTCTTTCTCTTTTCCTTTTCCTGTCTTTCTAGTTGCCTATCCCCTTTTCCTTTAATTCTCTGTTTCTCTTCAATTTGCCCGTGTTTATTCTTTGCTACCTCTAGTCTGTCTTTATCTGTTCGTGCATTGTTGCCTTGTTTTTGTTTTTTTCCTATGCACAATATCTTCTCTAATTAAATTCAACTGTGTTTTTTATCATTATTTAAATAATTTGCTTATATTGTGATTTTTAATGGTCATTATTTATTCAGCATTTTAAATGGCGTTTAAGAATTATTTTTCTTATCCTGTGTTGTTTCCTTTCGTGCTTTAGGTAATAGAAAAGAAATTTAAATAAAGTCTTATCGCGTATAATTCATCGTCGATTTTATGACCTGGCTCAGCGCTGACCTTCAAAACTTTCTTTTATTGATAAACTTTTTCTCATAGCTTAAAGAGCAAACAGAGCGGACCATAATTCGAAAGGTTGTTTAGGTATACAAAGCAAGAGGTGGAGGCATGCATTTTATTTTTCAATTTTCTCCGGGGAAAGTTCAATGATAGAAGAAAACAGGAAACACGTATTATGATTTGCTTGGGTAGTTCACTATTTAAAACGTTCTTGGAATGTTTTTACTATAAGTGCTATTTTGATTTATTTTATTGGTAGGATGTTGAACGAAAGTGGTCGAATCGAACCTCCGTCCTTTGCGTTCGTGTATGGGAGTCGTTCGCGTTCGAAGCTCGTGGCCAGCGGAATTTTTGGGCCGTTTGCAGTGCGCGGCCTTGTCATTTTGGACGTTCAGAGTTGTGGTTTACAACATACAAGTCTGCCTTCAACGTTTTTTCTATGCATTTTATTTACATGTATTTTGTTGATGTTATTTCATGGGAAAAAAGCATAAGAATGTTGTTTATAGGAGGTTCGCCGTGTCTTGGAATAGAATCCAGTCGGATTAGTTTGTGGTTTCGGATCCCGCTTTCCGCTTATGATCGCTGCGCTTTTGTTTTAAGCTCTGGAACTGCTCGAGGGGTCGCTGCGTTATTCGTCCCGCTTATAACTTTGATAAGAATGAGGACTCGAGAAGAAAAAATATATATATCTCCACGCAGGGGTGTAAAACTGTAAGAAGTTTAGCAATCCCGTGTTATAGTATTTTATGAAAGAGTGGTCCGCTCTCGGGTCCCGGATGTGGCGGGGGCTTCCCAACTATGGCAAGAGATTTGAAAACTTTCCTTTTCCCCGAATTGATTGTGTGTTCAGTGACGCAGAATTATCACTCCTCTCGGCAGCCATGAGAGAGGGTTTGTGTCTTATCCTGAAAGGCCTTAAGGTTCACGTCTTATCCGAGGGGGTGGGGAGGAGAAGGAGAGACAAGGAAAAACAGACTTTAGGGACGTGAAGAATAGGGTCGATTTTGTCGTCCTGTGACACGGCTCGCTGGCGGGGGTTTGATGGGGGGCAGATTGCGGGCTATAGAAGGTAGGAAGGGCGTTTGCTTGAGGCGACGGAATAGCGGAGGCCTTTCATAATGCTGATTGGGAGAGGGCAGGATCATAGTTGGTTTTTTATCAGTCCCAATCGCAGGAGATTAAGATTATGTTAGTTTCTTTTTTTCGGATTTTCATAACACTCTGTATCTGAGTTATTGGTAGATGAGTACATATCTGTCTATCTATCTATCTATTTCTGTGTATATATATGAAAAAAATATGTTTATATATGTTTATATGTATATATTCGTATATGTGCATGTGTGTGTGTATACACACACACACACACACACACACACACACACACACACACACACACACACACACACACACACACACACACACACACACACACACACACACACACACACACACACACACACACACACACACGCACACACACACAACAAACAACACACACACACATATATATATATATATTATATATATATATATATTATATATTATATATATATATATATATACATATATAATATATATTATTACACATACATAATAGTATATTGTTATATATTTCTATATAATAATAATATATATATAATATACATATATATATATATATATATTATATATAATTATTATATATATATATATATATATATATATGAACATTAAGCAATATGTAAACTTAAAAAACGCATGAGCTTTTAACAATATATGAACATAGGAAATGAACCTGGCGGGATGAATACACTTCCTGCAGCCCGGGTGGTGTATCCAGACTCGCCTTGATCCACAGCGTCCCAAGATTGCGCGAGGAGATTCATAATCCACGAAAGGATTGGGCATTCCAATCAGCGAATGCTTGGCTGTGTAGTCCTTCCTCACGTGTGATTAAGGAGACGAGCAGAGACGAGTGGGATTTATTGCACAAGACCTAATTACAAGGGCTATAAATAAGGCCGCTGTCACCCTAATTGCCAGTGCAGGGTGGGAGGGAGGCGTGGGAAGAGGTGGGAGGAGGTGGGTGGGAGGGAGGCGGGGAGGAAGTGTGAAGAGGTGGGTGAGAGGGATGGTGGAGGAGGGCGGGGGATGGTGGAGGAGGAGGGTGGGGCTAGGGTGGAGGGGGAAGGGGGAGGAGGAGGGCGGGGGATGGTGGAGGAGGAGGGTGGGACTAGGGTGGAGGAGGAAGGGGGAGAATGAGGGCGGGTGATGGTGAAGGAGGAGGGTGTGGGGTATGGTTGAGGGTGAAGGGGGAGGGGGAGGAGGAGGATGGTGGTGGAGGGAGAGAAGGGAGGTGGGTGGGGGATGGTGGAGGAGGGAAGGGGAGGGAGGGAAAGTGAGGTTGAGGGTGAGAGACGAGAGAGGTACGGGGAGGAAGGGAGGATGAGCGCGTGGGGGGGATGGGGTGGAAGAGTATGAATGGGAGCTAGGGAGGGAGGGAGGGAGATAATGTGGATGAAGAGAAGAGAGAGAGGGGAAGATAAGAGAGGTGAAAGAGAGGGAGGGAGGATGAGGATGAAAGGAGGATGGAAAGGTTGGAGGAGAAGGAGGGACGCTGAAGGTGGGAGGAAAGAGGACAGAGAGTGAATAGAAAAGATAATGGAAGCAAGGCAAGGAAAGAGGGAGGAAGGAAAGAAGTGATGAGAGTTATTGAAAGCAAGGAATGAGCGCCAAAGTTTATGGAACACTGTTATGATGAATGGTGTTTTAAGACAATTTAGAAGTTGTTAGAGCATTGCTACCCCCCCCCCCCCATTATCTCTTATATCCTCCCTCTTCCTCTTTAATCCACTTAACCCCATTTCCCCAAGTCAGCCTTCTTCCTTCACCCCCTACGTACTCATTCATCCCCCAACCCCCCCTTACTTCCCTCGACCCCTCCCCCCCATTCAATACTCTCCCTTCGTCCCCCACTCACTTCCCCCATTCACCCCCCTCAGCCCCCACTCCCCCCCTCACCTGCCCATTCAACTCTTCCTCCTCCGCCATCCCCTCACCCCCTCCCTCCCCATTGATTCCCTCCCCCCTCCTGCCTCCCTCGCGTGTTCGGGAGGCCTCCAGCGCCCCGGAATTCCCATTGGCGAATTACAGGCGAATTCACGCTGCAGGTGATTGTGACTGATGTCCGCAAGCGCCGTGGATGAAAACATTTTCAGGTGTCTTTTTTTAAGGGGGGAGGAGGAGGGTAGGGAGGGGTAGGAAGAAGGGGTGGGTTATGATGAGTGTTGTTTTAGGAAGTGTGTTTATATCTGTATTTGGTCTATCTATCTATCTGTCTATCCAGATGCGTGTGTGTGTGTGTGTGTGTGTGTGTGTGGTATGCGTGTGGTGTGTGTGTGTGTGTGTGTGTGTGTGTGTGTGTGTTGCGTGGTGTGTGTGTGGTGTGTGTGGTGGTTTGTGTTGTGTGTGTGTGTGTGTGTGTGTGTGTGTGTGTGTGTGTGTGTATGTGTGTGTGTGTGTGTGTGTGTGTGTGTGTGTGTGTGTGTGTGTGTGTGTGTGTGTGTGTGTGTATGCATGTATGTATTTATGTATGTATGTATAATGTATATATTGTACATTGTGTATTATATATTTATATGTATTATATATATATATTATATATGTGGTATTTAAGATATATATATATATATATATATATATATATATATATATATATATATGTACACACATAAATAAATAAATGTACACATATTTATATAAAGTGCTTATATCATCCCCTCCGCTGCTCTCCCTTTTCTCATTCTGTCTTTTTCTTCCTTTCGAAATGAGAGAAAGGAGAAAATGAAGCAGAAGGCCAGTTACGGCCGTGGCCCAAGTGACCGCCTCGCCCCAGTGGCTAATCTAGGTGTCTACGAACCATATATCTAGCACATTTTAAGTCCACTCGCCCCTCCGACCGGCCGCTTATTTCCCCAAAGACAGAGAGCAATTACTGAGTGTGGCGGGATTGTGGAGGGATGGTGGGACTGTGGTGTGGTGGAGTGTGGTGTGGAGGGACGGGATTGTGGAGGGATGGTGGGACTGTGGTGTGGTGGAGTGTGGTGTGGAGGGACGGGATTGTGGAGGAATGGTGGGACTGTGGTGTGGTGGAGTGTGGTGTGGAGGGGCGGGATTGTGCAGGAATGGTGGGATTGTGGCGTGGGGGGGAACTGCAAGGGATTCCTATGTATAACGTAAATACTGTGAATGCTGTACGCGTGTCGTATGCCACGCTTCGGTCACGCTATTTTTACGTTGTAGTGTGAGTTCGAGTTCATTGGTTTCGTTTAAGTGTGTGTAGATGTGTTTGAGTTTAGTCCTATATCATTGTGTCTGTAGATGTGCGCTCGTATGTGTGTTTGCATGTGCATGTGTGTGTGTGTGTGTGTGTGTGTGTGTGTGTGTGTGTGTGTGTGTGTGTGTGTGTTTGTGTGTGTGTGTGTGTGCATGTATGTATTTTTGTTGTGTGTCTGTTTATTTATATTTCCAGACAAACAAATGCATATCGCGATTACATTTTTGGTTACAGAGGTCGAGCCAAAAGAAATAAGATGATAGAGAATAAGAAGAGAAAGGAAAGGAAAATCCCAAGAAAATGAAAACAAGGAAAGATAAGACAACGTAACAAGATAAGAGATAAGCCTTAGTAATATCATCAGTTTCTTTGAAGTTCAGTTAGGGAGGAGGGGGGGAGTGGGGAAGGGAGGTGGGAGGAATTAGAGATGGGTAAATTAGTTGCTCTGGTAAGGGGGGGGGGTGATAGATAAGTCCTGGAAGGAGGGGAGGAGAAAAGAGGAAGTAGGGGGGAGGGGAGGGCCTATTAGTCCTGAAGGTGGGGGGGGGGGGGGAGGAGGCGGGAGGGAAATGAGTACATGATATACCCAGAGTGTGAGGGCGTATGAAAGATGGGTGAGTGACGCGCTCCAGAAGTGAGGGGAAATAAGTGAATTCTCTGTGGGTGAGGGTTAAAGGGATGGGGGCGGGTGGGGGGAGGTTTAGGAGGAGGGGGGGATAAATGGGTAAATGTGTCGTCCCGAGGGAAGGGAAGGAAGGGAAGAAATATGGGAGGGGTAAGTGAGATGCCCTGAGAATGCAGTGGCAGGGGCGGGTTGGGGGAGAGGTAAGTGAGCCCCTCGGAGGCAGGGGAGGAGAGGGGAGGGGAGGGAAGGACCTGGGGGAAGGGTAATGGAAGTGGCCAGAGCCGATAGTGGTGACGCACAGGCTGATGATGGTGATGAAGGAGACTGAAAATAGTTATGAAGGCGATAGTGATAACAGTGTGATGACCAGTATAAGGGAGATGGAGGAGGAGGGAGAAGGAAGAGAGACGAATGATAGATGGATAGGGAAAGGAAGGAAGGAGGAGGAGGGAGTAGGAAAGGAAAGAATAATAGATAAATAGCGAAAGGAATGAAGGGGGAAGAAGAGAGACGAAAGATAGATGGGGAAAGGAAGGAAGGGGCGGGGGGGAAAGACAGACAGACAAGGATGGGGAAAGGAAGGAAGGAGGAGGAGAGAGGAGGAAGAGAAACGGACGATAGATGGACGGGGAAGGGAAGGAAGGAGGAAGAGGAAAGGAGAGGGAGTAACGAAAGGGTAAAGGAGATAAGGCGGTGAAGAAGAATGGTGTTGATGATGGTAATGGAAAGTATAGATATGATGGAGATGGCAGTAATAGTCATGAAGTAGTTAAAAGTGTTGATACTGATAATAACAATAGTGATACTGTAGTAATGAGGAAATGGTAATGAGGTTGATGATGGTAGCTTTTAAAGTAATTATATAAAAGATAAACGTGATGATGATGGTATTATTATGAATCGTGTTATGTGAATGATTTTGAATGAAGGATCATTAACCGTAATAACCAAAGTATAACTGACGTTAATAATGATAATCTAGATAGTAATATAGGTAAAAATGTCAACCGTGACAATAATGATGATGATCATAATGATAGCTATAAAATAAAAAATCAGTTTGAAGATGAGAGTCATAAAGTGGAGAATAATGTTTATTCTAATGATGATCACGTTGATAATAATAATCTTAATGACATATAAAAGAACGATAAACATAGAGACGGCAATAAGAATTTAAAGAAATTAAAATTGATAATGTTAGATGTGATGCAATAATGATTTTAGAAAATTGTAGTAATGGCGATACTTCCAATAATGATAGCAACGGCGGTGACAATGATATAGAACCAAAAACAAATAAATAAAGAAAAAAAAAGCTTTACGACGTTATAAGAAAACAAATCGAACTTAAACTGAAAAGAAAAACAAAATTAAACAAAACGTAAACAAAGAACTAACCTACATAAAAATGACCTCATCTGCCCCCCACTCCTCAAAAAAAAAAAAAAAAAAAAAAAATTCTGACACCGAAAAACATTCTCTCGCTCCCTCTCTCCCTCGGGGTTAGAGCGCCGTTGTAAGCAACAGAGCACCTCGGATGTCTTAGCGGATCCCCTGAGAGAGGGGGGGAAGGGGAGAGGGGGGAGGGATAGGGAATGAGAGAGAGAGAGAGAGAGAGAGAGAGAGAGAGAGAGAGAGAGAGAGAGAGAGAGAGAGAGAGAGAGAGAGAGAGAGAGAGAGAGAGAATGAAAGACGCGAGGGAGAGGGAAACATGAAAGAAAGACGGAGAAGGAAAAATGAAAGAAAGAGGGAGAGAGCGACAGACAGACAGACAGACCGACATGGAGACCGAAACAGAAAAGGAGACAAAGAAAGAAAGGGAAGAAAGCCAGAACAAGAGAAAGGACGAGCCTACCCCCTTCCCCCCTCCCCCCTTACCCATGCTATCGAAGAGAAAATACAACGGGGAAGCGGGTCCCAATACCCACCTACCCCCACCTACCTCCCTACCCCACCGTCCCCCACCCCCCACCCTCGTGATATCGGCCTTCGTCAGGTTTTTTGTTTAGTTCGAGACTTTCGCAACAGAGGGACACGGACGCGGAGGGAGGCGCTGGCCGATGATGATCGACACGGTTCCCTTTGTTTAGGTCCTCTGTCGTGGGGAAGGTGGGGGAAAGAGGGGAGGGGGGAGGGGGAAAGGGGAGTGGCGGGAGGGGAAGGATGGGGGGAAGGAGGGGAGGGGGGAAGGAGGGGGAAGGGGGGAAGGAGGAGGAAAGGGGGAGGGGAAGATGGAAGAAAGGGGGGAGAGGAAGGGAGGAGGGGGAAGGGGGAAAGGGATAGGGGTAGGGAGGAGGAGAGGGAAGGAGGATAAGGAGGGAGAAGAAGGGGGGGGAAAGGGGAGCATGATGAGGAACGAGGAATAAAGGTGGAGTGGAGAAGGGAGGAGGAAGATGAAACGAGAGGGAAAGTGAGAAATAAAAAAAGCCAAAGGGAAGAGAGAGAAGGAGAGTTTAAATACGAGAGAGAGAGAGAGAGAGAGAGAGAGAGAGAGAGAGAGAGAGAGAGAGAGAGAGAGAGAGAGAGAGAGAGAGAGAAGTAGATAGATAAATATATGAATAGATAGATATGGAGTATAAGAAAAAAAACGAGATAAATAATGAGAGAGAGAGAGAGAGAGAGGCGAGCTTCTCCCCGGGGGCAAAAGCATGCGACGAGAAGGTGACCTCTCATGGGCCTTTGTGCCTTTGTGGGGGAGGGGGTGGGGGGTATCCGGAAAGGGTTGATTGTTTTTTTGTTTATTGATTATTTGGTTATTGTTTTATACGTTTTTGTTTTTAATTATTTGTTGGTTTACCGTGGTTATTGAATTTAATTTACTCATTTGGCTGTCATTAAAAAATGGTCGTTATCTCTTTTATTAAGTTAGCTGATTTTTTAGATTCTGTTTGGCCGTTAATTCATATGTAATATATTTGTTTAACTTATTTAATGTTGAATTCAGGCTTATTTTGTGTGAGCTACCTTTGTGTTGCGTACTATGTGCATTAAAGTTGCTTTTACCTAGGTTTAGGATATTTTAAGTTGATTTAGCCGAACTTAGTACAAGTTATGTTGAGTTTATTCTACTTTATTCAAGTTAACTTACTTAAGGGTTGGGATATGTTTATATTAAGTTTCGTTACGTTTGAAGGAGACAGAGTTTGGTAACTCTGCTATATTTAAGTAAAAACAAATAAAGTTCGACTATGTTGAGCTTAATTTAAATAGACTAAGAAAACAGGTTAGGATAGGTTAGGATAGAATAAAGAAAGGTCAGGTCAGGTTAGGTTAGGTTAGATTAGATTAGGTTATGCTGTCCTCGCCAAGTGTGCTTTGGGGCAGACGAGGGCGAGGGAGGAGAAGGGAAGAGAAAAGTAATTGGTTGAGTTGTAATGAGGCTGTCGCTTGGTGTGAGGAGCTGGTGTGGCTGCAGGGCGAGGTGGAAGAGACAAAGTCAATGAGAGCGGGGGAAGAGGGAGGGACAGAGAGAGAGAGAGAGAGAGAGAGTGAGTGAGGGAGTGAGTGAGGGAGAGAGAGAGAGAGAGCGAGAGAGAGAGAGAGAGAGATAGAGAGAGAGAGAGAGAGAGAGAGAGAGAGAGTGAGAGAGAGGGAAGGGGGAAAAGAGAGAGGGAGAGGGAGAAAGAGAAAGAAAGAGCGAAGTACGAGGCGAAAGAAATTCGCAGTAATTCCTTTGATCATTGAGATTTATATGAATTTTTAATTGAGAGAGAGAGAGAGATAGGAAGAGATAAAGAGTTGTACTTATTCGTATCATTTAAACATGTGAGAGTTGAAATTTTTGAAGAAAAGAGAGAGAAAGAGACAGAAACTGCGGCGAAGAGAAATAGACAGAGACCAAGAGATAGATAGAGAAGTTGAAACATTTCATTTGTTTATTCATTTTGCCCGAGAGTTTTGATACAGCAGTTCGGGCGTGAGGGAAAGGTTTATCCGCTGGTATGGGATTAGAGGAGCTTCAGAGGATTTCGATTCTAGTTTCTGATACTGTGCGAGTCGGATCCATTAGTTCGGTTTCTTTGTTGGTTGCACAATGTCTTTCTCTCTTTTTATTATTATTATTATTATTTTTGTAGTGCAGATACTTTAGCGGTTTGCTTGCTTGGTTAACCGCGTGTAAGATTTTGGTAATTATTGTACATAGGGGCGGGTGAGTGGACGGATCTGCGTGGTTTTGTGGATGGATGGACGTGTGTGTGTATATGTATATGGGTATATGTATATATGGATGGATGTTTATAGAAGTATATAGATATGTATATATTGATGGGTGGGTGGATGGATATGTGTACATATGTATATAGTTATGTATATAGTATGTGGCTGGATGGATGGATGTGTCTATATATGTATATATGTATATGTGTGGATATGTGAGTCTGAAAAAAAAAAATGTGTTCGTGTGTTAGTGATGTTATTTATCGCTTATTGATGGTCCCTTTGCTTAGTTGATGTGCGATTTGTTAAATTAATGAATTTATGATATCAGGTGTTCTTTAAAGCAATCTCTGACTAGGTTTACATATATCATCCTGTTCCTTCAATTTAGTTTTTTTATTATATCGCGCTGTCCACCATGTAGTCACATTTCCTTAATTTCAGTTTTGACGTAAGCAAATTTTTGATATTTGTAACTTGAATAAGTTAACTGGTTTTGATTCTTGTGAATAATTAGGTATGTTTTGGCGTTGTTTTTGAACACATTAAGAGGTTGGTTTTAAGATTCGTATATATTTTGTATGCATACATAGTACTGTTTGTCCTTTAGTGTATTATTATAACTTTGATGTTATTACTTTTGCTATTTATTGTTAGTAGTAGTAGTAGTAGTGGTAGTAAATTATTACCATTATCGTTATTTATTCTCATCATCCTCCCTGTCTCCCCCAGGTTCATTTCGATCCCCCCGCATCACGGAGCACCCGACGGACATCACTGTGCCACGCAACGAGCCTGCAACACTCAATTGCAAGGCGGAAGGCAAGCCACCGCCGGTCGTCAGGTGGTACAAGGACGGGCAGCTGGTTAGGTGAGTCGCTAGCTGGTTTGAGTCGGGGTGGGTAAGGGTGTGGGTGGGGTGGGGGTCGAGGATGGAGGTGGAGGTGGAGGCGGGTGGGGGTTGGATGGGGGATGGTGGGGGTGGGGGATGAGGGTGGGGAGTGTTGGAATGGGGATGGGTGAGGGTGGGGTGGGTGGATGGGTGAGGGGGAAAGCTGCGTAAGGGGGGGGGGGGAGTGATCTTTCGAGTCCTCTTTGTTTTCCTTTTGTTCTATTTTCTTCGCCTTTGCTTTTGTTTATATTCCTGACTCTCCGTTGACTTCTTGTCCTGCTACTTTTCCCCTCTTCGTATTCCTCCAAGAGCGAGGAAGGACGGACCGGGTGAAATTATTTTACCCTATTGGGTCCCCCTCTTCCTCCTCTTCCTCCTCCCTTTCCCCCTCCCCCTCTTCTCCCTTCTCTTACATGGCCTCTTCCTCCTCCTTCCTCTTCTTTCATCTTCTTCCTCCTCCTGCTCCTCCTCCTTTTCCTATTCTTTTCTTTGCTTTCTTCTTTATCCTTATTCTCGCCATGCTTCTCTTCCTCTTCCTTCTCCTCATACTCCTCATACCTTCCCTCCTTTTCCTCTTCCGTTTCTTCCTCATCCTTGCCACCCCTTCCCCCTCCCCTTTCTACCTCCCTCCCCCCTCTTCTACCCCCTCCCCCCTTTCCCCTGAGCAAGCCAAGGTTAGATTACTTCCCCCCAACCCCCTCTCCCCCCCAACCCCCAACCCCGGGGGACTGACTCGCTAAGTTTTCCAGTTGAAATTTCTCTCGAATCCAATCCGTGGCTCTCCCTTTGTGGCGGGCTTATGCAACATTTTTGTGGTGCCGCTGGGCTCTCCGGGCGCCGTGTGGTGCAGGTCGTACTCGTGTGTGGTGAGGGAGTGTGGGCGTGGGTGTGGGCGTGGGCGTGAATGAAGGTGTGGACATGGGTGTAGAAGCGGGTGTAGAAGTGGGTGTGGGCGTGAGTGTAGGTGTGGGTGTGGGCGTGAGTGTAGGTGTGGGTGTGGGCGTGAGTGTAGGTGTGGGCGTGGGATTGAGTGTATGTGTGGGCGTGGGTGTAAAAATATGTATGGGCATGGATGTAGAAGTGGGGATGGGCGTGGTGGGTCTCTGTTATATGAAAATGAATGCTTTTATGATGGTAATAATAGTTTGTATAAAATAATTCGCGTGTGTTTGTGTTTTTTTTCTCTTGTGTGTGTTCATGCTGTGTTTGTCGTTGTTATTTTTTCTCCATTTCGCGATTCGTATTACAATAGTCGTCACTAATGTAAACAGTGTACAGCGAGTGTCTGCGTGTGTATGCGTGTGCAAATACGTGTGTATATACGTGTGCATGTGCGTGTATTTTAGTGTGCTAGTATTTAAGTCTGTGTATATATGCATATATAATTGTCTGGGTGTATGAGTATAATTGCGTAACGTTCACAATACTAAGGCACACTATTAAGCTAGCAAATCGCCCCACAATAATCTAGGATATAACTAACATATAAGTAACGTCCAGTCCCGCCCTGTTCACAAAATAGAAACACACCAGACCAGCGAAACAAGTCGAGAACAGGAACGTCTCAACGTAATGGATATAAAGTTGTTTCCAAGTTTATAGTTCATCTCAAACTTTGGATTCCTCTTTGGGATTACTTGTTTTAGAACTGTCATAGCCAAGTCCTCTCCCGGACGCCCCAAGTTCTTTTGTAATGTGATTTGTACTACTGCAGGAATTAGGTTGTGGATTTGCTTGATTGATCTCGCTGTAACTCCGGGAGAATTTGGACTTATGCATGATGGGTCCAGATTAACTTCACTGTAGCTCATGTAGTCTCACGATGGGTCAGTATTAACCTTGGGCAGCTCAAGTAGTGCTCGGACTAACTCATGATGGGTCAAGATTGTACTTCTGGAGCTCAAGTCGCGCCCGGACTTACTTGCGGTGGGTCAAGATTAGCCTCGGAAGGAGTGCGGGTTGAGGCAGGTGGGGCCTAATTGAACTGGCGGGAGGCCGTGTGTAAATATTAGCATATTAGCATTGGCAGATGTTAATCTCGGGTGTGGGCGTTGGGGAGGGCGCGCAGGGAGAGGAAGACGGAGGAGGAGGAGGAGAAGAAGGATATGGCGGATAGAAGAAGGAAGGGGAGAAGGATATGGGGGGATAGAGGGGGGATGAGTAAGATATGGGGAGGGAAGAAGGAGGAGGAGAAGGATGGAGAGAAGGATATGGGAGGAGAGAAGAAGGAGAGGGAGAGGGAGATTAAGAATGAAGGAGGGGGCAGAGGGAGTATAGGAGGGGAGGACGAATGAGAGATAGAAAAAAAAAGAAAGAAAGAAGGGAAGAGAAGGAGGAGAATCAAAAGAAATAACGCGTACAAGAAACAGAAAAAGAGAAAAGCGAAAAGAGGCAAAGATACAAAAGACACAAGAATGGAAACAGAGAAACGGAGTCGAATTTCCGCCCGGAAACCCGCGATGGCAACGCACCCTACGTGGCCCGGAGGATTCGCCAAAGTTCGACCCGGATCTAGGCTTCAAGGCATTATACAGGCCGTTAGAAGGACGCGATTCAGGATCACTCAACTTAAGTCATTCCCTCCGAAGTCGCGGGAATAAAGTTAGGTTTATTATGAAGGATAGGGTGAAACTTTCGGGGAATACGGGAAGAATATGTGTTCGTGGTGGGGAAGGAATGAGAACAGGGAAAGTATACGTTCTGTGAAATAAGGAAGAAAAAGGAGGAAACAGATTGAAAGGCCGGAATGATTTTCCGCGCCTGAATATTAGCGAAATTTGCATCAAATTAATAGCATTTGTGATTGTGAACGTCACTGTCAATCATTCTCGTAATCACGATAATGTGGCCATAAATTACCGTGGTTATGATGAAATGTATTAAAAAAGGAGGCATTGGCAACGTTGTGGTTTAGGTGTTTTGGTTATATATATATATATATATATATATATATATATATATATATATATATATATATATATATATATATATATATATATATATATGTATATATTATTTTTTTTTTTCTTTTTTTTTTTTTTTTTTTTTTTTTTTTTTTGTGTGTGTGTGTGTGTGTGTGTGTGTGTGTGTGTGTGTGTGTTGTGTGTGTGTGTGTGTGTGTGTGTGTGTGAGGGCGTGTGGTATAGTTTCCTACGCCATTTATATGCAAACTCGAATTTACTTGATTGAAATCACGTTAACTTTGATGCAGCGGACTAATTTCACCCTATATTTTCTCCTTCTTCTTCTTATCCCCCTCCTTTCTTTCTTTCTTTCTTTTCTTCATAATATTATCAAAAAATATCTACTTTTTCCAGACATAAGGTACGATTAATCTTGTTTAATAAATGGACAAGTTGTACAAGATATTTTTCTCCATTTTCTTTTTACGATCGAACGTGACAGAAAATGTGAGGAACATAACTCGTTTTCTATAATATTCTTTTGAACAAAGAGAAAACGGGATGAACATGTAGGCATTGGCCATACTCTGTTGGACAGAGGAAAATTCAGTATCTTTTTCTATAATTTGTATTTTACTTGGCAAAAAGAACTCTGTATATTGTAACTGGCATTAGCATTAGCATTTTCATTATCTTTACCGTTACTGATATTATTATTTTTTCATTGATGTTATCATTATTTTTGATACTATAATCATCACAATCATCACAATCCTTATTATTTAAAGATGCAAATATTTTAGATGAACAATGCAGCCCTAGCAACGACAGCTGGATAATATTTTATTTCTTTATTATTATGATGTAATTGTGGTAAAATTCAGTGCATAATCATTTCGCAAAAACTTGCGTTTAAATTCATTTCAGAACATTATGAGATACATGTATAATTTTATGTTAAGCTGCTTTATATATACACCTCATTACAGAAGCAGTTTCACACGCTGTTAAATGACATACTTTACAATTTTATTTTCCGATGTAAAAAAAAATAATAATAATAATAAAAAGAATAATAAGAAACGCAAATGAAATAAGAAATAAAAATATAAAAAAATATAAATAAATGGAAAATAAAACAAACAAAAGTCCACACAGACCCAAGCTTTTAGCATCGGAAGCCAGGACGCTTAAACAATTAACACGTACACGATCCGGACTGTTGAATAGTGACGTTTTCCAATAGCCGGCAAAGTGGTGCTTCCAAGTCATAGAAAGTTGGTTCGCGGGGCTGGCGATTAGACTTTTTCCGCCTCTTCTTCTTCTTCTTCTTCTTCTTTTTCCTTCTTTTCTCCTTCTTTTCTTCTTCGTCTTTCTCTTTCTTTTTTCGCCCTGTTGTTCGCCTCCTCCTCTTCTGCTTCTTTTTCTTCTTCTTCCTTCTTACTTTTCTTTTATTCATTTTATTTTGATATTGCTTTCCTCTTCGTCTTCTTCCTCCTCCTCCTTCTTCTCTTAGTTTGTTCTGTTTTATGCTTCTTTCCTCTTTCTCTTCAGTCATTCCTCCTCCTTATCTTTTTTTATCCTCATTGTCGTCCTCGTGCTATCAATTTTCCTCATCCGTCTCCCCCTTTTTCTCTTACTTATCTTTTAATCCCGAACTGTTCATCCACCCCACTGTTCATCCACTCCCTCCCCTTCCTCCTCCCCTCTTCCCCCTTTCCCCTTCCCCCTTCCCCCCCCCCTTCCCCCTTACCCCTTCCCCTTTCTCTCTGTTTCTCACTTCCCACTATCCCCTCCTTTATCACTCCTCCCCACCCTCTACCGTCCACCCCAATGCTACATCCTGCATGTAATCAGTTAATGATACTTAAACATGAGGAGTGTGTCACTTTACGAACTTGTGGGAAAGACTCGGCTTGCTTGTGGTAGATGGAGTTGGGAAAGGAAGGAAGGGAGAGGGAAGAGAGAACAGAGAGATAAGGAAAGGGAGAGGGCAGAGAGGGAAGGAAGGGAGAGGGAAGAGAGAACAGGGAGATAAGGAAAGGGAGAGGGCAGAGAGGGAAGGAAGAGAGATGGAAGAGAGATCAGGGAGATAAGGAAAGGGAGAGGAAGAGAGGGAAGAGAGAAAGAGAGAAAGGAGAAGGAGAGGGCAGAGAGGGAAGGAAGGGAGAGGGAAGAGAGAACAGGGAGATAAGGAAAGGGAGAGGGCAGAGAGGGAAGGAAGAGAGAACAGGGAGATAAGGAAAGGGAGAGGACAGAGAGCGAAGGAAGGGAAGAAAGAGAATGGCGTGGAAAGGGTGGGATGGAAGGGAGGAAGGGAAGGAGGATGGGGGAATAGAAAAGGGAAGAAGGAAGGGGAGAGGGAAGGGAAGGAAGAAGGATGAAAAGGGTGTGAGGGGAACAGGAAGAGAGGAAAGACTAAGGAGCCTGGGTGTCTTCCTCGAATTTTCAGTTTCTAGGCATGAATGAGCAAAAGAGATATGGTTGCCCGCTCGTTATTTCATATATCTGTCCTTTCATATTTTTTGTGTGAATTACCACCCCCGCCCCCCCCCCAAAAAAAAAAAAAAAGTACGTATTAAAAGCATGTCTGTGTGAATTATCACCCCCTTTCCAATAACCCAATATATGTATTAAATGAACTCCGCCACGCCTTACTAGCATACCGCTTGACATCATTTTCTCTCTCCCTCCCCTCTCACCCCGCAGGACGTCCCCCGGCGACCCCAAGTCCCAGCGCGTCCTCCTGCCCACGGGGTCGTTGTTCTTCCTGCGGGTCGTCCACGGCAAGAAGGAGGACGACGCCGGGGTGTACTGGTGCCAGGCCAGCAACGAGGTCGGGACCGTCACTTCCAACAATGCCACGCTCGAGATAGCAGGTAAGGCTCTTTGAAACAGGTTTTTTTTCTAATGTGTATTTTTTCGCGTTCTTTCCAGTTTTTTTTTTTCCGTCGTCGCCGTCGTTGTTGCCATTTTTTGTCATTTTGTCTCACGTTCTATTTTCGTCTTTTTCTTCTTGTTTTTTTTTTATTCCTATTACATTTCCTGTAATTATTGTACAGTTTATAATTTTATTCCCTCCTCCTCTTATCAGCACTAACTTCATCTATATACTCTCGTCCTGTGCATTTAGATGGAAGTATCTAAATTGGCAATGGCAGAACAATAGAAAAGAAGAAATTAAAAGCATGGTATAGAGACTTATATAATAATTTTCCTTCTGCTAACAAAAGGAAAATAACAGAGAATGGGATACGTCACCCCATTTGTTAAGTCTTATCAACTGGTTATGTTGGTACGAAACAATACGCCTGAAACTGGGACACTATACCATATGATTATTATTATTATTAGAGCCTTTGTAGTTCCATTTCATTCTCTCTCTCTCTCTCTCTCTCTCTCTCTCTCTCCTCTCTCTCTCCTCTCTCTCTCTCCTCTCCCTCCTCTCCCTCCCTCCCTCGTCTCTCTCCTCTCTCTCTTCTCTCCCCCTCCCCTCTCTCTCTCTTTCTTTCTTTCTCTGGCCATCCCTCCCTATCTTCCTTCTTCGCTCCCTACCTTCTTCCCACCTTCCCTCCTTCCTCCTCCCTCCCTCCCTCCCTCCCTCCCTCCTCCTTCCCTCCCTCCCTTCTCAACCCTCCCTCCCTTTCCTCAATTCTCGTAACACTGCACGCAGGGAAAGTACTAATTAAAATCCCCCAGAGAATGTCTGCAGTCTGCATAACCACAACAAAATCAGCACAGCAGATTTGAATACAGACAAGCCCCGTTACGAAAGCTTAAGCCTCGGTAACATAAACCACAATTTCCGTCCTCGCACTCCTCTCCGTCCCCTCTCCTCCTCCCTCCTTTCAGAGTATAAAGAGTATAACAACAGTAGTAGTAAGGAGTTGGAAGTAGTTAGTCGTAGTTATTGAGCCAAGAACAGTACGCATAAACCAACAAACGTGGCTTTTAAGGGACCGTGACGGCGGAGGACAGGTGGCGAGGCGGCTCAATGAAGCTCTAATGTGTTTTTGTCCTCCAGGCATCGGGTGCAGTCTCCAGATGATGCACCATGGGCGTGGGAATTCCGAGTGGATTGAACGTCTTGAGTTTCTTGTGGAGGGGGAGGGAGGAGGGAGGTTAAAATGAGGGGAGGGGGGGAGAGGGGAGGAGAGGTTAGGATGGGGGGAGGTGGAGAGAGTGAGGATAGGGGGTGGGGTTGGATCGCCGATGGTGGGGGGAGGGGGAGAGAGTAGCGTAATTAAACCATTGAAATTGTTTAATGACTTTGGCTTATTAAGGTTGACGTCTTAGGAAGGACTGGTGGCGGTCGGACAGAGAATTAAAAGGGAAGAGAGGAACTAAAAGAGGAAAAGACTTTTTTGTTTTGCGTATTAGTTGTGATTATGCGGGGTATTTGCGGCGGCGGCGTAGTGCGGCAAGATGGTGTACCCCCCCCAACCCCAACCCTACTCCCCCAAACCCCTCCCCCTGCCCCTGCCCCTCAGCCACGCGCTCGCTGTGGATTCAAGGCAGGAGGGATCGTCCGATGTGCGCCGCGGAGAGCTACGGAGGGTAATGAAGGCGGAGGGAAAGCTAACACTGTTCGTGGGCGGAGGATAGGGCCTAATTACACGCACTCGAATTATGAGGTTCATATAGTGCTTGTGTTATATATATTTGTGTATGTTTATGTGTGTGTGTGTGTGTGTGTGTGTGTGTGTGTGTGTGTGTGTGTGTGTGTGTGTGTGTGTGTGTTTGTGCGTGTGTGTGTGTGTAAATCATGTATAGTATATGTATTTGATATGTAACATAATGATCTCAGTCAGGGTAGAGTAAGTGAAATGCGGGTAGAGTTTCCCGAAGACTTTAACACGATACCGCATTACCGTTCCCAGGAGAGAAACACAGGGAATGCGAGTGTGATTTTTCCTCATTTCTGCTATTTATCTTGTCGTCCTTCCTCTGCCTGTTCTTCCTTTGTCGACATTTCCCATAGATTTTATGGGAGCCTTTATGCATCCCTCTCACTCCATCGTATTTACTGCCATATTGTCATCATTGTTTGTACTTTATTCTTCCCATTGCCTCTCCTCCTCCTCCTCGTCGTTTCCCTATTCCTTCCTAATTTTCTCTACTTCTCCCCATTATCTCCAAGTCTCCGTAGCTTCTTCACGTCTCCCAACGCTCTCCCCATCTCCGTCGTCCGCTACCTTCTTCTGTTCATCGTCTCCCCACCTATGTTTGCTCCCCCTCTACCTCGCCTTCCTCTCCCCACCCCCTAGTCTCTTTCCTCCCGATATCCACTTTTCTTAGTTCTCCCCACACTCCTAAACCCTCCACTTCCTTCTCCCCTTTTTCCCACCAGCCTCGCAACTTTTCCCTTTCCTTCCCCCACCCCCTCTATAATCTCTCTTCATCTCCCCTTCTTTATTCCCGTAACCTTCCCATCTCCTTAGTTTTCTTCTCTATTTCTCCACATCTCCTTAAGTTTTCCCCTTCTTTCTCTCTATCTCCATAGATTCTCATCTCTTT
>NC_051399.1:26496456-26511456 GCF_015228065.2 Penaeus monodon
GAGAACAAAAGAGGGAGTATCGTTCAGTCTAAGAAAATGGGTCTATGTGAGTGTGTGTTCGCTCTGAGTTATTTCCTAACACCTCCCCCTCCGAAGATAGGAATGGATTGGCTTCGGCAGTGGATAAAGGGGTGTTGTGAGGAGAGAGAGAGAGAGAGAGAGAGAGAGAGGGAGAGGGAGAGGGAGAGGGAGAGGGGAGAAGGAGAGGAGAGGGGGAGAGAGAGAGAGAGAGAGAGAGAGAGAGAGAGAGAGAGGGGGAGGGAGAGAGGGAGAGAGAGAGAGAGAGAAGAGAGAGAGATGAGAGTAGGGAGAGAGAGAGAGATTAATATGTAATCAGGAACAATAACGAACACAACAGATAACAACATTAATCCGGAGCGTTGAAACAAAGAAAAACAAGTGTGCTGTGATGGAAATTGACATTTTATCAACCAGTATAGACAACACTGCAGCGTAAACATTGACTCCGCGGTCGGTAAAGGCAAACAAGCCCGCCCTGCTGATAATGAACTGTTTTGTTGCATACGTGGCGTTCGGCCTCCAACGTGCGTGTAGGAGCAGCCGATGTGAGTTGCAGAAGTTTGGCAAGTGGTCGGCAAACCAGTGTGAGTAGATATGGAGTTGCAGAATTGGAAGTTGACGTACAACAGGTAGGTAGGTATGCGGGTGTATAGTGTGTGTGTGTGTGTGTGTGTGTGTGTGTGTGTGTGTGTGAGTGTGTGTGTGTGTGTGTGTGTGTGTGAGTTTGCTTGTCCTCCGTTGCAAGGGAGAAAGCAACGATTTTAGTCCCTACAACCTCTTGTTTTTTCATTGATGGATGCATGTACGATTATAATAAATGTTTCCGGTTTTCGCTTGATGTTAGGAAGGCTTAATCAGAAAAGTAAATAAATATATAAATAAATATATATATATATATATATATATATATATATATATATATATATATATATATATATATATATATATATATAATTAAGGAAGGGAATTCTTGGAAAAAAAACAAAAACAGAACACTGACCAAATGAATATGGAAAAAAAAGAATAATGATGGCGATGATGATAATGAGATAACACATAAAGAGTACACATAATAATAGTGGTAGTGATAATGTTAATAGTAACGATAATAATGGTAATACGGGCAACTAACTTTATTATTATTGTTATTAACATAATTATGATATGGTATTATCATTATCATTACCCCATGAAGACAACAACAGCAACTACGCTAATATGTTTTTGTTCGCTTATGAGAAATTTCTTTGTGCATGGCAGTAGCATGTGGGTCCAGCAGCGAGGGCGGGGAGAGACTGGCCTGTAACAAGCATCTGCCTTTTTCTTTTCTTTTTCAATCTTCATTTCTCTTTTCCTCTCGTCCTAATCTCACCGCGTATCTCCTTTTACGTGTATAGTGTGTGTGTGTGTGTGTGTGTGTGTTTGTGTGTGTGTGTGCGTGTGTGTTTGCGTGTTTGTGTGTGTGCGTGCGTGTGTGTTTCTGTGTGCGTGCGTGCGTGTGTGTGTGTGTGTGTGTGTGTGTGTGTGTGTGTGTGTGCGTGCGTGCCTGCGCGCGTGTATATTCATAGCCTCTTTAAGCAACGTACTACTATCCACTTTATGCACTCTCAACCTTGAAAAAAATCGTCTCATGTGTACTCCCAAAAAACTTTTCTGATCCAAAAGGCGGCCCCCTCGCTTCGGCATTCCACGAAAAGGAGCCCAAAGTTTTGAGCGATCCCGACATTAAGGATTCATATCACACGGATGTTAATTGGCTTTGGGATCTGCGCCAGTGCTTTTGATGAAGACTTCAGGGCCGCGGAATATAGAGTGGGACAAGTACATATATATATTGTATATATATACACACTTATATACGCATGCAAGAGGCTAGGGAACTAACGACAAATGACTCTTTCCAGAGTAAATATTCAAATATGCAGGCTTAAACCTTCTGGGCAGTGGGGAGAAGGCCAACACGCGAAGGGGAGGAAGGGAGGGGACAAAAGGGACGAACGAGGGGACTGAGGGGAAGCGGGAAAGAGGGGAAAGGAAGTTGGAGTTTAGTTTGGAAAGAGAGGGGAAAGGAGGGGATGAGATAAGCAAGAAAAGGGACCGGGGAGAGAGGTGAGAGGAGAGGAAAGGAGTATAGTTGAGGAAAAGAAGGGAGGAAGGAACAAGAATAGTGAGATGGAGAAGAGGGAAGGAAAGGGGTTATTTTGAAAACAGAGATGAAGGGAGAGGACGAAATAGCAAGACTAGGGTGGTTAGCAAAATGAGAAAAAATAGGGCTCAGTCTGGAAAAAGAGGAGAATAGAGGGTAGGAATTGATAAGAAAAGGGAGATAGGATAGAGTGAAAGAAGGAATGAGGGGGCGGAACAGCAAAGAAAGGGAGATTGAAAAGAGGCAAAGAGGCGGGTTTAGTTCGGAAAGAGAGGGGAAAAGAGTGATTGAAGTGAGACGGAGAAACGGGAAGAGGGGAGTGTGATTGGAAAGTGAGGGGGAAGGAGACCGGGGATATCACGAAGAGGGGGGGGTGCACATTAGTGTGTGTGTGAAGTGTAGAGAAACGGCACTGAGGTTGATAGAATGGGCAGATCACACACACACACACACACACACACACACACACACACACACACACACACACACACACACACACACACAGTGAGAGAAAGAGAGAGAGAGAGAGTGAGTGAGTGAGTGAATGAGTGAGTGAGTGAATGAGTGAGAGAGAGAGAGAGGTGGGGGGGGCACAGAGGCAGACAGACAGACAGAGAGACCGAGACAGGTAGAGAAGATGGAGATAAAGAGAAAAAGGAGAGCCAGAGCCAGAGACACAGCGACAGAAGATAGAGATAAAGAGAAAGCGAGAGCGAGAGAGCGCGAGAGGGAGATAACGCGAGTCAATTTACGGAGAAAGGGTTAAATCGAGTCTGATGAGAGGAGGCCGCCGGTGTCAGGTGGGGAGCGTCTGCCTGGAGACGGGAAAGGACGCTCGCCCGGGTAACGAGACGTGGACCGAGGACTCCGGGCGGCGGATCCGAAACCGACGTCGCCTTGAAGGTTCTAACGCGTCGGGGATGATTTTTTTTTTTTTTTTTTTTTTTTTTTTTTTTTGGGGGGGGGGGGTTATAAATGATGTTGGTACGAAAAATGGCTCTTTATGCTCGGTTACGGTGACCTTTGTTTTTTTTTCCGTTTTTTTTTTTTTTTTTTTTTTTTTTTTGGGGGGGAGGGGGTAAGGATTTTTGAGGGATGTTACGAAAAAAAAAATCTTTATGCTCGGTTGCAACGGCATTTGTTATTATTGGGATTAGTATCAGTATTATTAACATAATTGTTATCATTACCAAAACAAAAGCCTAAACATTCATCAGTACTTAACATCTAAATATATACATTTCGTTGTGTTATCCTCACGTGTTTCCATTTCCCCGGCTGGTCGAACAAATTACATGTTATTATTGGTGCCATTCGAGAGAAAGAGAACGGGACAGGTCTTGAGTGCCAGAGGGGGAAGGGGAGATGAGGGTGCAAATAGCCTGAGGGTGTATATGAGACTCGGATAATGGAGAAAAGGGGCGAGAGGTAGAGTGCGTTTGGATGCTCTCTTCTCCCTCCTTCTCTGTCCTCTTGGTGTTTCTCTTCTCCCTTTTTCTCTCTCCTCTCTTTTTTTCCCCTTCTGGGTGGTTCTGCTCTCTTCCATCTTTCTCTTTCCCCTCGGATGCTCTCTTTTTCCCACCATTCCTTTCTTCCCTTGATCTCCAATCCCCCAATCTGGGTGTACTTTTTATTTTCTCTCTCTCCTTCTCTCTTTTCTTCCTTGTCCTACGCCTTTTTGGATAGTCTTTTCTCTCTCCTTTCTATTCTCCTCTCTCTTGCCCCCATTCACCTTCTGAATGCTCCCTTCTCCGTCCCCCATCCCTTCCCATCCCCCCCCTTTACCTTGGATCCTCTCTCCCATCTCCCCTCACACACCCAACCCGTACATACCCTTGAGGCATTTTAGGGAAAGTGTGTGAATCAGAACGGTTGCTTTCTTGAACGCTTCGTCCCAGTATTATTAATTATTTTGGTGAATGTGATGGTGATGATGTGATGAGGATGAGGACAGTAATGATGATGGTGTGGTGGTGATGAGTATGAAGATGATGTTGATGTTGATGATTATCAAGGTGATGATTATGAAGATGATGTGATGATGATTATGAAAGTGATGTTGCTGAAGATGATGGTGAGGTGGAGGATAATGTAAGTCCAGGGAGATTGCGTTCCTAACGTTCATTAAGCTGCAATGAGTAGCAATTAAGAGGAGAAAATTGGGCGAGGTTGATGATGGTCGCGCGTGGACGAGGCTTTCGAGGCCCGTAAACGCAAGCTGGACGACGGTGTTCAGACTCTACGGGACGACACACCGGGTTTCAACTACTGCAGCCCGAACTTGTGCTCGCAGTGAACTACTTGTGGGCAAAATGTGTTTTTTATTATTAGGATTTTATTGCTTTTTATAGGTAACTGCTGTGGATTTTATGTATTTAGATACGTTTTTTATGGGCGGGAGGTGAAATTAGAGAAGAATGGGGAATTCTTGAATTTAAAGAAACCTAACGGATTTCATTCTTTATTATAAAGATGATATATCGATAAGTTCAACTGAAATAGAGGAGAAAGAAGAGAGACTGGGAAAATCACAGCAAGAGGATATGCCAAAATATGGGAATTCGCGAAATAGAGAAAAAGAAGATGAATAAATAAATAAACGAGCTTCGGAAACCGGTGTGTGACTAGCAACCCAGACAGGAAACACAAGTCTGTTACCTCTTGGGGAGTAGGGTAGAGGGGGGTAGGCAGAGGCGGAGTGAGGGGAGAGAGGGAGGATGAGAGCGGACTTGGAGGGTGAGGGAAAAGTAGAGAGAGTCGGGGTAAGTGGAGAGAAGGAAGAGTAGGGAGAGGCGAAGTGAGGAGAGAGAAGGAAGAGGCGAAATGAGGAGAGAGTAGGAAGAGGCGAAGTGAAGAGAGAGTAGGAAGAGGCGAAGTGAGGAGAGAGCAGGAAGAAACGGTACAAGAAGCGAGTAGGTGCGAAGAGAGAGAGTAACCAGCCACGAAGGTGAGGAGAACGTAGCCAGAGTCGGGGAAGAGGGGAAGGGCAGGGTAGGAGGGTGAGGGGAGAGGGGAGACTCAGCGAAAACATGTTACAGCGGCCGGACAAGGGGACAGGATGACAAAAACACAGCGCGACAGGGAAGGAAGGCTAATATAGACAAAAGACTCCGTGGCGCGCCGAAGCTAGAGGGGAAAAGGGACAAGAAACTGAGGACGGGAATGGGAGTGAGCTCATGCTGTAAAGATGCTTCATCTCGTGTCCAGTCACCGTGAGCATCTCAGACTTCCGGTGTCTTCGTTCTCGTAGGTGAGGGGAAGGGGGGAGACGAAGAGGGGAGGGGAGAGAAGGAGACCCCAAGTACACTCAACGCTCTCGAGGTGTATGTGAACCGTGAATCACAGGCGGCAATGCGCGGATATATTTCTTCATTAGTGTGTGAGTGTTGTGCGGCGGGCGCGGTGTCGTTATGACGTATGGTTGTGAGGACCGCAGTGCCTAGGGGGAAGGGGGAGGGGGAGGAGGCCCGAAAGGGAAGATGGTCATGCCGCGCTTTCTTGGCCAGTTGGGGATGGGAGAAGGGAAGGGAAGCCGAGGCCCCCTAAATCCCCGACAGCTCCATACCTCCAACCCGTTTATTTAACAAAAGAAAACAAAAAAGTTAAGCCCAAATATTGCTACGCTCGCCGTCTTGTTTGCCCAGCGCCTCGGGCCGTCGTCTTCCTGCCAGCAACATAGCAAGAAAAATAACTTTATATTTTGTTCAAGCTAAGGACACAAGACTGACTGACCCACGAGAGCAGGGCAAGAGGTAGGGGTAGGAGAGGGGGAGTGAGGGGAGAGGGAGAGGGGAAATAGAGGAAGGAGGGAGACAGCAGGTACTGCACTCGAACCCGAACTGAACAACGGTGAGGGAATCGACTTGTCTGGGAATACTGCGGTTGAAACAGAATGGGCGCTCTTCGTTGTCTGTTTTACCTTTCCTTTGTGGGTAGGAATATAATATATATATATATATATATATATATATATATATATATATATATATATATATATATATATATATATATAATAGTGTGGTGTGTGTGGTGTGTAGTATGATTATATATATATATACATACATAATAATAAAAACAACACACACCAACAAAACACACACACTAAACACACACACAACACAAAAATATATATATATATATATATATATATATATATATATATATATATATATATATAAAATATACATAATACATATAATACATATATACATATATATATATACATATATATATATGTATATATATATATATATATATATATATATATATATATATATATATATATATATATATATATATATATATATATATATACATTTTACCTTTCCCTTGCGAGATAAAACTAACGATCTGTTTAGGTGATGCATCATGTTTCATTTGCATTTGTTCGTGTGCGAGAGAGGGCTGGACAGGCTCTCCGATCTGTGCGAATAGTCGGTAACATATCAGTTGTGACAGGGAGAGAGAAGGGTGCATATAAGAGGAGAAGGAAGAAAAGAGGAGGGAAAGAGAAAATGGGAGAGATGTGAAGAAGGAAATGGGAGAGAAGTGAAGGAGGAAAAGGGTAAATGCCGGAGAGAAGGGAAGGATTAAGGGAGGAATGAGAAGAGGATACATACACAAAAAAGGAAGAAAGGGAAATAATAGCAAAATATAAAAAAGAGAGATTCGAGGAAAGAAAAAAACAAAACTATATTGTAAAACCCACAAAGATGAGTCGAGTTCATGTTTTGTGGATGTCATGTTCGATTAAGAAATAAAATATGTAATATTCCTGTGTAAGCGCACCTTGTCTTCGACCATAACAGAAGGATACGTGGCGTTCATATTTTCAACATATATGGTAGAAAAGATGGATCCGTTGATACAGGACTCATAAATATTTGATACATGAATACGGATATATGGGCAGATTTTACGTGATGAATATAAATGCATAATCATCCGAGGTGAGTCTCTCTCTCTCTCTCTCTCTCTCTCTCTCTCGCTCTCTCTCTTCTCTCTCTCTCTCTCTCTCTTCTCTCCTCTCTCTCTCTCTCTCTCTCTCTTCTCTCTCTCCTCTCTCTTCTCTCTGCTTTCTCTCCTCTCTCTCCTCTCTCTTTCCTCTGTCTCTCTCCTCTCTCTCTGTCCTCTCTCCTTTCTCTCTCTTCTCCTTTCTCTCTCTCTCTCCTTTCTCTCTCTCTCTCTCTCTCTCCTCTCTCTCTCTCTCTCTCTCTCTCTCTCTCTCTCTCTCTCTCTCTCTCGCTCTCGCTTTCGCTCTGTGTGTGTGTGTGTGTGTGTGTGTGTGTGTGTGTGTGTGTGTGTGTGTGAGCGTGTGTGTGTGTGAGCGTGTGTGATCGTGTGTGTGAGCGTGTGTGTACGTATGTATGTATGAATGTGTATATGTATCTATGTATGTATGCAGTTATACTTGTAATGTATATATATTTACAGTATTTTTCACTGGTCTAATGCTGGGTCACAGGTTCGAAATTGCCCTCGCTCCTGTAACCCCCTAGTTACCATGGCTTCCTCTCGTATTTCTCCCCTTTTTCGTGCTGAATGGGGGAGTTCCATGCCATGCCTCTCATCAGCTGACTGCCGGAGAAGTAAACAACTATGAAAGGGGTCGCTGGATTTATTATTGTCATTATTATTATTATTAATAATGTTACGATAATGATAATGGTAATTGTTATTACTATTACTATTATTGTTGTTGTTTTTGCCTATGGATTTATCTACTTTATTATTATATTATTGTTGATACTGTTTTCCCGTGAATTATTTTTGTTTTCATTATTTTTAGCATATACGCCATGGATATTTTCCTGCTATCTTTATTTGTTATTATAGTTATTAATTTGGTTTATTATATTCATTTTTGTTTTACTATGACGGTTTGTGCTGTTGTAATTATAATCATATTGATAGTTGGTAACGTACATTATACTGATTTGACGAGTTTCTTCTTTTCTTTGTAATGTTTAATATTTTTTATGTATTCGATATATACACCTCGTTTATTTATTTGTTTATTAATTAATTTCCGTTTATTCTCATGTATTTATTTTCTCACACTTCCCCTTTCGTGTTGAGATCCTCTTTGTCTGGAATGTTATGGTCAGCGCTTTATATTTTGATCGAAATAATTTTTGAAGAGGTAACAGTTCGTAAAAAAAGTATCCCCGATAATCACCCAAGGTAATTGGGCGTGATTATCCTAATTTCCATTATCATTAACCAAAAGTGTGAGCGCCATGGCCTGTCTACATCCCCCTTTTCCCCTCCCTTTTTCTTGTCACCTTCTTCCCCAACTCCCCTCTTCCCTCTGATGTTTGTTTATCCTTCCCCCATCTTCCCTCTTTCGTAAGATCTGTATTTCACTTCTCCCTATCCTTCTCCATCTCCCCTCTTTCGTAAGATATCTGTCTCATCCCTTCACCTTCCGTGTCTCCACTCTCCCACTCCCACTCCCACTATCTCTCCCCCTCCTCATCCCCCTATTTCGCCTCTACATTCACCTCTTCCCCCTGCTCCCCCCCCCCCCAATCTCTTCCCCCTACACCGCTTTCCCAACTCACCCCGTCATCCCTCCTTCCCCTTTCCCTCTCACCCCATCGTCCCTCCCTCCCCTCCCCTCTCACCCCATCGTCCCTCCCTCCCCCCTTCTCCCATCACCCCTCCCTCTCCCCTCTCGGTACCATCATCATCATCATCACCTCATTGTTGTTGCCATCGCCGTTGCCGTTTCCTGGTAGCGAGGAAATTAAACGGCATTAAATGGAGAGGAAGAGGAAGGGGGAAAGGGGAGGGGGAGAGGAAAGGTGAAGAGGAGGACGGGGGGGAGGAGGGGAAGGGGATGGGAGAGGGAGGAGGAAGGAGAGAGAAGGTGGGAAGCAGGGGGGATTTAGAGGGGAGGGGAAGGAGTGAGAGAGGATAGGGGAAGGCGAGGGAGAGAGGGAGGATAGGGGAAGGCGAGGGAGAGAGGGAGGATAGGGGAAGGCGAGGGAGAGAGGGAGGATAGGCAGAGGGGATTGAGAGAAAGAAAGGGAGGGAATGAGGTAAGTAGAGAGTAGGAGGAAAGGAAGTGGGGAGATAAGGAAGTAGGAGAGGGAGGAAGGAAAGAAAGGAAAGGAAGAGCAGAATAAAGGAAGAGAGAGAGAGCACGTTAATCTTCATGCTTCCCGAAATGGATTTTAAAAAAGATTGGATCTTGCAACATCACGGATGCTTATTGCAAGGCCATCTCGTGATTAGGATGTTGCATTGATCAGAAAGATATGGAGTGTAGATTAGAAACGAGGGAAGAAGAGAGAGAGAGAGAGAGAGAGAGAGAGAGAGAGAGAGAGAGAGAGAGAGAGAGAGAGAGAGAGAGAGAGAGAGAGAGAGAGAGAGAGAGAGAGAGAGAGAGAGAGAGAGAGGAGAGAGGAGAGAGAGAGAGAAGAGAGAGAAGAGGAGAGAAGGAGAGAGAGTGAGGAGGAGAGGAGAAGAGAGAGAGAGAGAGAGAAGGATGGGAGCAGCATGACGAGAGGGAGAGGAGACATGTAGAGCAGTGAGACCCCGCGAGGACTGTGAGGAAGGAAGATAAGCTCACTAAAAACTGACGACAACGGAGAGAGCCTACAGATATGAGAGACTCGAGGAGAGAGCAGAGAGACGATGAGACGAGAGAGAGAGATGAGAGAAAGTAGAGAAGCCATGAGAGAGAAGGAGAGAGAGAAGCGAAGCAAGATAGTCTAAGGAGAAAGAGCACGAGAAGAGAACCGTAGATGGGGACGTGCCGTGGAGCAGCCATTGTCTAGTAAGAGAGATGGAGGAGAGAGGAGGAGGAGGAGGATAGAGAGAGAAGAAGCGAGGAGAACGAGAGAGGAGAGAGAGAGAGGAGGAGGGAAGATGAAAGAGTAGAAGGAGAGAGGAGAGGAGAGAAGAGAAGAGGGAGGGGAGAGGGGGAAGGGAGACAAGAGGAGGAGGGCAGTAAGGGGAGGGAGGAAAGAGAAGGAAGCATCTGAGAGAGATAGATTAAATAGATGGAGCTAGTGCGGCATACATATGTAACTGAAGGAGAAGAGAAAAGATGGTTGGAGGACGAGAAGATAGAGGAAGGGAGAGGAGGAATATATGGAAAGCTTATGAATAATAATAATCTGAAGGAAGCAGTAGCAAGAATGAAGGAAGGGGCAGCAGGAATGGAAAGAGTAGCAAGAATGAAGAAAGAATGAAGAAAGAGAGGAGAAAAGGGGAAGAGACTAGACGTGAAAGAAGAGGAATGAGTGGAAGCAAGAGGAAGGGAGTCGAGGAGAGGAGCAAAGGAGAGGCGAAGACGAGACAGAGAGGAAGTGGAGGCAAGGGGAACAGAAGAGAGAGGGGAGAGCAAGGGAGAGGAGAGGAGAGCTCACTACCCTTACTCTTTATTACTTGCGGGATTTTGTGACGTGAGTCTGACGTGATCACCCCTTGGGAGGGGAGACCAGAGAGAGGGGGAGAATAGGAAATAAAATTTGAAAACTTTTTAGTGGGTTATCCAGAAACCGACTGAAGAAAAACAGGAAAAAACAGCCACTGAAATTGTATTAAGATTCGTTTTTCTTTGTGGGAGGAAAATATGATATTTAAATGAATGATTAACACTTCTATGTATTTCATTTTCTTTTCTTTTCTTTATTCTGACAGATCCTTAGAAACGTCTTGGAAAGTTGGCTCGAGGCGGTGTAGCATGAGAGGGGATCAGTATGCCTGAGCCTACGTGAGCAGGGAAAGGGGGATGGGGGTTAATTTAATTATAGAAAGGAGGAAGGGGGCGAGAAGGGGGCGGAGGGAGGTAGGAGGGAGGTAGAGGATGAGAAGGTGGTGGTGGTGGAGAAAGAGGAGGAAGAGGAGGTGGAGAGAGGAGGCGGAGGAGATGGAATAAGGAGGAGGAGGAGGAGGAGGAAGAGGAAGAATAAGAGAATTTAAGGAGAAGAGGAGGTGTAGGCTTAGAAGGGGGAGAAAGGATAGGAGTGATGATGAGGAGGAGGAGGACTAATGAGGAGAAATATGGGGAAGGTAAGAATGGCGATGGTAATGCTGGCGATGATGGAAAACAACAAAAACAAACAAAGAAAGAAAAACGAAGTAAGATACAGATTAAAGTGATCGCTGAAAGGAGAGAGAGAGAAAATGGAGAAAAGAAAAACAATAACTGGGGTAAAAACCTAAATTCTATTGTTATCAGTCCCGCGTCGCCTCGTATTCATGATGAGTGTTTTCTTGACTCCTAATTTCACAACACGTTGACTCTTCCTTATTCATAGCGGTGGGCGGCGGGCGTCGTGTGGAATCGCGCCCACGGTCAGGGACATGGGCGGCGTGATGAGACTTAGCCACACCCACCGCTCTCCTCCCCAGTTTTATTCTTTAATTCCCAAGTTCTTCCTCTTTCTTTCGTAGTCTTTACGTTCTTCCCCGACACCCCCTCCCCCCAGGCCTTCCCCCTCATCAAGGAGTACCTCTCCTCCCCCCCACCTACTCCCTATGAACTCCACGGACCCCCACGTCTGTAGACTCCCCTACGCCATAGTCCCGCCCCCACATCTTCCCCCCACAGTTCCTTTTTTCTGTTCCTTACCCCCGTCTACTTCCCCACAACTCTCTACCCCACCACCACCCCACAGATTCATAGCTACTCCACTTACCCCCCCCTCAATCCCCCACCCCTTCTACTCCTACTCCCCCTCCCCCACCCACCAACCCACCTATTCCCCCAGCACTCCACCCCCTGCACCCACCCAACCCACTTACTCCCTTCCCCCCACCCCATCCCCGCCCACCCAACCCACCTACTCCCCTTGCACTCCACCCCCCCACCCACCCAACCCACCTACTCCCCTCCCGGCACGCCCACCCTCACCCCGCGTCCTAAAAGTAGTTGCTATGAAAGCGGGTTGTGTCCCGGTTGCCCGAGGGGGTTGGGGGTTCTGAAACATCGGCCTTGAGGTTGGAGAAGGAAAGTGAAGGCCTCGGGGCCATTGGTTTTTGTCTGAACTTACGGGGGATTCGTTGTCAGTTGTTGGTTGCTATTATTTTGGAGGGCGGGGGATTAGGGAAGGGGGGGGGGAGGGGGAGGGGGAGAGGGAGGGAGAGGGAGAAGGGAGGGGTTGAAACGAATGCAGGTGGATATGAATTCAGTGTATGTTTTTATGCTACATTTGTTTGTTTATTTGTGTGCATTATTTTCTGTTTATCTATACGCATACGCACACACACACATGCACACACACGCACGCACGCACGCACGCACGCACGCACACACACACACACACACACACACACACACACACACACACACACACACACACACACACACACACACACACACACGCACGCACGCACCACACACACACACACACACACACACACACACACACACACACACACACACACTTATGTAAAAGAGAGAATTGCATAAATTACTATGATTTTTTTTTCCAAAAGCAGATTAAATTCTATAACGATCTCTCCCCTTTATAGGGGCGCTCGTTGTGTCCCTGTTTTGTTTATATTTTTTCTCTCACATTTGTGCTTATCGTTTTTTTTTTTTTTTATGTTTTCGCTTTCTTTACAGTTGTTTTATTCATGTTGCTTCTATGCCAGGTTTTATTGGCATCTATTTTCAAAACGCTTCAGTCACGTATTCATTTCTGCATGAAAAATGTGTTTGTGTATTTGCATCTGTCTCTGTGTTTATATCCTTGTTTGCTTCGTTTTGCCGTAATGCGAGCGACCATAAAGCTGAAATATCGCGCAGCAGCACACAGGGCGAGTGGATCATAGGCCTATATCATCGTTGGGTCGCGTGCCATAGGCCTCCTCCCTTGGCCCTCCCCATTCCCCCTTCCCCAACATCCTCCTCTTTCCCCTCTTCCCCCTCCCTTCCGCCCCTTGTAAGCGCATTATTTATTCATTTTCTCGTCGGGGTCACTTTTCCATTTGGGGATTTGGTGAAATGAATTCGTGGAGTGGCAAAGGAGGAAGAGGAGGAGAGGAGAGGAAGAAGTAGAAGAGGAGGGGGTGGATGAAGAAGAAGAAAAAGAAACAAGGAGAAGGAGAAGGATAAGAAAGGAGAAGAGAAATAAGAAGGTTGGAAGAAGAGGAAGAAGAAGAAGAAGAAAGAGAAGGATAAGAGAAGAGAAGAGGAAAAAGAAGGGTGGAAGAAGAGGTAGTGTAGAATAAGTTTGAAGGAAAAGGGGGAACATGAATAAAACAGAGAGAGTAAGAAAAACAATAATGAAGAGGTTGTGGAGGAGGGAAAAAGGGGGATAGAAATTAATTCACCATTTTGCGTTGAAAATTGTGTTGGGACTTTTAGTTTGAAGAAGCGGAACTTGGAAGATTACTTCGGATTAAGATGATCGAACGCAGGATTTGGGCCTTGTACATGGATATAATATATATATATATATATATATATATATATATATATATATATATATATTATAATATTATATATATAATAGTTATATATATATATAATATTAATATATATTATGTATGTGTGCCAACTGGCTCAAGCCTGCATTGTCACAGCAGCGGGACACAATAAAACAACAACAAAACACAAACAAACCACAAACACTAAACACAAACACACTAAACACACACAACAACCACACATAAATACACACAACACAATCACCCAACACACACACACACGTATGTGTGTGTATATGCATGCGTATGTTTGTATGTATATACATATATATGTATATATATATATATATATATATATATATATTTTTGTTTGATTTTTATCGATAAACAATATAGCAAGTTTTCGTTACTTCGGGGGGTGTGTGTTTTCTATAGTTATTTTTACTGAGTAGTTTTTTAATTACTATTTTATTATTTAAAATGCACGAACAAGAATGAGAGGGAAAAGCGGGGAAAAAAAAAGAGGAGTGAGAGAAGACAGAGAGGGAGGAAGCAGAGAGCACGAGGGACACACAACCGTGAGGGAGGAAGACGAAAAGGGGGAGATAGAACAGACAAAGAGAAGGAGGAGATTGAAGTGGGGGGGTGTGTAGGGTGGGGTGGGGGTGTAAAAGGAATAAGAATTTCAAGGGGTTTTTATGATGAGGGAGGAAAGAGAGGGAGGGAAGGGGAGGAGGAGGAGGAAGAGAGAGGGGGAGGGGAATGAAGTGAGGGAGGAGGAGAGAGGGGGAAGGGGAAGGAGTGAGGGAGGAGGAGAGAGGGGAAGGGGAGGAGAGAGAGAGAAGGGTACAATGGAATGAGGTAAATGAGAATAGGAAAGGGGGGAAAGGGAGAAAATAAGGGAGTGTGGAGGGAAGGAAAGAACAAGTGGTTGGGGAAGGAGAGGGAATTGATAAAGGTAAGTGAAAAACGATGGAGAAGAAAGGAATGGGAAAGGGTGGGAAAGGAAAGGGGAAATGGACGGTAGTGAGGCAAGAGAAAGGTAAATAAATAAATAAGAGAAACCAATAAAAAGAAAGGGGGAAGGGAGGGAAGATGAAGTATAAAGCAGAGGCAACGGAAGGGAGAGGGTAATGGAAAGGGAGAGAGAAAAGGGGGGGGAGAGAAAGAGAGGGAGAGAGAATAGGATAGGGAGGGAGGGGGAGGGGGAAATAAAATGGAATATGGAGAGAGCGGGGTATGTAAATATTTGAATTAGTTTTTATTCCGTGTCGAAGGTTTTCCGTTTTATATGCAGTGCGGTAACATGCTTCGCGAGATGTGATCCACGGCGGGTGAGGGAGGGTGCGGGAGGTGGGGGGAGGGAGAGGGTGAAGGGGTTGCAGGGTGATAGGGAGTATGGTAGAATGAAAGGTCGCAGGATGGGCCGAAAAGGGTGAAAGGGA
>NC_051399.1:26516456-26519258 GCF_015228065.2 Penaeus monodon
TCCTTGCTCCTATCCCCTCACCACTGTCTCCCATTTATTCTCCCCTTTCTCCTCCCTTCCTCTCCCCTTCCTGTTTCCCCCTTCTCACTTCTCCGCTATTTCCTGTCCTGTCCTCGCTTCTTCTTTTTTTCCCCTTCCCCTTAATCTCCCCCTTCCTTCTCCCCATCCCCCCCTGTCTTTCCCTCTCTAAACTCCCCTCCCCTCCCCCCTCCCCCCTCCCTTATTACCCCTAACCCCTTCCCGTTTCCCCCCATATCATTCCCCCTTTCTCCCTTCCTCTTACCTCCCTCCCATTACCCCCCCCCCCCTTAAACTGCAGCATTAGTGAAGTTATTAAGGCGACTCAGACCGACTAATTAGTATCTTAAATGACATTAGGGGTTTAAGAGACATTTTCCGACGCTATTCCTAGGTTCTGATGGACTCCGGGATATAATTAGGGTTTGCGTCCAGAGAGGGTGGGTGTGGGTGTGTGGGCGTGGGGGTGTGGGTGTGGGGGGATGGGTGCAGGGGGGAGGGTGTAGGGTTGGGGGTCCATTGGAGGAGGGGGTAGGGGTAGTGAAAGTCTTATCTTCATCTTTTAAGTCACTTAGTCTGTTATTCTTTCACAGATGTTCATATTCTTTTGTTAAGGGCAGTCCTTGTCCTTAGTACAAGGGCGTGAGGTACGTTCTTTCATTTCTCTCAATTTCCTTTTTCCAATTCCTTTCATTCTTCTCCATCCTTGCCTTTTCCGTTTCCCTTTTCTTGTCTTCTCTCTCCCTTTTCGAGCTCCTCCTTCCTTCCTTCCTCTATTCCTCCTTCCTTTCCTCTCTTCACCCCCATCCTTTCACTCTTTCTTTCCTTTCCTCCTCTCCTTTTCCCTTCCTCCTTCCTTCCCATTTTTTTCTCTCTTCCGTACCAAACCTTCGTTCTTCTTCTCTCCTTCCACCCCTCGGGCCCCTTTCCCCACCTTTTCCGTTGCTCTCCCTTCCCCCCTCCCCCTTCCTTTCCCCATTCCTCCCTTCCCCCCTCTCCCCCTTCCTTCCCCCTTCTCTTTCCTTTCCCTCCCCTCCCCTCCTCTTCCCTTTCCTTCCCCTCCCCTCCCCCCTCCCCTCCCGTCCCTCCTCGATTCACAATCCCCACAGCCCAAGGATTACCGCAATCTCACGGGAACTCGGCCGCTCTCTCTCGACGCTGTTTGTAGTAAATTATCCTTCACTAGGATTTCCTTTTTTTTACGTTGATGCAGAAGCTTTTCTCAAGCGCTGTTGGTTAAAGGTGAGGATTTGGTAATCGTGTATGTGCTGGATTTTTTTATTTTTTTATTTTTTATTTATTTATTCATTTATTGTGGGGTTGGGGAGTGGCTGGAGAAACATAATTAACATGTAAATAAACAACAGTGAAACAATAGAGGTTATGTTTTTTTTTAGATTTATGCTAAAAGAGAAAGGCAGAAGAAAAGGAATAGAAAGGGGGAAAAAATATTTTAAATACAATGTTTAAAGTGTTTGAAAGCAGTATTTTAGGAAGGGAGATTACAGAGAGAGTAAATACGTAAACAACAGATTATGTCTAAAATAAAATGAAAATGTGTAGACCTAATACAGAAGAAAACGAAAAGAAATACAAAATGTTTATAAGTATATTGTGAGGATTTTTTTTTTATAATTATATAAGTATTTTGAGGAGGATATATGAAATTTTAAAATGAAGCCAACAAGGAAAGAAAATCGTTTTAGAATACGGACTTTTCTTAATGCTGATCAAATTGTGTTTAGGAAGAATTTGGAGGCAGGAGATGCAGAATAGGATGATGTTTGAAAAATGTGTACACAAAAAGCTATAGAAACGTTATTATTGTGATTTTTTGAAATTGGCAGTTTGATGGGCATGGTTCTACTTCGATTCTGGAGGTGTGTCAAAGAAATGTAAATTTTTATTTTCTGTTGTTGGTTTCCATTGTCTGTGGTTGGGAATTATCGTCTCTCTCTCTCTCTCTTTCTCTCGCTCTCTCTCTCTCTTTATCTCTCTCTGACCTTTTTCTCTCTTTTTTCCTTCCACCATACTTCCTTCTTGGATCTATTCTTATTCCACAATCACTTCCCCCCTCTTTCTCCTTTCCCCTCCACTTCCTCACCCTTTCCTCCTCTCCTCTCCTACCCCTCCCCTCTCCCCCCTCTCCCCCACCCTCATTCCCACTCACTCCATAACAATTTCTCAGCGCCTTATCCTCACCTACCTAAGCACTACTCCACACCCACTCGATACTCGTTTAAAGGAATATAATACTGCATTTCCCCCTCTTCTCCCCCTCCCCTCTCCCCTCTCCCTTCTGCCTCCCTCTTTTTTTTGGCGGGGGGAGGGGTCAGGGAGAGGAGGGTTCAACGGGGCACCCATACCCCCCCCCCCTCAGCCCTTCCCGTTTTCCTACTTTAGCAAATTGAACTCGTCTGGTGTGCGAGACTTTCATAAACATTACTGGGCTGTCTTGTCCTCCGGCGCGAGAGCAAGAGACAAAAGACGCATTACAGCTGAGCTCGACACCAGTCAGGAGAAACCACTACAAAGGGGGAGGGAGGGAGGGAGGGAGGGTGGGTGAGAAGGGGAGGGAGGGGAGAGGAGGAAGGGAGGGAAGGGAGGTGAGAAGAGTAGTTTAAAGGGGGAGGGAGGGAGAGAGGATGGGAAAGTGGGAGGGAGGGAGGGGGAAAGAGAGAGGGTGGGAAGGAAGGGAAAGGAGAAGAGAAGGTGGAGGGAAAGGGAGGGAGGAAGACAGAATGAGGAAGGGAAAAGAGTGATGAGAAGAAGAGAAGAGGTAAT
>NC_051399.1:26519358-26524358 GCF_015228065.2 Penaeus monodon
CTTGCTCTTCTCCTTTTCTCCACCTTCTTCTCTCCTTCGTCTCTCCTTTCTACTCCTTTTTCTTTCCATCCTCCTGCCTACCTCGAGTTCATTCTTTTATGTCGCCTTCAGCCTCCACGTCAGCATACCTGTCGGAGATAAATCGAATCGAGAGATATTTCTGTCCGGGACTGTGGCAGGCATGGCGATGGGCGACGGTTCTCTCTCTCTCTCTCTCTCTCTCTTCTCTCTCTCTCTCTTCTCTCTCTCTCTCTCTCTCTCTCTCTCTCTCTCTCTCTCTCTCTCTCTCTCTCTCTCTCCCTCTCTCTCTCTCTCTCTCTCTCACTCTTTCAATCCAATACTTCTTAAAAAGAGATTGGAATGAATGACGTGAGATTAAAAGAAAGTCGAATGAGGGAAATGCGAAATAGATAAAGAAAAAAATCTCAGGTAACCTTGAAGCAACAGCCAGTCCATCGAGACCAGATCATTCCGGTCTACGCTGCGGTCTGGCAGGGGCCCAACCTCCCCTCCCCCCTACCCCCTTACAGAATTTCATCCCTTCCTCCCTGCCTACACTCAAAGTGGCCTCTTTTTTAAGTGTTTTTGTTCTACGAAGGAGAAGGAGAGAGAAAAAGAGAGAGAGGGAGAGGGAGAGAGAGAGAGAGAGAGAGAGAGAGAGAGAGAGAGAGAGAGAGAGAGAGAGAGAGAGAGAGAGAGAGAGAGAGAGAACACCCTCTTCCCTTGTTCGCCTTAACTTCCCTTCTTCCTCCTACTCCTACCCTCTTCCTCTCCCCTTCTACCCCCTATTTCCCCCATTTCCATCCCTCCTCCCTCTTCCTCCCTCCCTCTTCTTCTCTACCCTCTTCCCTCCCTCCCTGTCTCCACACTTCTCCTCCGCTCCCCCTCCTTCTCGCACCTCCTCCCACCTACCCCCCTCCCCCTCCCTACCCCCCGCCACCAACAACGTCCCACAACCAATCAGTAAATTGAGTTCCGGAAGCCAGCAAAGCGGAGGAATCCCCGACAGGACTCCGGCCGTCGAAAAATCACGTGTAAAAGAGTAATTTAATTTTGGGGGTGGGACTTTTGGTCGAAGGAGGGGGGGTGAGGAGCTAGGGGTTAGGAGCTAAGGGTTAGGAGCAAGGGGTAAGGAGTGAGGGGTTAGGAGTAAGGGGTTAGGGGTAAGGGGTTAAAGGGCAGGGGATTAGAGGTCAGGGGTAAAGGGTTAGGAGTTAGGGATAAGGGAATAGGGGTGAGAGGTTATGGGTTAGGGGTGAGGGATTAGGAGTAGGGACCGGAGGGTGTTGGGGACGGGGAGGTGGTAAGGAAGGAGAAAGGGAGGAAGAGAGGAAGGGAGAGAGGGAGTGGAATGGATGGAGGGAAGGAGGAAGCGAGGGTAGCAGGGAATAAAGGATGGGTAGAGATTGCGGGCGAGACGAGGATAGGGCATGACATCCGCAGAAGGCACCCCCCCCCCCCATCACCCCCATGCGGACGTCGCCGAGCGAACAGTGGCGCAGCAGGACCAGGAGAGGGGGGGAAGGGAGGGGCAGGGGTTGGAGGAGGGGAGAAAGGGTTGCAGGGGTGGGAGGGAGAGATGAGGGAGGAGGGGAAGATGAGGGTGAAAGGGAAAGAGGGAGAGGTGAGGATGGAAGGGCGAGGAGGGGAGGGAAGGGAGCTGGAGGAAGAGAGGGGGAGATGAGGGTGAAAGGGAAAGAGAGGCAGATGAGGGGGGGAGGGAGAGAGAAGGAGATGGGAGGGAGGGAGGGAGAAGGAGAAGAGGGTAGAAGAGGAAGAGGGGGGGAGATAAGGGTAGATAAGGGCGAGGAGGGGGAGGGAAAGGGTGGAAGGGGTTTAAGGGTGACGAGGTGGAGAGAGTAGGATGGGGAGGGGAGGGAGAGAGAAGATGAGGGTGGAAGGAAAAGAGGGGGAGATCAGGATGGGAGGGAAGAATGAGAAGTGGGATGGGAGAAGAATGGAAGGGCAATAGAAGGAGGCGGGGGGAGGCTGTTGTGGGAGGGTCCGGGAGGGAAAGAGGGAGGGAGGATGGGAGGAAGCGGAAAGAAAGGATAAGAAGGGGATATAACGATAGGGGGAGACAATGATAGGAGGGGGGAAGGGGGAGATGGGGATTTATAAAACGAGAATGAGGGTGAGGTAAAAAAGACAAAATCCTGGCGAGAAAGATGCTGACGGAAAGAGAGACGATAAGGAAAACGGCGATGGAATGGATAATGAGAGGGAGAGGAAGAGAGAGAGAAAGAAAGGATATGAGGAAGAAAGAGAAGAGAGAGGTAACGGAAGCGACAGTCAAAGACAAAGAAAAAGGAAGAAATGATCCGTCATGCATGAGATGCAAATGATAAAATGAATAAGTGATGAGAGAAATGGATCATTTTTTTTCATTCTTCTTCTTTTTCTTCGTCTTCATCATCTTCTGTTCTTCTTCCTCCTCCTGTTCCTCCTCCTCCTCCTCCTCCTTCTCCTTTTAGATTGTTACAGAATACGATTAATGGAATGTATTGTGAGAAATAAGGGGATTTCAGTAAGGAAGTCGTACAGAATAGAGAAATAATGGGAATGAAAAATAATGTAAAATATGATGGCAGTCTTGAAAAAAATATCGAACTTATGAAGAAAAAAAGGAGTAGGAAGAATAAGAAAGACAAATTTTCCTCAGAAGTAAAGTTGGCGCCGGGAACTGTAAAGGAAATTTCTCGCTGCCTGAAACAGTATGACTCCATATCACGGAAATATATATTTATGTATATTTTCATATCTCTTTTCTTCTCCTTTGACAAGCCATGAATTTAAGCAGATTTTGGTGGACTGACGTATAGATTTCAAGAGCGCGTGTCATAGCGGAATGAATTTGAACGGATCGAGCAATATTTGGCGCGAATTAAATGCAGAGCGACACTTTAGGTCCGGGATGATGTATTTCATTAACATATTTCAAATAGAAATTTTCCGACCGCGCGCCGGAAATATTGGCGGCTCGAGCGATTCAATCCTGGAAGCCGGGATCTTTATAAATTTATTAGAACGTCAGTCATTCGGAAATGATATTAGGCCCCCTGTGTGTATCACGAGTCAATGGCCGTCGACCGCTCACGTACACAATGAGGCGTAGGAATTCGAGAAAAAAAAAATGGCGCGAAAGATTTGAAATCCCTCCCCCCCTTCGCGCGCCGCCGCCGCCATTTTGGCTGCGCGGGAGAATGCGGGAAGTGCTTGGAATTTCATCTCATGGATTTGCCTCTTATTTTGCATTGAGGAATTTTGAGTAGGAGCTTTAGCCGGATTGAGTTTTTCACTTTTTTTCTCTCTTTTTTTCCTATTATGGAGGATGCTTTTGAAGGCTCGGGATAGGTTGTGGCGCGCTTAAATCTTCAATGCTGAAGATTGAAGGCTTTCGAGGGATCATTATTATATAGACCTGTTATGAGTTTTTTTTCGAACAGATGTTCTTAATTTTTTTTCTCTCTCTTAAAATCGAAGTATTTCATTCATACTGAAAAAAATAGAAGGGGTTTCTTTATTGGACGCAACAGCACTGAAGATCAAGGTAATCTTGGTATTATATCGTTATTATAGTGAACCGTTATGAGAGTTCTGTCGTTATTTTTTCTTATTATTCATATTCTAATATTGTTGCAAAAAAAAAAACAAAAAAAAAAACTTTTAAATTCGAGCAACAAGGATTGTGTTAGCACATTCACTTTATATTCGTGATGTTTTACATATGCTCGTATTTTGTGTATCAGTGACGGGTATATTTTATCTAGGTTTCAATATCGATCACAGTTATTACGAGCGTCACACTCTGGAATTCAAATAAAGGAAAGTCGGACAATATGCATATATTATTATTCTGTATATTGAGAATTTAAGGATGTATGACTGTTGTGGTGTTTTCTGTTAGTTCGGTGTGAGCAGGGCGATGACGCTGTAAGCTCTCAGATTACAGCTGGAATATTCTAGAAGCTTAAGGAATTTGCTGTTCATTTTATACCTGGATATTTCTCTTTTTCATCGATTCGTGTCCCCCTTTTTTTCATTATTTCTTTTCTTTACTGATTGCCTGTCCGAGAGAGAGGGAGAAAGAGAAAAAGAAGAGAGAAAGCGAGAGAATTTAAAGAGAGACAGACAAACAGACCAAGAAAAAACAAAGAGAACGGGAACGACCTACACAGACAAAGCAAGAGAAAAAAAAAGAAAATCAGCGAGTTACGGCCGCAGGTTGACGAGAAACTTGCCAGTCATTGTTAAGTGGAGTTGGACAGCTGGGTGTACGTGTTTAGGGCGCCGGGTGGAGGGGAAGGGTGGAGGAGTGGAAGAAGTGAAGGGGTAAGGAGGGGAATGGAGAGGGAGGGGAAGAAGTGGGTGGGTGGGTAAGGAGGAGAAAGCTGGAGGAAGGGAGGAAGTAGAGGGGTGAGGTGGAGAAGTGATGGGGAGAAGAGGTAAGGGTGGAGGGTGGGTAATGTCTGAAGGATTGAACAATTAAGCAAGGGGAAGAAGGGGAAGGCTGGGGGGGGGAGGAGGAGGGGGGGGAAGGGTGAAAGGCTAGATGAGATGGGGAAGAAGTGGAAGGGAGAGACGAGGGAATGGGGAGGGAGATGGGGAAGTGGCCAGGACAAGGCGGCAGGTTGACGCCCACCGATTAATGGGCGTGTTTAGGTTGGCTATCCGGGAAGGAAGAAGAATGTTAGGGGAGATACACAGAGGAAGGAGGAATGGGGGGGGGGATGGGGAATAAAGGACAAGGAAAGGGAAGTTAGGGAATAGGAAACAGATAAGAATAAACAAGAAAGGAAATAGCGAAACAGAAAGAATGCGAAAGACGAAGATGAGAAGTTGGTAGAAAAGGGGAGGGTGGGAAACGGGGAGAAAGGAAAGCGATGCGGGCGATGGGGGGGGGGGGGGCGAGAGGGGAAGGTTGCGATTTATATGTCTAAGGATAACAAGTAGGGGGGGCGAGTGAGGGGTAATAAAATGGACGGGAGAAGAGGGGAAAA
>NC_051399.1:26526858-26531858 GCF_015228065.2 Penaeus monodon
TTTCTCTATCTCATTTTCTCTCTTCTTCTTCTCTCTCTCCTCTCTTCTCTCCTCCCCCTCTCTCTTTTCTCACCTCTCTCTCCCTTCTCACTCCTCTCCCCCCTTTTTCTCTTCCCCCCCCTCTCTCTCTCATTCTCTCTCCCCTCTCTTCTTTCCTCTCTTTCTCTTTCTCTTCTCTCTTCTCTTTCCTCTTTCTCTCTTCTCTCCCCTCCCCTCTCCTGTCTCTTCTCTCTCTTTCTCCTCGCCCTCTCTCTCCCTCCCCTCTCTCTCTTTCCTCTCGTTCTTTCTTTCTCTCTCTCTCTCTCTCTCTCTCTCTCTCTCTCTCTCTCTCTCTCTCTCTCCTCCTCCTCTCCTCTCTCTCTCTCTCTCTCTCTCTTCTCTCTCTTTTCCCCCTCTCTCCTTTTCCTCTCTCTCTCTCCATCCCCTCTCTCTCTCTCTCTCTTCCTCTTCTTCTCTCTTCTCTCTCTCTCCTCTCCTCTTCTCTATCCTCCTCTTTTTTTTTCTCTTTCTTTTATTCCCTTCAATCTCCATCATCATCCACAAGATATATATATATATCCTCGTTTCTGCCTCCATTGTCTTCCCCAGAATCATTTTTTCCCGATTGCTTCTTCTTTTTCTCTCTCTTTCTCCCCCCCCCTTTTTTTTTCTTTTTCTTTTTTTTTCCCCTTACCTTTTCGTCGTCGTCCTGTGGTGCATTTTTGGGTAATGAAGCTCCGGGCCCTCAGAGTCGTTGGTTTAATTAAGAAGATCATTCGGTGGAAGTGTGGGGGGGGGGGGAGGGGGGGATGGGATTGGGGAGGGGGTTGGGGCAGGGTGTGTGTGCTGAGGGTTGGGGGGGGGGTCATGGTATGGGATTTAGGGGCAAATGGATGCATTATGGGTGGAACGTACGTGCGTGCGTGCGTGCGTGCGTGCGTGCGTGCGTGCCTGGGAGGGGGGGTGGGTAGGAGGGGAAATTAGAGGAAAGAGGTGGGGTGGGGTGACACGGAATGTGGGGGGGGGGGGGTAGGGGAGGCGATAGGGTAGGTGGGTAAGGATAAAATCTAAAGAATTATTAATTAAATGTTAATTTTTGGCTTATGATTTCTTATAGTGTAAGTACCTGTATTTTGCTTGTTTGTTTTCTTTTTCCGTTATTTATTGATACACAATAGATTCTTTACTTAATATATCTTAATTTATGTTTTGAGAGAGAGAGAGAGAGAGAGAGAGAGAGAGAGAGAGAGAGAGAGAGAGAGAGAGGGGGGGGGGGGGGAGATCACCGAACCTGAGAAAGAGAGAGAGAAGAAAAAAGATGGGACATAGAGAGACGCACAAACTATGTATGTATACTGTATAATATGAATATAATGAATATGAATCACTGGATTAGATTGCATAAATGGATTAAATAATAGAGATCAATATATTGCATTTTCCGTAAAAATACGCATTATTACGGAAAACGCATTAGAAAAATACATTGAAATTCATAAACGAGTAAAAGAAATCTAAAAAAATATTAGAATTAATATAGATGTATATATGAATAGCCTTAGTTGTGAGCAGTTCTCCTAAATTACATATTTTTAAATTATATATTTCTAAACATATTTCATAACATTTTCATAACATATTTCTAAATTATATATTTCATTTACCAACTCATTATTTTCATCTTCCCTTGAATTTCCTTTGTATACAACAAATTTGATTATTCTCTTGAATGCTCTCATAAATTGTTCAGCTTTTTAAATTAAACTAACCCTTTTATTATTTATTTCTGTTTCGTTATTTGATTAATATTTTTAATCCTTATTATTACCATTTACCATGTTAGTGATATCAGATAATCGGTTATAAAGGCGGCGCCAGGAAACACGATCACAGAACCGGTAATGACCCTTAAGTGGTAATGATCCTTTTGCTTAAGTGTCGCCGAAAAGCCTCATCCTATTCAAAGCAGATAATGGCAGGTTCATTACGGTCATTAAGGATGGTAGGATTGTGAAGGATCTATTAGGAGTGCCATGAAGGATGGGGGGTGCCATCAAGTGCCATTGGAAATTTTGTTACATTTCCTTCTTTCTTTCTTTATTGATTTATTTGTTACTGGTATTTTTCTTTGATTGGCTGCATCGGTGGTGGTGATGGTGATGAGTGCTGTGATGCTGTGTGTGTATATATATATTATCATTACTTTTATGGTTATTATCATTACTATCATCAATATTAATTCAATTTTCTTCAGCTTTTATCAGTTTTATAATTATTATAATTCGGATATCATCAATTCTATTATTAGTATAAGATTTTTATGCTCTATATAAGTTTTTTCTTTCTTTCTTTCTTTTCTACATATGAATTGATTTTTTTTTTATCGACATAGATTTCTTACAGCTGTCAAATTCCAATAACGAAATACCCAACTTTTCAGCGGAAGAAACGCACGAAATTTTACAGGAACTTTTAGTACGAAAGGAGGAAGAAAAGACGAATAAAATTCCGAAGACGATTTCTAATTGCAGTCCTCAGCTACACGAAAATAGCAAAAGAGAGAGAGAGAAAGAGAGAGAAAAGGGATAGAGAAAGAGAGAGAGAGGGATAGAGAAAGAGAGAGTGAAAAGGAGAGAGAAAGAGAGTGAAAGGGAGAGAGAAAGAGAGAGTGAAAGGAAGAGAGAAAGAGAGAGTGAAAGGGAGAGAGAGAGAGAGAGAGAGAGAGAGAGAGAGAGAGAGAGAGAGAGAGAGAGAGAGAGAGGGAGGGAGGAAGGGAGGGAGATCACCGAGCCTGAGAAAGAGAAAGAGAAGAAAAAAAAGTGGGACATAGAAAGACGCACAGAAAGGAGAGAGAGAAAAACGAAAAGAAAAAAAACTAAAATCATTAGATTAACACCCTACACATCGATCATTATTCTACAGACCGGGTCTTTATTCCCTAATTAATCAAAGATTCGAGCTTAATTGACCTTGAATTGAGCAAATGTAAAGCGGCAAAAGGACCCATTAACGAAAGGATACACGCCTATCAAAACGGATCACGCCCTCGCCATAAAAAGAAGGGGGGAAGGGGAGGGTGGAGGTGGAGGAGGAGGAGGTGGAGGAAGAGGAGGAGGAGGTGGAGGAGGAGGAGAGGAAGGAGAGGGAGGAGGAGGAGGAGTGAGCCTGGAGAGAGAGAGAGAGTGGGAAGAAGGCAGAAAGGAAGGAGGAGGATGAACGGAGAGGAAAGGTGGATCAGCCTCGATAAGAGAGAGGGGAGCAAAGGGAGGGATGGAGGAATGAGAGGAGGAGGAGGGCGGACGGAACGAAGGAGGAGGACGGTGGAGGAAGACGGAGGAGGAGGAGGAGGGAGGGAGGAGGAGGCAGAGAGGAGAAGGAGGGGAGGAGGAGGAGGAAGAAGAGGAGGAGAGTGGAGGAGGAGAGAGGGAGGAGGAGGAAGGGGAAGAAAAAGAGGAGGAGGGGGGAGGAGAGTGGGAGGGAGTATGTAGGTGGAGGATGAGGACGAAGAAAAAGGTGGGAGGGAGGAGAGAAGGAAAGAGAGAGAGGTGGGAGGGAGGGAGGGAGGGAAGAGAGACGGGAGAGAAGGAGCAGGAGGAGAAGGAAGGATATAAAAATTTTTTTTTTAAGTGGCCTCGAGTTCCCGTCAGAGCAAAAAGCTTTCAGAAAGGCCGATCAATTAGGAAAATTTGGCGACTGACACGATTGGTGCTCGACCCATTGAAGGGTGGGGGGAGGAAACGAATTTAAAGATGTATTATATATATATATATATATATATATATATATTATATATATATATATATATATATATATGTGTGTGTGTGTGTGTGTGTGTGTGTGTGTGTGTGTGTGTGTGTGTGTGTGTGTGTGTGTATACAAAGAAATTAACAAAGGTACCTAATGAGGTGTATGTGTATGCATATATGCACTATGTTTTACAAATAGTGATGGTAATTAGAATAACGATGATAAAGATACTTTCATAAAGATATGAAATTATTGCTTTAATGATAAGAACAATCATAGAAGTAGATAAATCACAACGGAAAAAACTCTTAAGGACGAATCGAGGAAGCAAAGAAAGAGGATAATGCTAAAACAGAGTAATTGAAAAATGTTAACGTTATTCCGCCTTGCCTCCATTTCCCAGATTTGTAGAGGTTCTCCTCAAGAGATTCATGAGACACACTTAAGAGATTCGGCGAAGATTCCAGATGTGGGACCTAAGAGTCGATTTTTTTTTTTTTTTTTTTTTTTTTTTTTTTTTTTTTTTTTTTTTTTTTTGTGGGGGTTGGGGGCGTAGTTAGTTTTGGTAGAAGAGGAAGGATGTGAAGAGGTAAAGAACTGAGAGGTAGAGAGTGAAGAAGAAAATGCGTAATGAGAGAAAGATGGAGAGACTGAGACAGACAGACACAGACAGTCAGTCAGTCAGTCAGTCAGTCAGTCAGTCAAACAAAAGGATAGAGATAGACATATAGATTAAAAGAGAATGAGGTGATCATAGAGAGAGAATAAGTAAAAAAAAAAAAAAAAGAGGGGCGGGGGGCAATAACAAAACGCAACGACAAGAATAACAAGAAAAAATAAAAAAAAAAAAAAAAAAACAGGAAAAGATGAAAAGGAAGATGAAGAAAAGAAAAAGAAGAAGAAAAAAAGACGTAGAAGAGAAGAGGAGGAGGAGGGGAGGAGGAAGATCCCGCAGGAGAAGCCGGCGGCCGCCCGCGTCTCTCGTCTCGCCGACGTAATTAACATCTTAGGAACCATAAATCTTGTCGGGGTTTTAATATATCTATCGCCAGCGACCGCAATACATAAGAAGGGAAAAAAATTAGGAAGAAAAAAAAAAAAAGTTTTCGAAAATGTTGCCATTAATGACGAAAGTAGATAAATGTGTTGAAGAGATGCCGGATTTTTTTTTTTTTTTTTTTTTTTTTTTTTGTTATGATTAATCTGTCGCTTATCCTAATGGTGGTGGCGATTAATATGATGATTATTCTAATAGAAATGATTAAGGTTGACGT
>NC_051399.1:26546858-26556858 GCF_015228065.2 Penaeus monodon
TGCCTGTTGGTGTGGCGCTGGGACATTGTTTTGGTCATTCAGCAACACCTTTCAATAGGCTGGTGTTAGCGGTCTTCACCTGTTTGTTTGTGTGTTGGTGTTTTGTGTATATTTTTAAGGGGAGGGGATGGTGTAGACTGGGTTCCGGTGTTACATTTGTTGCGCCACCGTAAAATATGTATGTATTTTTGCCACTGTATTGTTGGTAATGTAGATTATGTTACTTTGCTTATTGAAGTATATATTTCTTCATTTCTTACGGAGACCAGCGTGCGGCATGTAACTACACACCATTTTCTCTGTTTTTGCATGCTATGTATTCCACTCATACATTTTGGCATTCCTTTCCATTTCACTTCTCCCTTATTATCTCCCTTTCTCTTTCACCCCCTCCCCCGATCTTCTATCTCCTCATCCTTTATCTCCCTTTCCTCCCCTTCCGCCTGCCTTCCCTCCCCTTCCCAACGCCCCGCCAAAAATATACCGCTACACATTAGCACCGCCTGCGTAGCGCTCGCCCGCTAGCTCGCCACGAACTTCGCCCAACTCTCAGGCAAGTCATTATCAGACTCCAGAGGGTTCGTCGCAGCTTGAGATTGATTCCAGTTAGACGAGACTTTTATGACATCAACGGAGGCCACGCGGGCTTGTGATGAGGGGGATGACGGAGGGGGGGAGTGGAGAGGGACGGCAATGGAGCTGAAGGAGGAACGGCGACGGAGGGGGGTTGAGATTTAGATATTTTCTGTTTGTTTAGTCTCGGTTTTTCCTAATTATTGTTATTTTTTATTTGGATTTGGTCAACTTACTTAGTTTGATATATTAATTTGATTACATTTTAGGAGAAAGAGGGACCTAGGGAAAGATTTAACATTTGTAATATTGATTTATTAGTTCTGTATTCTATTTTCATCAGTATGGCATATTTGTTCTTTCTATGTTGTTTTTGAGATGGGATGAAGCTGGGGATTTTTTCCCCTTTTTCTTATTGCTTGTTAATTCATACTTCTGGAGTTGAGAATAAAAAATAATTATTATTGTAGAGGTTTCTTGTACTTGTTATCATCCTATAGTAGGTGACCGAACTCATTATTTAATAATATAATTTTCTTATTTTTCATTGTATTTGTTTTCCATAGTTTTGAAATTCTCAAATTTCGAATGGCTGAAATCGGAAGACATAAAGATGGAAGAGATATAAAGGGATATATTTTTTGCTTAATCCGGGCGAGTGCATGCGAAGGGGCAGCCACCGTCAAGGCCAGACTTCACGCCAGTCTGAAGCCGCCACTAGTTTATGACTAATTTCGCGTTTTATGGTATTTATGCAGATGAAGGGTGTGGACAGCCTGGAATTTAATTACGGAAGAAAGAGTAGGACGAGAGAGAGAGGGAGGAGTGGGAGAGAGAGGGAGGGAAGGAAGAAGGGAGGAGGAGAGAGAGGAAGTCCAGGGTGGGGAGGGAGGGAGGAGAGAGAGAGGGAGGGAGGGGAGAGGGAGAGAGAGAAAGAGAGAGAGAGAGAGAGAGAGAGAGGAGAGAGAGAGAGGAGAGATATAGAGAGAGGATATTTTATATATATATATATATATATATATATATTATAATATATAGAAAAGAGAGAGAGAGAGAGAGAGAGAGAGAGAGAGAGAGAGACAGAGAGAGAGAGATTTCTATCGGCCTGAGAATCTTAGGGCGATAGAAAGAAATGATAAAGTAACACCCCAAGGATTTTTTTTAAGAAGATGGTCCTTCCAAATACACACTGTAAGAGGACTCGCCAAGGGAAGAGCCACAGAAGAAAGGAGGAAGATCCACAGAGGTGAAGATAAGTCTGGTATTCAGCTCAAGTGGATTTAACAGCGATTACTCCAAAAGGATAATTAACAGGGGAGTACTTGGAGCCGAATGGAGGGCGGGGAGAGGAAGAGAGAAAGAGACGAGAAGCGGAGAAAGGGAGGAAGAGAACCGGAAAAAAAAGAGGAAGATCACAACAGGGAAGAGAGAAAGAGAACAGGTAGAAAGAGAATAAAAAATAAAAAAGGGTCACAGGAAAATAGAAGAGAACCACAGATAGAGGTATAGAAAGAAAGAAAAGCAAAAATAAAGAGAAACAAAAGAGAGCAACAGAATAAGAGATGAGAATCACAAAAAAGAGAGGAGAATCACATAAGAGAGAAGAAGAAAACCACAGATTAATGAGAAAGAAGAGAATAACAGATAAAAGAGAAAGAAAAGAACCACAGACAAACAAGAAAGAAGAAGAAAAGAACCACAGCCAAACGAGACAGAAGAGAAACACAGATAAAAGGGAAAGAAAAGAACCACAAACAAAAGCGAAAGAAGAGAGACAGAGAGAAGAGAGGAGCAGTCCGAATACCCAATCAAGAGGGCATGGCGACACCGCCCCGCCATCGAAAAAAACCGAATCGCATGGCATGACAATCTCCCAATCCCCGGGCGGCGTTTTTGAGCCAGCTGGTGATTGGTACGAAGGGCCTACCTCCTTGCCAATCAGCTGAGTTCAAAGACAGAGGGGAAAAAGGGGGGGGAAGGGGAAGAAACTGTGCCAACGTAACAGGGTTAAGGGAAAGGGGGGAGGGGGGAGAAGGAGAAAGGACCAGACCGACAATTAGGAAATACGAAAGAGGGGAGAGGGAAAAGAAGGAAAGGGGAAAACCGCGCCTCTGTGCGAAAGACGGGAAAGGGAAGGAAGGAAGGAAGCAAGAGAGGGGAAACAATTTTTTTTTATGGATTAATTAGATTTTGGAACATCTTCATTTCCTGAATGGAAGGTGAGAGAAGCGTTAAAACAAAAAAAAGGAAAACTCCAATAGAAATAGAAACAAAAACTGAAATAGAAGAGGAGACAGAGGAAAACGAAATTGAAAGATAGAAACAGTAAGTGAAAATAAGAATCAAAAAAGAAATTAAATGAGTAGGAGGAAGGGAAAATGGAAAAAAAAAAGAAAGAAAAAAGACTGACAGTAAATGAAAGCTAGAAAAAGAATAGAAAATATATGAATAAAAAAAGAAAGAAAATGTGGAGGAGGAAGGAAAATGAAAAAAAAGAGAAAGACAGAAAAATATATATATGAACCCAAAAAGAAAAAAATGGTGGAAGAGGAAGGAAAAAACAAAAAACAAAAAAAAAGTTACAGTAAATGAAAAACAAAAATGTATGAATCCAAAAAGAAAAAAAAATAGTTGGAGGAAAAGAAAAAAAGAAAAAAGAAAAAGCCGAGATAGAAATCAGAAGAAAATTAGGAAATCAGATCCACGTAAATTTGCGGAGATTATCCCAAGTGGCTTTTCGAGAACCACTTGAACCGCACCGCCTCCTCCGCCGAGATAAGTAAGTGCCGCCGACGCCTGTCTTCCGTTTCTTCCAAGAAATATCTGAACATCTTTAAAGTCGTATCAGTTAAGAAACTCTTTTGGGAAAGTTTAATTACAAGTTTCAAAAGCACTTAATGAAGTTGTGGACGAGACTTCACCTCCACCCTCCTCCTCTCCTCCTCTCCTCTCCTCTCCTCTCCTCTCCTCTCCTCTCCTCTCCTCTCCTCTCCCCTCCCCTCCCCTCTCCAGGCTATCCCCCATCTCCCTTTCCTTCATATTAGAGTTCGTTGTTGTTTTTTCTTTCTTTTTTATTTCCTTTTAATGCCCCGATCTCTTTGTCTCTTGCTCTTTCTCTTCTCTCTTTCTCCTTTTCTCTTTTTCTTTTTCTCTTTTCTCTTTCTCTCTCTCTCTCTCTCTTTCTCTCTCTCTCTCTTCTTTTCTTCTCTCTCTCTCTCTCCTCTCTCTCTCTCCTCCCCTTTTCTTCTCTCTCTCTCTCTCTCTCTCTCTCTCTCTCTCTCTCTCTCTCTCTTCTCTCTCTCTCTCTCTCTCTCTCTCTCTCTCTCTCTCTCTCTCTCTCTCTCTCTCTCCCTCTATCTATCTCTCTCTGTGCTTATGTACGTATGTATGTATATATATATGTGTGTGTATGTATGTATGTATAACAAATTTTAATTCTGAAAGGTCCTACAACCTCTCCCCCTCTCATCCTGCACTTACTATTTACAGACTTCGCTTCATTCATCAGTCCATCCCTTCTTTCCTTCCTTTTTCGTTCCCGGCTTCATAACTACGAACATTTTCCGAATAATTTATTACTAGTAATTTGATTTGCTAAAGGTATGCGCATAGCGTGTGAGGAATGTCGATTTATAAATGAATACGGAGAAGAGAGAGAGAGAGAGAGGGGGGGGGGATGAGAGAGAGAGAGAGGGGGGGGGGGGAGAGAGAGAGAGAGGGGGGAGGGAGTGAGAGAGAGGGAGAGAGAGAGAGAGAGAGAGAGAGGGAGAGAGAGAGAGAGAGAGAGAGAGAGAGAAGGTGAGTGAGAGAGAGAGAGAGTGGGTGAGTGAGAGAGAGAGAGTGAGTGAGTGAGTGAGTGAGTGAGTGAGAGAGAGAGAGTCAGTAATAGAAAGAAAGAAAAAGAGAGAGAAAAGAGAAAGAGAGGGAGTGAGAGAAAGGAAAAACTAATAACCTGTGCTAATAACTAAATATTTCATAAATGGAGGTAGACGTGCGAATAAAATGAGTACGTAGGGGGAGATAAGAGATGAGGGAGAGGGATGGACGAAAAGAAGGAGAGGGAAAGGGGAGAAGAACGATCTGATGGAGCAAAAAGTCTAGGAAAAAAAAATAGATGAAATCGGTATGAAATTCTATTAAAAAAAAAAAAATAAAAAATACTATCTTAAAAGTGCATCTATGCTAGAAAACAGGAAAAAAAAGAAAGGAAAAAATCAGAGAGAGGGGAAACAAGGAGCGTAGAACGAATGAGAAATATGATAATCATCGGCTAATGGCCCGTGAACTATACAAGGCACAATAAGGAAGCAGCATCCCGCGACGAGATGAGAGGAGACGCGAGTAAGGGCTCGTTAACGAAACGGAAAGGAGCCATCGAGTTACGGGCGGCGGGGCGGGGCTGGATGCTGTGCGGGCCTCGATGGCGCTCGTCTCTCTGGTTTTGTTTCTCCGTCTGTCTGTTTGCCTACAGGGTCTATCTGTATATCAGTTTGTCTGTCTGTCTGTCTGTCTCTCCCTCCCTCCCTCCCTCCCTCCCTCCCTCCCTCTCCTCCCTCCCTCCCTCCCTCCTCTCCCTCCCTCCCCTCCCTCCCTCCCTCCCTCCCTCCTCTCTCTCTCTCTCTCTCTCTCTCTCTCTCTCTCTCTCTCTCTCTCTCTCTCTCTCTCTCTCTTCCTCCCTCTCACCCTCCCGCCACTCCATTTCCTCGTTACCACCCTCCCCATTCCCCTCTTCTTCTTCCCTCCCTCCCTTATTACCCCCTTCCCCCTCTCCCTCATAACCTCCAACATTCCCCTCGCGGCTATGAGGAGAAGACGCTTTCCTCAGCAGGTTTGATTCACCTCACGACAACCTTGCGAAAGAAAAGGCGAAAAAACGAAGGGATTGGGGAAGGGAGAGGGATGGAGAAGAGGGAAGAAGGGGAAGGGAAATATAGGAAAAAAGGAAGGAGAAGGGAAAAAAGGAAAAGCTAGGAATGGGGGAGGGGAGAGGGGGAGAAAAAGACTCCTCATTCCGGAGCCCATATGAAGTTTACGAGATGGCGAAAAGACGCGGTTTTAGTCGTCATAATTTCACGGTGGCGACCCCCCGCCCCGTGCACTCCCCCCCTCCCCCCTCCTACCTTCTGCTGCCGCCTGTGTGGTCGGCTGATTTATGGAGGCCTGATGTGTGTGTGTGTTTGTGTGTGTCTGTGTCTGTGTGTGTGCGTTGCTGTGTGTGTGTGCTTGTGTATGTGTATATACGTGTGTATGCGATCTTTTCCGTTTATGTATGTTTCTGCGTGTTTTCTCTCTACGTATGTGTTTGTATCTATCTACGATCAAGGTTGTTTTCCTATTCAGTGCCTGCGTTTACTGAGAAGAGAAAAGGAGAAAAATAATTACCATATCCAATAAGTATTTACATAAAAGATGATAATGGTGATGATGATAAGAACGGCTATGGAAGCGGTAATGGTAATGGTAATAGATGATAAGATGATAATAGTAATAGTGATGGTGATGTGGTAATGATTATGATGATAATGTATGGGATAATAATGTATGATTATAATGATAATGGAAATGGTAATGGTCAGGAGGATAATGATAATAAAAGTAATTATGATTGTAACGATGATATATATGATAATGGTGATGATAGTAATGGAATAATAAAAATAATGATAGTAATAGTGTTATTGATGATGATGATGATGATAGTTATAGTAATAATGACAATAATGATAATAATGGAAGTATATAGGAGCAATAACAATAACAATACTCCTCATTCCCTGCACATACATGTCTCTATACATCTCTTTCTCTCTCTCTCCTTCCCTCCCTCTCTCCCTCTCTCTCTCTCTCTCTCTCTCTCTCTCTCCGTCTCTCTCTCTCTCTCTCTCTCTCTCTCTCTCTCTCTCTCTCTCTCTCTTTCTCTCTTTCTCTCTTTCTTTCTTTCTGTCTCTCCCTCCCTCACTCCCAGCTTCTCTCTTTTTCTTTCTTTCTTTCTTTCTGCCTCTCCCTCCCTCCCTCCTCTCTCTCTCTCTCTCTCTCTCTCTCTCTCTCTCTCTCTCTCTCTCTCTCTCTCTCTCTCTCTCTCTCTCCTCTCCTCTCTTCTCTTCTCTCTCTTCTCTCTCTCTCTCTCTCTCTCTCTCTCTCCCTCTCTCTTTCTTTCTTTCTTTCTGTCTCCATCTCTCTCACTCCCTGCACATCCATATCTCTATACAATCCAGCTTATTGTGAAATCAAGTAATACTTAATGGACAGACGAGGGAACGCAATATCCACGTCAGCAACTTTAGAATATGTTGAAGATTTTTACGAAGGGGAAAAAGAGGGTTCGGGAGTTCTGCCTTCCCATGGCTCTCGTACGTTCTCCCCTCGTTTATTCCGCTGTGCCATTTCCCTGTTTATTGCTGGTTTTCGCAGTTTTTTTGTGCTATTTTTTATTTCTTGATTCATCTTCATTTTCACTTTCTTCATCGTTATCATTATCATCATCATCAATATCATAATCATCTTCATCTTCGTCTTCATCTTTATCTTTATCTTTATCTTCATCTTCATCTTCATCTTCATCTTCATCTTCATCTTCATCTTCATCTTCATCTTCATCATCATCATCATCACCATCATCATCATCATCTTCATCATCACCATCATCACCATCATCACACCACCACCAATAACACCGACATCACCATCATTATTATCCTATTTAGTTTTATTGATTTATTCTTATTTTTTATTTTACCATTATATATATTTATTTATTTATTTTATTTATCCATTTCCAGAGCAAAATACAAATCTTCAAACCGTAAAATATGACTCCGTCTCTTGAAGGTGAAGAATAATTGAGCGGTGAGAGCATCTTCTAGCGGCAAGCCCGGGGTTTCTCTTCTTTATTGTCCCTGCTTTTATTCCCTTCATCTTCTTTCTTTTTCCTTTCTTCGTTTCGGTTTTCTTGATTTCCATTTTTTTTTTTCCAGTCCGTCTTTCTTTTCGTTTTCTGCTTCTCTTCCTTTCGTAGCCTGTTCTTCTTAGTTTCTCCTTTCTCTTTTTTTTTCCTTGTGTCTCCTCTTCATTTTCCTTCTTGTTCCTTACTCCCACACTCCTTTCCCCTCCTTCCATCCTCCTTCTATTATTCCTTCCTTCCCTCTTTCCTTTATCCCTCTACCCTTTCCTCTTTCCTCCCTTCTTCCCTCCTTCTCTCCCTTCCTTTCCACCCTCCTCCCTCCATCCTTCCTTCCTTCCTTCCTTCCCTCTCACCCTCCTCCTCCTCCCCCCGCCCCCACCCCCTAAGACGTTCGTCCGGCTTAAAGTGCTCTTCCACAAAGTGCTGATTGATGTGATTCATGCGGATGTGAAGGATTTATGATCCTGCGAGTCACTTTAGGGGGCGGGTCGTGGGCGTGCGGGGAGGAGAGGGTCACGGGGGGGGGGGGAACTATGGTGTTGGGCAATTCTCGTTGTTATTTTTGTTGTTGTTGTTGTTGTTTTGGGCCTCTTTTCTTATTCCTTTTTGTTTTCTTTTTCGTTTTTTTTTCCTTTTTTATTCCTCTTTTTCTTCCTCCTCTTCCCCCATATCCCCCTTATTCCTTCCCCTTCCTCTCCCCTTCCTATCTCCTTCCTCCTTCCTCCCCACCCCCCAACTCACATCCCCCATCATTTCTCCTCTCCATCCCCACTACATAGGGAGCATCAGCCTCTTCGCCAAGCATCGTACTGGACGCCCTCACCCCCCCCTCCCCGTCCCCCGCCCTTTTTTCATTATTCTTTGTGCCGTTTTGTGTCGTGACGTCACACGGATCGGAGGATTCTTTGTGATAGGTTGGCTTTTATTGATGGTGATGCTTTTGTCATTTTTCTGTCTTTTGTATTTATTTTTTTTATTGTTATTATCCTTTTCTCTTTCTCTTCCTCCCTTCCTGAGTCTGTTCTACCCTCAGTCCTTTCTTTTCCCATTTCTTTTCGCTCTCTCTCTTTCTCTCTCTCTCTCTCTCTCTCTATCTATTTATCTATCTATCTATTTCTTTCTATCTCTCTCTCTCTACTTATTTATCTATCTATATATCTATTTGTTTTTTACGGTTTCTTATTTTTATCTCCTCCTTTTCCCCTTCTTTCCTGGTTTCTTCTTCGGATGATAATATGGAAAAAAGGAAGATACATTGATGATTTATCGTCACCCATAAGTCTTATAGCGGCCGGTATAATAATGATGATAAAAGTTGCGAAAATGTTGATGATAATGATAACAGTTAATCACAATGGCAATGATGATAATAATAGTGACAGTAATTGATAGTAATGATAATAGTAAGAAAGAAATGAAGAATGTTAATGATCATAATAATATTGATAATATTAACAATGATGATGATTTTGATGGTAATAATGGTAATGATGGTAGTAGTAGCAGTTGTAGTAAAAGTAATAGTAATATCAGATAACGGTGATAAAAAAGGCCAGTGACAGAAAGCGTAGGCTCGATAAAACAGTGATGATAATGATGAGAGAAAAATAGACTCGAGTGTTATTGCAGACTGAATAAATGCAATGCAAGGAAATGGCAGCAAATGGACAGATGTCAGCTGGAAAAAAGTGGAAATTGAAATGGAAAAACAGGAACCCGTGAACTAGAGACTAAACGAGCTGTGAATAATGTATAGAAGGAGAGAGGGAGAGAAAGATAGAAAAAAAGAGAGATTGATTGAAGGGGAATATGGACTGATAATGATAGTACTAAAAAGTCATAATAATAATATGGTTAGATTATTATTTTTAGTGTTAACCATGATAAAATCAACAAAAAACAAAACCCACAATAATAGTAACGACAATGATGATAGTAATAGCAAAATGAATGTAATCAAATAGAAAAAAAATAATAATTAAAGGACAGGGTACATACACAGAAAAATGAGATAACGAGTTATTGGTGCTCGATAATGGGTATTTGTGACGCGGCCAGTAACTGTACAGAAGTGTAATTGTGTACTGCCCTGTAATTGGTACAGAATAGGCTCCAAATAGGATGGTGGAGGTCTTAGGCTTCCTTGTTAGACTGTGGATTAGTGTCCCATCCTATTTGGCTAATTTCACTCGCAGGAGAAAAAGGGAGAGAGGGAGAGGAAAGGAGGGAGGGAGGGGACGGGTATTTGGGTGAGTAAGACAGAGACAAAGAGGGAGAAAGAGAAAGAGCAAGAAAGGCAGAGAAACGCACGCACAAAATCCGAGACGGAAAGGGAAATCATTAGCCACATTTTTTTCGATATTCGCATAGGAGGAAAAAATTTAATCCCTTTGGTGAATAATGATTATATTTTTAAAAAAAGGTAAATCTGTGACTGAAGTCTGGTCGGAGGAATCCATGGACGCGCCTCTGTCTGAAGTCTGAATGCATTATGCAGATACTTGACTCCTGGCAGAATAAAAGGCT
>NC_051399.1:26561858-26574358 GCF_015228065.2 Penaeus monodon
TCCTTCCTTTCTCTCTGTCTTTCCATCTCCACCCTTCTATTTTCCCCTCTCCGTCCTTTCCTCCCTTCTCCTCCCTTCCCCCTGGAGCGTGGGGATGGGAGTGGGTAGAGAGGGCGACAGAAAGGACAGGGGGAGCAAGGAGAGAAAATAAATAGGAAAGAGGGGAAGGGAGACGAAGAGCAAGAACATCCGACCCGAGAGGCCTCTTTTCCCCTACTCCCCTCTCCCTCAACCGTCACATCTCTCCCTTACACCTCACTCCTCTCCCCCTCCACCCTTCACTCCCCTCTCACTTGCACCTCACCCCCCACACCCTTACGCCTCACTCCCCTCCCTCTCAACCCAGCTCTCCTCCTCCCTCCTTAGCCTCCTTCCCCTCAAGCTCTCAGTCCCTTCCTTCAAGCCCCTCTCAGCCCCCCCCCCCACCCCCTGAAAGCCCCCATCAGAGTCAACACCGCGCGCTTACCTTGTCTCTCGGCGCTAATTAAGAGTCGTTACCTGCTGTTATGTTTCCATCGCAACATAAAATATATAATGATGCGGGTGTTTTTTTTTCGATAGGTAAAGGGAGGGGGAGGGAAGGAGAGGGGAGGGGAGGGAAGGAAGAGTAGGAGGAGAGGGAGGAGAGGAAGGAAGGGAGGGAGGAGAGAAGGGAGAGGAGAAAGAGGAAAGAGGTAAATGAGGTAATAGGCAGGATGGGAGGGGAGGAAAGAACGAAGCGAGGAAGGAGGAAAGGGAAAGAAGAGAGGTAGAAAAAGGGAGCAATGAGTGAAAGAAAAGAAGGGGCATAGGGAAAAGCGAAGGGGAAGAAGGAATGAAAAAGGGTCAGAGGAGGGTGAGAAGGAAAGAGGGTTGGGAGGAGAAGAGAATGCGAAATTAGAGTGAAGGAAGAAAGGAAAGGAGGAATAGAGAAAAGCAGAGAAAAGGGTTTATGAAAGGAGGGGGAAGGAGGGATAAGCGACGGAAGGACAGAAGAGGAGGAGGAGACTGAAGAGAATTAGAATAAAAAGAAAAACGCGAAGAATGAAGAGGAGCAGGAATTCCAGTAATAATAAAAAGAGACCCTAGAAGCTCCCTCCACCCCCCCCCCTCCCTCTTTCCCTCCCTTTGAGGAGGGACGATGGTAATGACATTTTCTTTATACCTGTGACAAGGAGCCCCTTGCGCCTCACTTCATTTAGATTAATTGTAATCCAGGCGGATGTGTATAAATGTATTCACGTGTATGTGCGTGTGTTTGTGTGGATGTGCGTATTGTGTGTACGTGTGCGCCGTCTGAATGGTGCATGCTTCTGTCTATCAGTTTACCTATCTATATACATACATACATACATACATACATACATACATGCACACACACATATATATATATATATATATATATATATATATATATATATATATATATATATATATATATGTGTGTGTGTGTGTGTGTGTGTGTGTGTGTGTGTGTGTGTGTGTGTGTGTGTGTGTGTGTGTGTGTGTGTGTGTGTGTGTGTGTGTGTGTGTGTGTGTGTGTGTGTGTGTGTGCGCGCGTATGTGTGTGTATGTGTGTGTGTGTGTGTGTGTGTGTGTGTGTGTGTGTGTGTGTGTGTGTTTGCTATTGGCTGTACGTCACGTTCAAGATATGATTGGAATGTTGGCCATTATTATCGAGTATGACATAGAGGGCATAAATGTGATTGGAAGTGAGGGGATGAGAAGGAAGAGGAGACAATTAAAGGGAGAGGAAAGGAGAAAAAGACAAAAAGGGTGAAGAGGGGGAAAAGACGGTTTGAAAAGTTCGTAAGTGGAGGGAATAGCCATGGTAAAGAAGGGATGAAGGATAGGGGAAGGAATGAAGGAAGGAAGGAAGGGGAGAAAGCAGAAACAGAGGAGGTTTGGAAGATAGACAGAAAGAAAGAAAGAAGCAGGTAATATGTAAGGAAAGGAAAAAGAAAATACTGTGGAGAAAAGAAATGTGAAGAAGTGAAGGGATAATGTATATAACTATAACAGTAAAAAAAACAAAAACAAAAACTAAGATTAGAAAAAAAAAAAAAATATATATATATACACAAGCACACACACACACGCACATACACACACACACACACACACACACACACACACACACACACACACACACACACATACACACATACACACACACATACACACACACACACACACAACATAATATATATATATATATATATATATATATATATATATATATATAATATATATATATATATACAAATAATAATATCATATATATATATATATATATATATATATATATATATATATATATATATATATATATATATATATATATATATATATATATATATATATATATATATATAAACAAAGGAAATAAAGGGACACACGCGCTTATTGATTTGATGCACCATTGCGCAACATCATGCATTTGATTATGCAATAAAGCCGCATATTGACTCCGTAGATTCTCATTACAAGCATCATTGTATTTGCATGCGGCAATCACTTTTATAAATGAGCGAAACCGTTGGAGAGAACTTTGCCGTCACTTTCGAAAAAAGGAAGGTAGGAAAGCGTGATCTTTTTGCTTCCGGGAAGTTCGTGGTTGTTTTTTTTTTCTGATGTTGTTAGTTTGATGATAAAAAATAATGATAATAGGGATGATGATGACGATGATGATGATGATAGTAATGAATTTTGTTATAATAAGAATTGTTATCATTTTTATTTTATTCTTTTTATTATTTTTGTTATTAATAGTATTATTGTTATCGTCATTGTTATATTATCGTTATTATTAGTATTATTTGTTATCATTATCACTAACATTATCAGTCGTGGTAGTAGTGGTAGTGGTAGTTGTAGTAGTAGGTGGTAGTTGTAGTAGTAGTAGTAGTAGTGGTAGCTGTAGTAGTAGTAGTAGTGGTAGTTGTAGTAGTAATAGTAGTAGTAGTAGTAGTAGCAGTAGCAGTATTAGTATCATCAGTATCAGTATCACTACTACTACTACTACTGCTATTTTTTCTTCTACTACTACTTCTACTACTATTGCTGCTGCTGCTGCTATTACTACTACGACTATTACTACTACAGTATATTTTGTTGTTGTTCGCACTAATAGTAATGATACTACTTCTAATTCTACTGTACAAATTACATCTAAATAGCCCACCAAACCCATTATGTCACTTTCAGCCAAAAAGCTGAAAATAAAAAGTACACCCTGAAAAAAAATTGTATGTATATATATATATAGTTTAGTTTCATCATTTTCTGACAGCATAAACATTTTTTCCCCAGCACCTCCTAATTTCAACGCAGGAGTTTATAACACATTAACAGCATTATCCTTTATTTAAAAGGGGGGAAAATTCGTTTTGCCAGACATTCCAGATGGCACAAATTCTGTCCACGTTTTCACACGGGAGCACAAACGTTTCCATAACGTTTTCATGTCTGGAGTATCCATCAGATAATAGGTTACGATTCACTTTTATTGCACGTAAAGATCTAGATATTTCACCATTATGGGTTTTACATGGATGTGCACGTGGGAGAAAGGGAGGAAGGGAGAGCAAGGGAGATGGAGTTACTGGGAGGAATGGAAGGAGGGAGGTGGAGTAAGAGAGGGGAAGGGAGGGAGGGAGGTGGAGTAAGAGGGAAGGAGGCAGATGGAATTAGAGGGAGGAAGGAGGATGGCCGAAGGTATGGAGGAAAAGAGGCAAAGCGGGATGGAGGGAAGGTAGGAAAAGGAAAGGGAGAGGGAGAGAGAGCGAGAGGGAGAGAGAGCGAGAAGGAGAGAGAGAGAGCGAGAGGGAGAGAGAGAGAGCGAGAGGGAAGAGGGAGAGAGCGAGAGGGAGAGAGAGAGGAGAGAGAGAGGAGAGAGAGAGAGAGAGGAGAGAGAGAGAGAGAGAGAGAGAGAGAGAGAGAGAGAGAGAGAGAGAGAGGAGAGAGAGAGAGGGGGGGGGGAAGAGAGGGGAAGAGAGAGAGAGAGAGAGAGAGAGAGAGAGAGGAGAGAGAGAGAGGAGAGAGAGAGAGAGAGAGGAGAGAGAGGGGGGGGGAAGAGAGAGGAAAGAGAGAGGGGAGAGAGAGAGAGAGAGAGGAGAGAGAGAGAGAGAGAGAGAGAGAGAGAGAGAGAGAGAGAGAGAGAGAGAGAGAGAGAGAGAGAGAGAGAGAGAGAGAGAGAGCAGAAGCAGAAATAAAAAGGACACAAAGACAAAAAAAAGAAAGAGGGGGGAACTCAAAGGATCCAGAGACCGCAAGATAGATGTGTGTTAAAAAAAAAAAAAAAAAAAAAAAAAAAAAAAAAAAAATATATATATATATATATATATATATATATATATATATATATATATATATATATATATATATAGTGTGTGTGTGTTATAATATACATATACATATAAATTATACATATACATATATACATTTATGTTATATATATAATAAACATAAACATATACATACACATATACAATACACATATACTTTACATACATACATATACATAACATACATACATACATACATACATACATAAATACATACATACATACATGCATGCACACACACACACACACACACACACACACACACACACACACACACACACACACACACACACACACACACACACACACACACACACACACAACACACACAACAACACACATACACACAGATGAAGGCCACAAAACTGAGAAGAAGAAAAAAACATAACACAAGAGAAAGAAAGATAAAGAGATAGACAAAGAGAGAACGAATGAGAGAGAGAAAAGGGCATTAGTAGCATGCCAAGTTGCCAGACACGCGCGCACGCACTGCTCATTACACGTCATGAGGATAACGCACGGTGGAGCATCGGAGTGATGTAGTTCTTTCCACACACAACGTTTATTCTTTTGACTCGTCTTCTTATTCAGGTTTTTTTTCTCTCTCTCTTCTTTCATTACTCTCTCCCTCTTTTTTTTATTTAATTGTTTTTACTTTTTTTGTTTGTTTGTTTTTTTAAAGGAGGGAGGAAGGGTGTGGTTGGGGTTTTATTTATGGTTTTCTCTCTTCTTTGTTTGTTTGTTCGTAAGCTTAGTTTTTTATGTACTTTTCATATTGTTTCGTCTATTTTTTTCCTCTGTATAGTGTTTGTGTGCGTGTGCGTGTGCGCGTGCGCGTGCGTGCGCGTGCGTGCGCGTGCGTGCGTGCATGCGTGGGTGCGTGTGCGTTTCCTTTCTATTTTCTCTCTTGGAATGGACCCAAACATTTACTCTTAACTGGCTAATACGGCTATTTATTTGGTTTTCCCTGTTTGCTTGCTTGCACATCTTCGCTACCCAAGAATCCTCCGTCGAAGTGCCTCCAGAGAAGACTCTATTTGGCAAGAGCCTCAGAGTACAAAACTCTGAGTAATGATTCGGGGCAGGTTCAAGACTTCACAGTTTGATTTACGAGATAGAAGTTTAGAGATATTCAGAGGTTAGAAGTTTAGAAGATTAAAATCAAGGGGTTTAAAGAGTTTTGGGTTCGAGGTAAGACATCGTAGGAAGTTTAAGAGTGATGAGTTCAGAGGTTAAGGAACTGTGATTTAAGAAGTTGATGGAGTTCAAAGTAAAGACATGTAGGAGTTTAAAGAAGTTGATGGAGGTTCAGAGAGGTTAAAGGGACACTCGTAGGAAGTTTAAAGAAGTTGATGGAGGTTCATAGGGGTTAGAGGAACCTGAAGGAACTTCAAAGACGTTCGCCTAAGTTCAAAAATCAGAGAACGTTCAGTGAAGCTTAATTAGGTTAAAAAAAAAGAAGTTTAAAGGTTCCAAGGAAGTTCAACATTGACAGGACTTGACACATATCCATCAAAAGATAAAACAGACAAAATAGTATTGGAACTTAGGATACGTAGTGTTGAGAATATTAAGGAGCTACTTTATAATCACTGAATTTTATATATCACTTAGTAATTTAGGTTAACATAATTTGGAATAACGCATAACTCAACAAATGTATGAGTATGATATATGAAGTATAAACAACGTCTTACCTGTAGCTATAATACATATATGTAACACAATAGACTATATATGAAACGTGTGATATTTAAAGTTATACACTTACATAGTACCAGAGGTCATAATGCATGGCGGTGGCACAGTTAGGACAGTGCATGCATGTTATGGGAACCGCATTGTAATTGGAGATCCGTGCCTGTACCTCATAACATCACCTCCTTCAGAGTTCATCTTCAGGCAACATGCATGATTTTTGCAATCATTGCCAGTGCCCTTCCTTCGCTAAAGGTACGTTGCATGACCTTCTGCATGATGGTTGTGACTAGCAGTGTACCATGCACAGAACGACGTCTGAGACAATGACTCATTCTGACTCATTCAGTCTCTTCGTGAATAATCCGGTTTTGTGATGGGATAAGATTGCTGTTTGAGATCCATTTACTTGGCTTCTAGCAGCTGTTTTTTTTTTTGTTTTTTTTTAGTATTTGTGTCTGCGTGTGCGTGTCGGTATAATTGTATGTGTGTGCGTGCACGTGTGTGTATATGCGAGTGTGTATGGAAGCGTAAAGGCACACATATTCTTAAGTTTACGGTGTGGTACTGTTCTCTCTCTGTTCTTGATCTGTTATGAAGTGATTGGTAGGATTGTCACATTTTTAGGCATAGGCCAAAAGGAAGGACCCAGCACAAAATAGCTAGATTAAGCGGAGAGTGGCAGATTTTTTTTTTTTTTTTTTTTATTGGGGGGGGGGGGGGTAGGTGTATGAAACTCGCCACTTAATTATAATGATGATGATGGTGATGGTGATGATGATGATGATGATGATACAATATTCACGAGAATTAAAATTAGTCTGTATTGTGAATTAACGCGACTAGAAACAGGCCTCGGAAAATACGCAATTGTGTCCTAGTCATTTATTGCACACGTTAGCTTTCAACACTTACCGCCTGTGTTTTGGTAATTTGATATCACCAGGTGCAAGTACTGGATATACATAATTTTGTTGGCTTTACGAATACTTTTTATTTTTAATTATCTATTATTATTATTATTAATTATTATTTTACATAAGGTTCCATGCTCTAAATTTTGGGCCATTGTGGTGCTAAATGATGAGCCATTTGAGAGCTGAAAGAGCCGGAATTCCCCCATCATGGAGTTGGGGGGGTTGGCATAGAGGGGGTAGAAAGAGAGGAGAGGGAGAGTGAGAGAGAGAGAGAGAGAGAGAGAGAGAGAGAGAGAGAGAGAGAGAGAGAGAGAGAGAGAGAGAGAGAGAGAGAGAGAGAGAAATAGAGAGGGGTGTAGGGAGGGGGTGAGGGGGTGGGGATAAGTTGTGGGAAGTGAGGAGAGAGGGTGGGGGGTTGCGGGAGGAAGGGGAACGGAGGTCGGTTAATGGGAATAATGGGGTGGGGGTGAGGTAAGTGTTGGCGGGCTAGAAAGGGGTTAAGGGGGAGAAGGAGAGAGGAAAATTGGTTAGAATACGCTTATACGACCCCCTGCGACCCCCTTTCGACCCCCGGCCCTTCATTAACCACCCATCGGCAGCCTAGAAGATTATGACCTAATCACCTTACTCCCGATGAGGGCAGGAGTAATTAAACGCCCTTAATGACTCTTGTGATTAGGCCGGGAATGGCTTGTCTGGGGTTCGATCGCACAAGGATACAGATGTTTGCCTTGCCTCGCGTTAATACCCGACTGTACTGGCTGGGCGGAGGGAGGGAAGGGGAAAGGGAGGGAGAGAAATAGGTAAATGGGACAGGAAAGAGGGGGAGAGATGGGGAAGAAGGAAGGAGGGGAGAAATAATGAATGGAGAGGAAGGGAAGGAGAAAGAGAAGAGAGGAAGAGAACGTGGACAGTGATGATTGGAGAGGAAAGGAAGGAGAAGGAGAAGAGAGGAAGAGAGAGAGAGAAAAGGAGAAAAACTAAAGGGAGAAGGAGGCAGACAAAACGGGAAGAGAGTTAAAAAGAAGCAGAAAGAAAGAGACAGGAAAAAGAAAATACAGAATTATCAAACAAAGACAGAAACAAAGTTGCCCAATCAGTGAGCTTCCCTTCATTCCTTAAAAAAAAATATATAACTGCTATCCATTCCCCTCAAAGCAGTTAGTAGTTGGTATAGTTATGCTTCTTTTCCTTGAAAAAAATGAGTGCTTCTCATGGGTTCTCAAGGCATTAGTGAGGAACAGATGAGTCATTTTATGAGTAAAATCTCCCGCACGACTGATGAGTAATGGGTAATTGTGAGGGGAGGAACGAGGGGAGGGGTGGAGGGTGCAAATTGTGTGTGTGTGTGTGTGTGTGTGTGGTGTGTGTGTGTGTGTGAGTGTGGGAAAGGGGAAAGAGGGATGGGTAAGGGAGATGGAGGTTTGGGGAGGAAAAAAAGTGAGGGCAGGGGGTGGGTGTAATTGTGGTGATGGGAGAAAAGCCAGAAATTAATCAGATGAGTAGATAATCGATCGGCATTTTACGATGGAAGGTTACAGTGTAGGGACGGTAGGGGGAAGGGAGGGGATGAGAAGGAGGGGAGGGGAGGGGATAAGAAGGGAGGAGAGGTGAGCAAGGAAAGGAAGCGAAGGGATGAGAGGGAAAGGAGAAAAGGGGAGAAGAGTGAAAGAACATAGCAAGGGAGGAGAGTGAAGATTAGAGGAGAGAAGAGTGGAGAAGAGGGAGGGAAGGGATATCAAGACAGGAAGGAGAAAAAAGTTATAGTTCTCCCCCTCTTCCCCTTAGCACGCGAAAACAAGGCGAGTAAATTGCGATTAGCTTTGATGCGCGAGTGATAGGCGCTTGATTATACGTCGGCACGCTGAGAGTGGCAGAGTGGCCGCGATGAGTGACTTGGGGAGGGGTGCAAGGGGAGGGGAGGGAGAGGGTGCAAAGGGAGGGGGGAGAGGGGCAAGGGGAGGAGGTGAAGGGGAGGGGAGGGAGAGGGTGCAAGGGGAGGGGAGGGAGAGGGTGCAAGGGGAGGGAGGGGAAGGAGGGGGAGAAGGGGAAGGGGGGGGAGGGAGAGGGTGCAAGGGGGGGAGGGAGAGGGTGCAAGGGGAGGGGGGAGGGAGAGGGTGCAAGAGGGGAAGGGGGAGTAGAGGGTGAAGGGGAGGGGAGGAGAGGGTGCAAGGGGAGGGGAGGGAGAGGGTGCAAGGGGGCGGGGAGGGTCAAGGGGAGGGAGGGAGAGGGTGCAGGAGGTGGAAGAGGTGCAAGGGAGGGGAGGGAGAGAGGAGGGGGATGGGGAGGAAGGGAGGGGAGGAGGAACAAGGATACAGGACAGGACACACACACACACAGGAGACACAAGACAGGGGAACAAACACACACACACAACAAGGAGAAATTATATAGATGAGGGTGATACAGGACACAGCACAAACACAAGAAACACCAGGGAGATACAAAGGACAGTGACAAAGAAAAGGGATATCAATAGAGATAGGGGGAGAAGGAATAAGAGATAATATGAATAGAGATATAGATGGGATATAATAAGACAATAAAGAGATATAAGACATATAAAAATATAATTAAGAAAATAAGATATAAGCGATATAAACACACACACAATATAAAACAACACATATATATGTATATATATAGGGATTATATATAATATAAGTATATAATAATAATATATATAATATATATATAGAATGGGAGGGGGGAGCAGAGTGAAGGGATGTCAGCCGAAAGGGGAAAGGGCTAAGGTGTAGGGGGAGATGAGGGCAAAGCGGGAATAAGGGAAGGAATTGGGAATGGAAAAGACGAAAAAAAGCTGAGTTAGAAAAAGGGGGTGAAAGGTCAAAGAGTGCAAGGGGAAAGGAGGAAGAGAGGAGAGGAGTAGAAGGGGAAAGGGGAAAGAGGGAGACATGGAGAAGGAAAGGAACAGAAGGGTGAAGTGGGGAAGGATAAGGAATAGGAAAAGGAAAAGTGGAAGGCGGAGAAGAAGGAGAAAGGCAAGAAATTAGGAATTAGGGAGAAGAGCAGAAGGGTAGGAAAGGGTAAAAGGATGTTTGTTTTAACGTAGATCACTCGTAATGTGACGTTGTGCTCGTTGGGCGTCGCGTCGAGGGGAGAGCTGGCAAAAATAGAGCTCTCCTGATTGGCCCGAGAGAGGTTAGGGGCACGAACTTTAGGGGATATGCGTGTGTGTATGTATGTATATGTGTGTATATATGTATATATATATATATATATATATATATATATATATATATATATATATATATATATATTATATATATATATATATATATATATATATGTGTGTGTGTGTGTGTGTGTGTGTGTGTGTGTGTGTGTGTGTGTGTGTGTGTGTGTGTGTGTGTGTGTGTGTGTGTGTGCTTGACGTCTTTGATCTTACCATTTAGCTTTATTTATTTGTTCATGAAAAGCCTCTCCAGGAAAAAACGAAAGTATGTGCAGACATTCCGTGTAAAAAGTATCGCCCCATGTTTATCAACAGAAAAAAAAAGTGTAAGAAGCTATTCATATATACTTCTGTTTTTTTTTATTCATTTCTTTGCTTTTATTAGTAACACTATGAATTATAAAGACGCGAATGTGTCTACACCTTTACGTCTGTTTGTCTAGAGAATCGCGTGTGTTGATGTTTTGGCAGAAGCTCCTGACTCGTCGTGGATGATGGTGGATTGGAGATGGATTGAAGGTGGATCGGAGGTAGACTGAGGGTGGACTGGAGATGGATTGAGGGTGGATCGGAGGTAGACTGAGGGTGGACTGGAAGTGGATTGGAGATGGATTGAGGGTGGATCGGAGGTAGACTGAGGGTGGACTGGAAGTGGATTGGAGATGGATTGAGGGTGGATCGGAGGTAGACTGAGGGTGGACTGGAAGTGGATTGGAGATGGATTGAGGGTGGATCGGAGGTAGACTGAGGGTGGACTGGAAGTGGATTGGAGATGGATTGACGGTGGATTGGAGGTAGACTAAGGGTATCTTGGGGGTGGATTAAGGGTGGATTGTGGGAAAAAAAGGAGTGGATGGTAGAAGTTAAATGGAAGAGCAAGAGAGCGATTTTTTATTTGATGACATTTGAGTTGAAGCTTGCTACTCATTCCTACTCAGCCATCTCAGCCATTCCTTATCATTCCTACTGACCCCCTGTTTATTCATACGCATTCCCGCTCATTCCAGCTCACTTCTGTTTATGCCTATTCATTCCTTACTTCCCCTCATCCAAGCTCATTCCTTCGAATTTCTACTCATTCCTACTCATTCCCGGCAACAACTGTCGCGTTTGCATTTGGTTCCCATCACGTTCGCGAAGGGGCAAGGGGGAGGAGAAGGGGGGAGGGAGAGGGGAAGGGAAGGGGAGGAGCTGGAGGGAGGGGGGGGGGTAAGAGATGGTGGGGGAGTAGTAGACAGAAGGGGAGGACTGGAGAGGGGAGAAGGCGGTGAATGGATGAGGAGGGTAAAAGGGGGAGGGGGGGGTTAGAGGGGAGAAAACGAGGATGAGGTGAAAGAGAAACATATTTTTTGAAGGAGATGAGGAGAGGTTAGGAGAGATAAGAGGGGAATAGAGGAAGGCAGAAAAAAAGTGCAAGAGAGGGAGAGAGGGAGGTAGACAGACTAACAGACGGACAGACAGACAGACAGACAAACAAACACAGAGACAGAGACAGAGAGAGTAACTGGCCATATGAGAGTAAATAAAGGAGTGAGTGAGTGAGGGAGAGAGTACTGTGTTGCCGTGGGGAGGGGGGGAGGGGGGGACAAGGCCGAAGTTGAGCACGAGGAAGTTTTAGAGCGAATGAGGATGGGAGGAAGACGAAGAAAATTGCTAAACTGGGGTAATTTAAAGGACAATAGAGGGGAAGAGACACCGGAGAGGGGAAGTGGGAGGAGGAGGGTGGAGTAAAAGGGGAGAATATGAAGGAAAAATAGGAAGGGGGAAAACCAGAGGGAAGAGGTTGCCAGATGAGGGATGAATAGGAGAAGGTGAAAAGGGTTAATGATTTGGCCGTAAAATGAAAATGAAAAGGGGTGTGGAGGAGAGATAAAATAAGTGTAGAAGAAAATGAAAAAAGGGTGCAGTGATATAAATGAGGAGAACGAGAGAGAGAGAGAGAGAGAGAGAGAGACAGAGAGAGACAGAGAGAGACAGAGAGAGAGAGAGAGATGGGACAAACGCAGTTACCAAGCGAGGCAGACAGACGGATAATCAAACAGATAAGCGACAAACAGACAGAAGAATAACAGATGTATTATTCAGGCATACGAATGTTTAAGAAACAAAAACGGAAAATAATTATCATTTATCCTAACGTCTCTCCCTTCCTCTCTTTTTTTTAGCATCGTTCCCTCCTTTGCAGTAGTCCTGCGAAAAGTCATTTTGTAATACCTTCGAAAATTTCCCTTGGCGATGACTTTTTATTGCCATGTCTAACACCTACGCGTGCCTTTCTTAATTTTACAATGTCTCTTTTTTCTCTCTCCTATTCGATATTTAGTTTTGTATTTATCTGTGTGTCTTTTCCTCTTTTTTTCATTA
>NC_051399.1:26576858-26591858 GCF_015228065.2 Penaeus monodon
TCTTATTCTTTTTTTTTTGCGTAATTTTTTATTATTCCGAAATTCCACCTTTATCGTCTTTATTTTTCTTTCTTTTTTGTCGACATTCCTCTCGTCTTCCCCTCTTCTGTTTTATCTTACTTTTACATCGTTCCTTCATTTAGAGCCTTGTGTACGTGTGTGTGTCCGTGTGCGTTTCCGTGTACGTGGCGTTATTTCCCCTCTTTCCATTTTTCCCTCTCTCTCCTCTTTTCTCTCCTTTCTCTCGCTCTTACCCCTATCCCTTCCTCCTCATTTTCGCTCTTCTCCTCCCCTTCCTTCTTCCTTCTGTCTTCTTTTTCCTCATCTCCCTTCTTCTTTTCCTCAGTCTTTCTCCTTCTGCCCTCTTCTTCTTCCACCTCCTTTCTTCCTGATGTATTTCCATCGTCGTCCTCCTCTTCCCTCTTATTCCTCACCCCCCCAGTCCCCTCATCCGGCCTCATCCCCCCAAAGAAGAGAGAAAGACAAGGAGATAGTGGAGCAGAGGGAGAAAGAGGGGGAAGGAAGAGATTGGAAAGCGAAAGAGAGAGAGAGAGAGAGAGAGAGAGAGAGAGAGAGAGAGAGAGAGAGAGAGAGAGAGAGCAAGAGAGAATGAAAGAAGGAAGAGAAAGAAGCAAAGAAGAGAAAAGAGATATGAAGAGCATGAAAGAGAGAGGGAGAGAAAGTAGAAAAACAAGATGAAAAAACAATGTTAAAGAAGAGACGAGAACAAGTAAGAAGCTAAGAAATAAATAAATGGGGAGGGGGTTAGTAGACAAAAAGATAGAAGACAAGAAGAGAGCAGAAAAAAAGGAAAGAATAAAGAGTGGAGGGGGAAAGGGTGAGACCCAGCCGGCCATCGAGGTGTAGCGAGAAATGGAGTCAGAATGAGCGTAACTTTTAACATTACGTACCGGGGAATCGTCCAGGGGAGGGTATTGGCGTGGCGAGCGAGGGTGCTGTCTCATGAGTGCCGCTGCTGTTGCTCCTGCTGCGCCGATGCCTTTAGGAAAGCTTTAGGAGGCCTATAGGAAGGTCTCAGGAGGATATTAGGAAGGTTCGGGGTGGAAGGGAGGGGGAGGGGGAAGGAGAGGGAGAGATAGAGGGAGAGAGAGAGGCAGAGAGGGAGAAGGAGAAGGATAAGGATAAGGAGAGGGAAAAGGATAAGGGGAGGGAGAAGGAGAAGTAGAGGGAGAAAGAGAAGTAGAGGGAGAAGGAGAAGTAGAGGGAGAGGGAGAAGTAGAGGGAGAGGATGAAGGAGAAGGAGAAGGAGAGAGAGGGAGAGAGGGAGAGAGAGAGAAAGAGAGAGAGAGAGCATCAGACTGTATCTATGTACGTGCAACAAAGCCATCGGCATGCATTGTGTATAACTTATGTATTGAAGTGAGCGGATAGATATAGAGGCGATTATGGTTCTGTCACTCAAAGGTTAATGCGGGCGGCGTCGGTTTATATGCATAGGTAATGTAATGACAACATACATAATTACGGTGGATGTAGAGATTTCAGTGTGGGTTTGTTTGCTGAGAAAATAGGGATGGGGGAGTGACGCCCTTCTGTCCCTCTCATTCTCATTCTCTCCCTCTCCCTCTTTCTCTGTCTCTCTCCCTCACTCTCTCATTCTTTCTCTGTCTGTCTCATTCTCTCTCTCTCTCTTTCTTTCTCTTTCTCTCTCTCTCTCTCTCTCTCTCTCTCTCTCTCTCTCTCTCTCTCTCTCTCCTCTCTCCTCTCCTCCTCCTCCTCCCTCCCTCCCTCCCTCCACCCTCCCTCCTCCCTCCTTCTCTCCCTCCCTCCCTTCTCCTTCTCCTCACCTCCTCCTCCTCTCTCTCTCCCCTTCTTACCCTCTCTCCCTCCCTCTCTCATACACACGCATATTTGCACGTAAATGTGTGGCCACACCTTTCGAATACCAAATTTATCCTAATCCGGGAGAAAAGCATCACATCAAGATATTCCATTAATCCCAAAGTGCGGGAGGTTGATGAGGACAGGGAGGAGGGGGGAAGAAGGGGAGGAAATAGGCAAAAGGGGGAGAGGAGGTGAAGAGGGGAATAGACGTCTCAGGGGGGGGTGAAAAGAGGGGGAAGGGGAGATAGGGGAGGGAAAGTGGAGGGGCTTGGGGAAAGAAGGGGAAGGGGGGAGGGGGAAGGTTAAGGAGGCAGGGGGAAAGAAGGGGAAGAGGGTGAATGATGAAAAGGGTTGGAGGAAAAGAGGGGAAAGGGGAGGGAAAGTGAGGGGCCGGAGGGAAGAGGGGGAAGAGGGAGGGGAAGTAAGTGGGGGGAGGTGAAGGGCGGTGGTGGGGGGGGGGCATCGGAGGAAGTCCCCTTGGGAGTATTATTGTCTCTATTTAATCCAGGTTTTTGCTAAGAGGGTCTTTCAAACACTCATTTTAGGCTTTTAGTTAGGCCTCTTTTATAGCCGGGGGGGGGGGGGATAGGACTTAGGGACTTTTGAAGGATTGGGATTCACTTAAAAGCATAGGATTACTGGTCTCTTTCTGTTATTTCCAGTTTCATGATTGTGATTTTAGGGCATGAATTTGCGAGTTTCTCTCTCTCTCTCTTCCTATCTCTCTCTCTCTTTCCCTATCTCTCTCTCTCTCTCTCTCTCTCTCTCTCTCTCATCTCTCTCTCTCCTCCTCACACACACTCACTCACTCTCACTCACTCACTCACTCACTCACTCACTCACTCACTCACTCACTCACTCACTCACTCACTCTCACTCACTCTCTCCCTCTCTCTCTCTTTCTCTTTCTCTTTCTCTCACTCTCTCTCTCTCTCTCTCTCTCTCTCTCTCTCTCTCTCTCTCTCTCTCTCTCTCTCATTCTCCACACACTCTCACTCACACACTCTCTCACTCTCACACACACTCTCTCACTCTCACACACTCTCTCACCTCACACACATTCTCTCACTCTCACATACACACTCACTCACTCATTCACTCTCTCTTATGCACTGTGTGGTGCAGGGGAAGCGATCTCGTCTAGCAATCCTGCTGACCTGCGTTCAAATCCCTCGCCGCCAGTGGATGGTAACCCGGCCATTCCTTGCACACAGGGGATGATTTAGAAGCAAAATGAAACAGACAGTATGTCACACCAAGAATATCTAACAAATGGAAAACAATAATGAAATTATAAATTATAATTATAAATTCTCTCTCTCTCTCTCTCTCTCTCTCTCTCTCTCTCTCTCTCTCTCTCTCTCTCTCTCTCTCTCTCTCTCTCTCTCTCTCTCTCTCTCTCTCTCTCTCTCCTCTCTCTCCCTCCTCTCTCTCCCTCTCTCCCATAGCCCCTAGCTCTCGTTCTCTCTCTCCCTCTCCCTTTGTCTCACATTCCCCTCCCCTTCGAATCAGAGTGCGCGGCAACTCCAAGCATAACTATCATAATTACCCAATCTAACCAAGTTTTACGGCTGAAGCCCCGTGCGCCGCAACGCGAGGCTCCGGCGTGCGATGGCGAACAACTGAACAACATCCGGGTGACCAAACTGCCGCATGTTGCCAATTCCGTGCATTGTGCACGATTTCGTTCCAGGAATATTTGCTAATTTCTAGTTTTAATTGCATGCACATAAACACCGGCAGATGCTAGTAATTGAGGACTGGCTCGCAGATGGCAAAAATGCACAGGAATTTTCCCTTTTTTCTGCGATTTTCGTTTTTTCTGATGTTTTGAGTCAGTTGCCATGTAGGTCTGTTCTGTTGTTATTGTTATTAATAATATTTCTGCTGCTTTTCAGAGCAGTTATATCAGCAAAGCAAATAAACAAATAAATCTTGAGAGATGATGATAAATATATGAAAACGAAGCCTATTAAAAATAATAATGATACTGCTACTGCTATTACTATTACTAACTGCTAATGGGGATACATATTATATTAATAATAAAGATTATGATAATGATTATATTTAAGATGATAAGTCAGTATGACGCTGAGGCTATTGAAAACAGGAATGGTTAATAACGATTACTACCAATAATAAGGTACCTGTGGTAGTGATGATACCGAAGATTAACGATAGTAATGAAATGATGATAATGATGATAACGGTGCTAAAAATGTATGATAGAAATTGAGATCGATACAAATATTGATAATGAAATGGTAATGCCATTGATAATGATGATGACATTTAATCATAATCATGCTAGTCAAAAATAGTAGGACTGACAATAGTGGTATTGTAAACGATAATGGCAGAATGAAACGCATTATGAAAAGGAAAGATAATAATTTAGATAATAAATCATACCATTCTCCTTTTTCTGGGTGTGGGGGGGGGCGGTGTTTAGGGAGTTCTCAGCCAATCAGAAACCGGCTCACGTTTTCGCTTGCGACAGGAAACTGGGCGTGATCTTGATCATTCTTAATGCTCTTCCAATTGCTTTTTTTTCCTTCTTCTTTGAGAGAGGGAAAGAGAGTAAGAGTGAGTGAGCGACGAGTGAGTGTAAGAGTGAGAAGGAGAGACAGAAACAGAGGAGGTGGGGGGAACGTACACATTATTGTATATTTTCTTTATTTATTGAATTTTACCTTCATTCCTATATTTCACACAATCTCACATTACATTTCATAATGCATAATTATCCCTACATATAATTCTTTTCCCAGTCCTCTTTATCATATCTATATTTCACCGCCTTTTCGAAGAGGTGAGATAGAGCGAGATACGGAGAGTGAAAGGCAGCCTTCAGAATGAGTCGGGCGAGACCTGGATTATCTCCGGCCGAATTACTCCAAACTTTTCTCGTAGCTGCGAGGGATCTATTGCCGACCACGTTGCCAGCTCGTAGTTTAAGGGAATTTCGGTTTAAAGGGACGCAAGGGAAGGGGAAGGGGGAGGGGAGGGGAGATGGGGCACAGGAGGGTTAAAAGTTAAATGAGTGAGTGTATTTAATACGCACGTACGCACACACACATACACACGCGCGCGCGGGCGCGCGCCGACGCAAGCATACTGGCTAAATCAGAGAGAGAGAGGAAAAGAGAGAGAGAGAGAGAGAGAGAGAGAGAGAGAGAGAGAGAGAGAGAGAGAGAGAGAGAGAGAGAGAGAGAGAGAGAGAGAGAGAGACAGCTTGTGCCATCCATATAGACACGCAGCTGAACCACATAGGCCTATCACGACGTATATACTCCCGTCGTCTGGTTGGGAATAGACCTATATGTGTTCCACTTCCCAGGTGGCTTAATCAGATGAAGAAAGGGAGGTAGTCGAGGAGAGTGGGCAAGGGGACTCGTTTATTCGCTGTTATTTCAGAATCATGAACATAACCAGAGATAGATGAAGCGCTGTTTTATTATTATTATTGTTATTGTCATTATCACTGGTAGTAGCTGTATTTGTATTAATTTACTCTTAGTGGTTATTGTTATCCTTATAGTTATTATTCTTTTATTAGTAGTAGCAGTAGTGTTTTTGTTATTGTTGTTGTTGTTGTTATTAGTAGTATCAGCATTGGTATTTACATTATGATTATTGTTATCATTTATGGCTGTCATTGTCATTTTTTTCACATGCATTTCCTTTTTTATGAACATTCCCTCTTTCTTCACATTTTTTTCTCGCTATTGTTCAACGTTGTACACATTTTCGAGGATAATTTTCTTTGTACACTTTAGCCGGCGCATTTCTCTCTCAGCACGGACTCAGGCTTACGTCATTCTAGAAATACTTACAAAGAATTATTTTCCAAAGAATCAGAATTACTTACAAAGTCACGCAAAGTTTTGGTAACGTTTTCTTTGTTTTCGTTGTTGTGGTGGTGTTGCTGTTGTTGTTGTGTAGGTAAAAAATAATTACGCTCGCATGTTTTGTTTGTTTATATATTTGCTGTTGCCATCATCTGCTTTCAACACCATTATTATCATCATTTCGTCTTCACTATCAATGCTGAGATCCTCCTCCTCAAAATCATTATGACTTCGTTTTCATTATCACTGTATAATCATCATCAGTCAACCATGAATTCATCTTAATATCACTGTATCATAATCATCATCATTATAATCCTCCTTATCACCATTTTTATCATCCTCATTACTTACGGTTTCCCTCCCCCCCCCCCCTCCTCCTTCTCCCATTCCTTCACCTCATTATCACTAAAGCTTTTGCCATTTTGCCTCAATCGCTCACGTGCCTTCTCTCACTTTCCCACGCCCCCCCCCTTCCCCTTCTCCGTTCCCCTCGTTTAACTCTACACCCTATTCCTCTTTCTCTTTCCTCTCCTCTTTCGTTCCCACTTCCCGTTTCTGTCCTCACTTCTAATCGTTTCTGGCTTATTATCTCTACACATCCTTCCTCCTCTCTTCGTTCCCACTTTTATTTCCACCTGTCTTTTGTTTCCTCCTTTATGACCCCACTTCCATCTCCTCTTCTGTTTTTTTCTCCAGTCTGTTAGCCCCTTCATTCTTTGCCCTCCTCACTCCCCCTCTCTCTTTGCCCTTTCTTTCCCCTCCTTTACCCTCACCTCCAGTTTCCCCCCTTTCACCTCTTTTCTTTTCCTCGCCTCTTCATTCCCACCTCCCCTTTCACCTCTTTCTCCTCTCCTTTTACCCGTACCTCCCCTGTTCCCTCTTTCTTTTTTTTTCCTCTCTCGCCTCGTATTTCCCCTCTATAACCCCCTCCCCCTCACTTTTACTCAAACCTCCCCCATTCCCCCCGTTTCTACACACGCATAAGAACGCCCACAGAGAAAACTCGAAAAAAGGGGCGGGGGGATGGGGAAACAAATATTTAAAAGCTCGAACGGCGAAAGGAGAAGAAGCACAATGGTGAAGGAAGGAGAACAGAGGGGAAAAATGAGAGACAATACGGCCATAGGACAATAGTGAACAAGGCTAAAAAAGTGACGGATGAGGGGAGATGGAGGGAGAGGAACTGATTTTTGAGTCCTCTTTTGTGATCGATTGGGGCTCCGAGGCGATATTGGAAGGGGGGGGGAGGAGAAAGAGGGGAGAGGGGGGCGGGGAGGAGATAGAGGGGAGAGGGGGACGGGGAGGAGATAGAGGGGAAAGGGGGGCGGGGAGGAGAAAGAGGGCTGAGGGGAGGGGAAAGAAGAGAGAGGGGGGAAGGGAAAGAGGAAGGAGAAAGAAGGAGAGGGGAATGGGGGAGGAGAAAGAGGAGGGGAGAGGTGGAAGGAGAAAGAGAGAGAGGGGGGGAGGGGGAAAGAGAAAGAAGGTAGAGGGGGAGAGGAAGGAGAGAGGGAGATGAGGGCGAAAGAGGGGAGTAGAAGAGAGGAAGAAGAGAGAGGGAGAGGGGGAGGGAAGGAGAAAGTGTGAGAGGGGGAAGGGGGATAGAAAGAGGGGAGAGAGGGTGGGAAGGAGAAAGAGACGAGAGATGGGAAAGTAGAGAGAGAGGAATAGAGGGGGTTAGAGGGAGTGAGCGAAAGGAAGATAGAATGTCGAAGGGAAAAGAAAGAGTATGGAGGTTGGAATGCAGAGAAAATAAAACAAAGAAACAGACAAACCGGCAGAGACAGAAAGCGAGACATAGAAACACACAACAAAGAAAAAAAAAAGAACGGGAGAGGGAGGCAGGGCGAATATAAAGGGAGAAAGGAGAAGAGAGAGAGCGAACACTGAGGAAAGGAGAAAAGACGGCACAGAGTAGATGTATATATATTTTTAATCTCCTTTCTCCTCCCTTTCTTTCGCAAATAGGAATGCGAAGAGAGAGAGAGAAGCGAGATGTATTCCTAGGAATAGAAAATCGAAGTCAAGGGGCCGGGGTTCGAAAGGAGTGGAAAGGCAAGGGAGGAAGAATTAGAGCAAATTGAAGTGCAGGAAGAAAGAGAGAGAGAGAATGCATGGGAGATAGGAAAGCGGATAATTAATTTTTCTTTCTATTTTTTTTCTGTTGTTGTTGTTGTTATTATTATTATTGTTGTTGTTGTTGTTGTTGTTGTTGTTGTTGTTGTGGTTGTTGTTACTGTAATTGACATTTTTATTATTGTTATCATCACCATCATTATCATCATCGTCATCATCATCATCACCAGCATCACCATCATCATCACCATCTTCCTCCTCCTCCTCCTCATCATCATCATATCATCATCATCATCATCATCATCATCATCATCATCATCATCATCATCATCATCATCATCATCATCATTATGATTATTATTTTTACGATTAGACTCATTACTGTTGTTATTATAATTATTGTTATCGTTGGTTGTGTTGTTGATTTATTTTTATATATATTCATATATCTCATCATCATATCATCATCATCATCATCATCGTTATATCATCATCATCATCATTATCTCATCATATATTTATTTATTATTTACGATTAGACTCATTACTGTTGTTATTATTATTATTATTGTTATCGTTGTGGTTGTTGTTATTTTATTATTATTATTATTATCATCATCATCATCATCATCATCATCATCATCGTTATAATCATCATCATTATTATTATAGTTATTATTATTACGATTAGATTCATTACTGTTGTTGTTATTATTATTATTGTTGTTGTTGTGGTTGTTATTATTATTATTATTATTATTATTATTATCATCATTATCATTGATAATAGTAGTAGTAATAGTATTATCATCACCATCACTATCCTCCTCCTCCTCATCATCATCATCACCATCACCCTCACCATCCTCCTCCTCCTCCTCCTCATGATCATCATCATCATCATCATCATTATCATCACCACCACCACCACCATCACCACTACCACCACCACCACCACCACCATCATCACCATCGTCATTGCATCACCATCATGAATAATCATCCACCAGTATTAGTATTAATGATATCATGCTCAGTACATTGATCATAGAAAAGGACACAAAAACTGCTGTTGCGGTGACAATGAACGTGTTATTTATCCATGATGGTCATGCTGAGCTTGTTTTTATTGTTTGCTTGTTTTTGTGTATATGAGCCAGTGCTAGTGTAGATGAGTCAGTATTAGTGCAGACTGAGTCCCTGCAAATGTAGTTGTTCGTATAGAGAAGTCAAAACGCGCGTGCTCCCATGTGTTCCTATACGAAAAATTTATTTTTATAACGCTAAAAGGCTTTAACTTCAAATTAAAGCCGTTCTTTGCATTCCAAGAAAGGATAAACAAGCATCCTGTTCTGTGCTAGATTAGAATATTTATAAAATTTCATAGCTAATACCGTTTTCTCCCCCCCCCCCCCCCAGGTGAGTGTCTTGAGGCGAGGACAGATAAGGCAGCTGATAAGGAGTGGCGTAAGTATGTATGAGATAAGGTGCTCATTTAGAAAAAGGATAGACGGACACGTGACCAGATAGCTGGCTTGAATAAGTATATTTATTATTTATTAGAACCAATGTGTAATTGTATAAATTGATAGATGAAGACAAGATAGCGAATTCTCCCAAAAACATACGAATGGATATGAAACGAGACGCGTGTAAAAGATTCCGAAGTGAAATGTAGGCAAAAGAAGTAAGAAGAAGAAGAAGAAGAAAAAAAAATCTGTATTTGCAAACTGTGTCTTAGATGTGTTTCGAGTTCCTGCCGAGAGCGTTTTCATGTCGTGTGCGTCCGTGCGCGTGTGCGTGTGCGGGGAGGGAGAGAGGGAGGGCGGGGGGAGAGGGAGAGGGAAGGAAGGTAGGAAGGTTGAGTGGGGTGAGAGGGAGAGAAGGAGGGAGGGAGAGGAAGGAAGGTAGGAAGGTAGGGAGTAGAAGAGGAGGAATAGAGGGAAGCAAGGAAGGGAAAGAGGTGGGAGAAAGGAGGGAGGGAGGAGAGGAAGGAGTAGAAGGTAGAAGGAGAAGGAGCAAGGAGGAGGGTGGTAGAGGTAGTGGAGAAGGAAGGGTAAAGGGAAGTGAGAGGGAGGGTAGGAGGAGGAGGGGAGGGAGAGGAGAGAGAGAGAGAGAGAGAGAGAGAGAGAGAGGAGAGAGACACCAAGGCAGATAGGGTGAGAGGGAGGGAATGAGGTGATTGAGAGAGACAGAGACACAGCAAGAGGCAGAGAGAGAGAGAAACAAAAAGAAAGACAGAAATAAAAAAAAAAAATGAAAAAGAGTATATAAGAGAGAAAGAGTGAGAAACAGACAAACAAACACAGATGGGTAGACACACACACACACAGAAACCCATGACAAAGGCGAGGATCAGGTGTGGAAACACGCACTTAGACGCGGAAGGTGAAAATGATTATCGGAGTGCAATATTAGTGGAGCTGAATACGCTGCGAGAGAATAGGAGAGGAGAATGAATGGAGGGAGAGAGAGAGGGAGAGGGAGGGGGAGGGGAGACGAAGAGGGAACGAGAGGCAGAGGAAGAGGGAGAGAGTTAGTGATTGAGTGAGTGGGAGAGGGGGAGTGAGAATGAAAGTGAGAGAGAGAAAGAGAACGAGAACGAAAGAGAGAGAAAGGTGGGGGAGAGGGAAAAGAAAGAGAAATAGCGAAAAAGAGAGCTAGGTTAAAAAAAAAAAAAAAAAAAAAAAAAATAATAATAATAATAATAAACAATGATAACAAAAAAGTAACAAGAAGAAACAAAACAGGAAAAAAGGGAGGGTAAAATGACAAGGAAATAATCTATGGCTTTTTGTTCACTTCATCGACGCTTTGCACGTCGTTTGAATCGATCGCTCAGTCAAGTCGCAACTTTATTACTCGAATTCGTGCGACTGTCACGGTCGATTAGGTGGGGGAGGGGGGGGGTAGATGGGGGGAAGGGGAAAGGGGGAGAATGTTAGGGGGAGGGGGAGGTGGTAGGGAAGACGGGGAGAAGGTAAGGGAAATAGGGTTAGGTGGTGGGGGGAGGGGAGATCGTAAGGGGGGGTTGTGACTGGTGGGGGGAGAACGGAAAGGGATGGGGAGGGTGGAGGGGAAGGGGAAAAGGGAAGAATGTAAGGGGAAGTGGGAGGTTAAAAGGAGAAAGGGAAATGGAGAAAACGGGGAGATAGAGGTAGAGAGGGGAAAGAAAGATGGGAAGAGGATGAGGAGAAGGAGGAATCGGAGGAATGGGAAAGTAGAAGAGAAGAAAAGAAGAAGACTTAGGAAAAAGGGAAAAGGAAGTTTAAAAAAGAGAGAAAAGAGGATGTGCCGAAGGAAGAAGGAATGAGAAAGTGAAGAGAATAAAAAAGAGAGAAAAAAAGGAATATAGTATAATGGAACTGTGAAAGATGGCACACTAAAAAATAAATAGTAAAAAGGAATTGGGAGAAAAGAGAAGGAGAAAATCGCGAAGGAATAGGATCAAGATCTGGAAAAGAAATCGGGAGGAGACAGAAAGAAAAATAATTGTCATAAAGTAAAAAAGGGAAAGAAAGAAAGACAAAAAACAAAAAACAAAACGAAACGGACGGAGGTAGAACAGAAAAAAATATCAAGGAGAGTGTAAAAGCAAAAACATCAACAGGCAGATAGAAGGAATAAGAAAGAAGAGATAAAATAAGTGAAACAATAAATCTCGTCAAGGGGAGAAAGAGGAAAACATAACAGAGGGGCGAAAGAGAAGAAAAAAAAAAAAGAAATAAAACCAGGAAAAATCTCGTCAAAGATAAAGAAAAAAGAAAGAAAAGAAAAGAAAGCAGAAGAAACAGGGAGTAAGTGGTAAAGAAGACGAAAAAAAACACAGGGAGAGAAAAAACGAAGGAAAACATAGTGATAAAGCAAGAAGACAAACTCGTCCAAGGAGAGAGAGAAAAAAAAAAACAGGAGGAGATAACAGGAAGAAGCAGGGAAATAAGTGATAAAAAAGGAACTATCTCGTCACGAAAAAAAAAGAGATTACACGAATAAGATGGAGTTGTGATGGAATTCTGATGGAGTTAGCAAAGTGACAGGAGCTTAGGGTTATCGAAAGTGGTGATGGAGAAAGTGGACAACGGGCGGTGGATGGAGAAGACGAGAGGTGGATGGAATAAGAGGGACGGCGAAGGAGGAGGGAGAGAGGAGGAAGAGGAGGTGAAGAAGGTGGAGGAGGAGAAGGAGGAGGAGAAGAAGGAGGAGGGGGGGAGGGAGAGAGGAAGAGGAGGAGGTGGAGGAGGAGAAAGAGGGAGAATTAGTAGGAAGAGGGAGAGGGAGGAGAAGGGAGGAGGGAGGGAGAATGACAGTAGGGGGAAGAGGAGGAGACGAGAGGTAGATGGAAATTGTGGATGACCGAAGATGGATGGAGAATTGGAGCGTAGAATTTGGACAGGGGGAACGAGAATTGAAAAAATAGTGGAAAACGGACGGTGGACAGAGGACACGAGAGGTGGATGAAAAATGTGGATAACAGATGGTGAACAGATAGGTGGATAACAAAAGACGGGTAGAGAAACCAGAAGTGGAGAAAGAGTGGATAACGGGCGGTAGATGAAGAAACTGGATGACAGAAGGTAGATAGGAAACAAACAGATAAAGGAAAGTGAATGGATATTGTGAATAACGGAAGATGGAGAGAACTGGATAACAAGATGAACAGAGAAAGCAAAAATTGGAGAAAGAGTGGAGAGAGAGAGTGAGAGGTAGTGGACAGAAAAGGCGAGAGGAGAGCACTGAAGAAAGAAAAGAAGAAATTATTAAAATGGGATGTTTTAGTATTACGATTATGATCTTAGATACTTTAGAAAATATTACGCAATAGTATACTAAAACATCGCATGATATCAGAGGAATAAGCAAAGGAATTGGAATTCAGAAAAAAGCTAACAAACGGAAAGGAAAAATTATAAAGAAGAAAAAGGGGAAACACACGAGGATAAGCTAAAGAAATATAAAACTCGTTGGGGGAGAAAAGTGAGAGAGAAGAGGACAGGAGAGAAAGTAAAAATAGAGGAAGGGGAAAGGAGAGAGAGAGAGAGAGAGAGAGAGAGAGAGAGAGAGAGAGAGAGGAAGGAGGGGGAAGAAGAAAAGGGAGAGACAGAGACGGAGAAAGAGACAAAGAGGAAGAGAGAGAGAGAAAGAAAGACAGAGAGACACAGAAATAGGGTGAAAATATGGGTTGGTAAGAAAGAGGACTCTAAGAGGGCATAAGGAGAATGGAGAGGAGAGGGGAAGGGGCATGAGGATGCTGAAGAGGGAGAGGGAGAGGGGAGATAAGGAAAAAGAAAGAAAAGATAAATAAAATATTAATTGTTGGCTGTATTTATGTGAAATTATATTATATTATTTTTGCGTTTGTGTATTTGTGTAAAAGTATTTCCATGTGTTTATTTTACACATGAATAAGTAATAGGTAGATAGATAGATAGATAGACGTACCAAGTGTATTTACGTTATGTACACTGTCTGCACACACATACCTAGAATATACGTTTTTGTATTCCTCAAAAAAAAAAAAAAATCACACATATAAAAACATTCATACAAGCAGAGACATTCGACACACGCTCACGCTTCACCGACATGATAAAAATAAACAAAACAAAACAAATGAAAATAACAACGACATAAGCTGAGTGTTGCTATGTTGTAAATGGGAGAGGCTTGTCATGAAGGACCATAAGTCTATGGGGTGAAGCAGGGGGGGGGGGGGGAGAAGGGGTGGCAATTACCCTTGTAAGTAATTGAGGGAGAGGAGGAGGGAGGGACGGAGGGAGAAGGTTCATGAGGGGGAAGAAGGGGAGAGGAGGAGGAAGGGAGGGAGAAGGTGGTGAGGGCGAAGATGGGGAGAGGAGGAGGAGGAGGAGGGAGGGAAGGGAGAGTGAGGTAAAGAGGAGAAAGGGAGATGGGGAGAGGAGGAAGGGGAAGAGGATGGAGAGGGGAGTGAGAAAAAATGAGGAGATGAGGAGGGAGAGGGAGGGAGAGAGAAAGAGAAATAAAACATGGGAAAGAAAGATGGGGGTAGGAGGAAGGAAGGGGGAAATGAAGTAAAGAGGGAGAAGGGAGATGGATAGAAGAGAATGGAGCGGGAGAGTAGAGTAAAGACACGAAAGGGAGATGAAAAGGAGAATGAAGTGAAGGAGGGTTTTTTGAAGTAAAAGGGGAAGGGGAGAAAAACGGAGAAGAAATGAGGTAAGGAGGTGTAAGGGGGAGCGGGTAGGAGGTAAGAGGAATGGGAAAGAGGGAGTAGGAAGTAAGGGGGAAGCAGGGAATGGGAGAGAATGAAGGGAACAGTATTATCCCGCCATTACGACTGGGAAAACACTCTATTGCCCGTTAGTCTGGAGTGACAGTAGATAGAGGAGTGTAAGGAGGAGGAGAATGACAGTGACAAGGAGGAGGGAGAGGGAGGGGGAGGGAGAGAGAGAAAGGGGGAGGGGAGGGAGATGACAGGACGAGGAGAGAGAGGAGAGGAGGAGGAAGAAGCAGAAGAAGAAGAAAGGAAGAAGAGAAGAGGAGAAGAAGACAAGAAAGAAGAATGACGAGCGACGAGAGGCAAACGAGACGACACAGGTGCGACGAAAGCAGAAGAGAGACAAGGGAGAAATAAAATAAGAGAGAGAGAGAACGTGACTTTGTGTCGCTCACCATTCTGTAATAATCACCATTCACATTACGCATCGAAAAGACCATAAACTCAAATGACTAATCACCTCAAAAAAAAGAAAAGAAAGAAAGAAAAATACAGATGCAGAACAAAATCGCATCACCATAATAAACCCAAATTTATTCGGCCAAAACACGCGGAATTTATTCACCCTAATGTATAGAATTTAACCCCATTAAGGCATTATTAAGGAGAAATTGATTGGAAACCGCTTCAAAATAACGGTAAATCACGCGGGGTAATTGTTGGCCTCGAATTGGGGTCTTTTTTAAAGGTCTTTTTCAAGGGGGGGGGGGATATTTTGAGTGTCTTTTTAGTTTGATTTTTTAAATCTTGGGGTCTATTTTAGGTGTCCTTATATGTTATTTCTTAAAGGTTTTGGAACATATATCGGTCTTCTGGTGTGTATATATATATGTATATATTTCTTTAGATCTTCGGAGTCTTTTCAAGTCTTTGGGGTCTTTTTCTGAGGGGAAATAGAGGACCTCTTTGCATTGATTGGAGTAAGGGTTTTAGGGGGCGACTGTGAGAGGGATTGGCCAGTTGTGGGCGTGA
>NC_051399.1:26594358-26599358 GCF_015228065.2 Penaeus monodon
CTACGGGACCGAATGGCCGCGAGAGTGCGAGCGCTGGCGCCGGTGCCAAGCGTTAATGGTGATTGAGTGCCAGCAGCATCTCGGGCAAGAAATCGGCTTTATGTGGGATCGAGTTTTCCGTGATTACAATTTATGTTCCTTCAGAAAGTCCTGGGGAGCATCGAGCATCACTTTTCCACGCTGTCATAGATCACAGCTGAAGGAGGAAGTTTGAGTTCATTTTATCTTGGCGTTAGTTTATGGTATTAGGATTTGTATGCTCGTTGTTTAATTGTTAATGAGCTGGGCATTGAAAGAAATATATAATATGGGAATGAGAGAGGAGAGTGAGTGATATATATATATATATATATATAATATATATATATATATATATATATATATATAGAGAGAGAGAGAGAGAGAGAGAGAGAGAGAGAGAGAGAGAGAGAGAGAGAGAGAGAGAGAGAGAGAGAGAGAGAGAGAGAGAGAGAGAGAGAGAGAGAGAGAGAGAGAGAGAGAGAGAGAGAGGGGAGAGGGGAGAGCGGGGCAAGAGAAAACAGAAAGATAAATAAAGTCAAAGGTAAAAGAACAATAACGTATAAAAAATAGCTCTAGAAAAAAATAGCACATGTCCATTCTTCACCCATCGAACAGCGAAATCATCACGCAAAGGGAACGAAAGAAAACAAGAGCACAGGAAATGAAAAAGAGAACAGGAAAATAAAAGGGGAAGAGTTGGAAAAGGAAAAGAAAAAAAAAAACAGAAGAATGAGAGAAGCAGAAGAGGAGGGAAAAGCATAGAAGAATGATAGAAGAAGCAGAAGACGAGGAAGAGTAAAATAGAAGAGCAAAAAGCAATAAAAAAGAAAAGAAAAGAAAAAAAACCACGGAACATCACACCAGCTTCAGTACAGCCCAGCACATCGCCGCATTTCGGACTGGGTCGCCACGACACTTCCGAGGGACAATTAACAGCGGGTGTAGTTAGCGTAATCGAATCAAGACGCCAATGGGCCGGAAGAGATGGAGAGGGCCGTCCGTGAGTCGGGGAAGGACGGGAGGAGGGGAACGGACCAATCGCAATCACGGACACGGTCGTTCGGGCGGGCTATAACAGAGAGAAGGGCTCGCTCCGCCCGCCGGGAAAGTTTGTGAGGGGGAGACGAAGGGGGAGGAGGGGGGGTTAGATGGGGATGGGTGATGATGGGGATAGAGTAGGGGAGGAGGAGGAGATTGGGGGGTTGAAGGGATAGGGAAGGAGAGGAAGAGGAGGGGGAAAAGAGAGGAAGGAGAGAAAGAGGAGGGAAGGAAGGGGTGGGAAGAGAGAAGGGAAAGGACAGAGTGAATGAGGAGGGAAGGAAGGAGAGAAAAGAAGGAAGGAGAGAAAGAGGAGGGAAGAAAAGGAAAGAAGGAGGGAATAGAAGCAAAGCGAGAAAAGGAGGAAGGGCAGAAGAGGTGGAGGTTAGAAGGTGGGGAAGGCGGAGAGGGGGTGAGGTTGAGATGAGAGAAGGGGAAGGATATGAGGTCGAAGGAGTTGGGGAGGAGGCTCAGGGTGGGGAGTTGGGGAGGGGGAGGGGGTGGAAAGATGGGTGATTTGGTAGGTACCTAACCCAACTTAGTGACCCAGAAGAGATTACATGTTGAGAGAAAGAAAGAAAGAAAGTAAAAACGGAAATTCGCACAAGTTTCAAGGTATTCCCTCCCCTCCCCCTCCCCCCTCCTCTAATCCCCCAACACCTTTTCCTCCCCACTAATACACCCGCGACGCATTAGGGACAGGGGTAGGGTAATGGGAGGGGGTAGGGTAGTGGGGGGAGGAAGGTTATCGTATCTTTACCGAATCCTTCTTTCCCTCTTCCGCTTCTCTCATTTCTCCTCTCTTTTCACCCCTTTCTCCTTTCGCTCCCTCCCTCCTTCCTTCTTTCTTCTTCTCCCCACCCCTGCTCTCCACGCTCAATCTCTCCCTCCCTCCCTTTCTCGCCTCTTCATTCCTACCCCAGCCCTCTTCCCCTTCCCCTTCCCCTTCCCCTTCCCCTTCCCCTTCCCCTTCCTCTTCCCCTTCCACCTGCCCCTAGTCCTACCCCCTTCCCCCTACACCCTCGACGCGTCACCTCTGAGAGTGTCTGAGAGAGAGTCCGAGAGAGCTGAGAGAGTATCCGAGAGAGAGACCGAGAGAATGTCCAGTATAAAGTCCGACAGAGAGTCTGGGAGAGAGCCGACGGAGAGTCTGAGAGAGAGTCCGAGATAGAGACTGAGAGAGTCAAGCATGTTTATTAGAACATTCGTTTTAAGTCCGCAGAGTTTATTCCTCTCTCGAGCGCTCGTATGAGGAATTTTCATCTCGGCTTGTCGTAAATGGAGCGAGAGGGAAGGGCAGCTAAAAGGAGGGAAGAAGGAAAGGAGGAAGGAGGATAGGATTAAAGGAAGGAAGGAGGAGAGGAAGGAAGGAAGGCAGAAGAGGAGTAAGGAATAAGTGAAGAGGAAGAAGGGAAAGAAGGAAGGAGGAAGAAAGAAAAGGGAAAAGATATTTACACACACGCCTACACACACAGAAGCAAACAAACATGAACACACACTATAGTCGCAGCTGTAAAAATAACACAAAAATTGAGACATTCGCATGCAACACAACAACCTTACGAGTCTATGCATATGAAAACTTTAGAGAATCCAGATTAGAATAAGAATCACGAAAGAAAGGAAGAAGAGGGAGACCAATAATGGAAAGGATAAATAAAAGCGATAAAGATAAATCAAGGAATAAAAAAAAATATCAGAGAAATTAGGAAAATACAGTCTAGTGAAAATGCGGTGAGAAAAAGACAGATTAATGTTGATCCGTGTATGTTACTTAGAACAGATGCACGACGACGCAACGCATAGCAAAGGGAGAGACCGAGAGAGTAGGAGAGGAAAAGGAAGAGGGAACGGAAGAGGGAGAGAGGGTAGGATACAGAGAGTGAGTGGGAGAGAGAGAGAGAGCGAGAAAAGGAGGAAGTGGGAGTGGGAGAGGCAGGGGGAGATTGAGAGGAAGTGGAAGCAAGACAGAGAGGCGTGAGGTAGGTGAGTGCAAGTGGGAAAGCGAGAAGGAATGGAGGAGTGGGATGGAGTGGGAATGAGCGAGCGGAAGGGAGAGGCAGCGGGAAAGGGAGAGGCAGCCACGAGGGAAAGAGAGAGGGAAAGCGAAGAGAAAACGAACACGTGAGAGACCAAATAAACCAACTTGCACCCATGGCCAAATAATTACACGCGTCCAAAAATCGACTTTGCAAATTGTACGCATTCGCCACTTTAAATAGGCAACTCTGTCATCCGGACCGCCCGCGTGCCTGCCCTCATTGCTAATAACGGACACGCGAGTTATTGCAAGCCTGTGCAACGGCGGGCGTCCTCGAGGATAACCAGACGCCCACATTCACGCCCACAACGCTTTTTATCACGGTGGGTTCTCCCCATATCCCTATCTCCCATTCGTGTTCTTACTAATACGTTTTGATGTCCCCATGGACGGTCATGATGGCCTATAGATCTCCATGACTTCCGTGAGATAAACTGCCATGATATTCTCTATCTGTCTCTTTCCACCGATATCTGTTGGCACCCATGATAACGCATAGCTCAAAGTAAGGATCATCCGAGTGAAATTAATGATATTATTTTTTTTTCACCCAGTTTATTAATGTAATCAATCCATGTGATACCCATGCCCCCCCCCCCCCAAATAGGATTAGAAACGCAAGCCTACTACCTTCTCAAAAAAGGGGAAAGTCTCTTTTAAAAAAAACATTAATTTTCCCTTAATACGTACGCTACAACAAACATCTACCCCCTACTCCCGGACCCCCTACCCCTAAAAGTGATAAAAAGTATCATTAACCATTCATTTCCTCATTATACGGACTGCAATGAGATGGAAAGATGCAGGTCTTTTATAATCACAGAATTCCCACTACGAGGTAGATACCAACGAGCACTCAAACCCCCACTACACCCTTATTTCCAAAAAGAATAATAAATACTAGATAATAGAATATAATGGATAAATGAAAATAAACAATATAAAAAGGAAAACTAACAAAAACTACTAATGAAAAAATAAATAAAGCACAGTGAGAGTTTCGTATGCAAATGAGGCCGGGTGTGAGACATGGCTTTGCTGTCGGCGATACAACCAACAGTTATTTACTCGCAGAAAACTACTACATCGTCGCAGGCATAAAAAACATCTTTGTCATTGTTGCTTTTTGTTCTTTTTTGTTTTGTTTTGTCTTGTCTTATCTTGTTTCTTAGTTTACAGTTCTATTTTTCTTCTCTCTCTCTCTCTTCTCTCTCTCTCACTCTCTCTCTCTCTCTCTCTCTCTCTCTTTCTCTCTCTCTCTCTCTCTCTCTCTCTCTCTCTCTCTCTCTCTCTCTCTCTCTCTCTCTCTCTCTCTCTCTCTCTCTCTCTCTCTCTCTCTCTCTCTCTCTCTCACTCTCTCTCTCACTCTCTCCCTCTCTTTCGGTTACCGCATGTTGTGTCTTTCATTCTCTCCCTCATTAAAAAAATCTACTCCTGCACCTCCATGCGGTACATCCCCCAAGGCGCGCCCCGTTGATATCTCCCTTCAGCATCCTTTCACCCCCGCCCCCAACCCCACCCCATCATTCCTACGGATCCCCTCCCCTCCACTCATCACACCCACGCAGTCCCAACCTCACCCATTTTACTCCAATAAACCCCTTCCGCTCAGCCCTACCCCACTCCTGACTTCCATGTGCACACCTACCCCACTCCCCCATCCATACGCCCCTGTACCCCACTCCCCCATCCATACGTCCCTGTACCCCACTCCCCCTTCCCCACCAGTACCCCCACCCCCGCCGTCGATAATTGCTGCTTTGCGCTACCTAATACTCCTTAATTACTAGCTATCAAAAGTGTTTGAAGTTCTATTGTTACTCTTTCTTTATTTCTTGAAGAAAAATCGAAGCGAAATCGATATATTTGTGTGTATATGTGTATATATATATATATATAT
>NC_051399.1:26606858-26618148 GCF_015228065.2 Penaeus monodon
GAACAGCACTTGATAAACGTTGGTGGAAGTGGCAATAAATTTTAAACGGCGGAGGGACGTTAAAAACAGAGAGAGAGATAGAGAAAGAGAGAAGGAGAAGGAGAGAGAGGGAGAGGGAGGGGCGGAGAGAGAGGGAGAGAGGGATGTGAGTTTTTGGGAGAGAGAGGAAAGATAGGGGGATGGAGGAAGAGGGAGGGGAAATGGGGGAGGGAAGTGAAGGAGAACGAAGAAAGAGAATAAGGAAATGAGGCCAAAGAGGAACCGGAAAGAGGAAAAGGAGAAAAGGAGAAGGGGGGGGGGAGGAAGAGAAGAGGAAGGGAAAAAAGAGAGGTAATGAAGGATGGATAAGGACCAGGTGGAAGAGGGAACGCAGGAAGATAAAGCGGAAAATCGTGAAGGAAGGAAGAAAAAAAGAGGGAGAGGGAGGGAAAGGATCCTTGACAAGGACAAGGCAGAGATGAATAATTGTTGACGAAGGATAGACAGGAAGGTAATGACCTACCTACTCTTGTCTCTTCCTCTATTCCCACATGTCCAAGCTTCTAATCCATTTTCCATCCCTCTCCCTAACCTCCTCCTCATCTTCCCTCCCTCTTCCCACCCCTCTCTACTTCCCCTGATCCCCTCCTTTCACCTCCACCTCTCTCTTCCTCATCCCCATCACCATCCCCTCTCCCTCTCTTCATTCCCATCTTTTCCTCCTCCCCGTTCCCCTTCCCACTTCCTGTCCCCTATTCCCTCGCCCCTCTCCCCTATTCCCTCTCCCTTATTCACTTTCCCTATTCCCTTTCCCCTATTCCCTCTCCTCTCCCCTCTCCTCTCCCCTCTCCCCTCTCCCCCAGCCCCCAACGAGAGAGACAAGGTGAAGTGCCCAAGGGTATTGGAACGGGATGGCAAGCGAAAAGAGGGAAAGGAGAGGGAGGGGAATGTGGAGGACGGGGAAGGGGAAGGTAGGGAGCGGTAGTTCACCCCAGTTTATGTGTCACAGCGCAGAATGGCCTCATAAAACATGGCTTGATGGCGCGAGATACTGTTCCCAAATTGTCGCTTTATACCCTTTGCTTTCCGTGTATTAAATAGGATCGCAATTGTGGTCATTTGGCTTTTTTCTCTCTCTCTTTTATTTATTTATTTATTTATTTATTTTTACCTCTCACTTGTTTCGTCGTTTTCTCTCTCTCTCTCTCTCTCTCTCTCTCTCTCTCTCTCTCTCTCTCTCTCTCTCTCTCTCTTTCTCTCTCTTTCCCTCCCTCCCTCCCTCCTTCCGCCTCTCTTAGATATTCTTTTATAAATTGTGCTAAAACCATAAATTCCAGTGAGAGTACGGTTAAATGAAACCACAGAAAATTATTAGCATTTATTTAATAAATAAACAAATGAAATCAAACGAAAACGTGATTAAACACATAGCCAGCCAGCTTTAAGCTGCACGATGTCCTAAATCTTCATAAACGCTTTAGATTATCGGCTTTCGGTTATATATATATATATATATCCCGCCGCCCTTTTCTGTATCATCCCGAAGCCGGCTAGCAAATAATGTTGTACACTCGCGCTGGATTTTTCTATCTGTGTATTCCAACGCGAAAAGTTTTCCCTCCTAATCGGCCGCTTTGTTTTTTTTTTCCTTTTAAATAGTATGGGTACAGGAATGAACCGCTTCGTGTGTTTGGATATATGTGTGCATGTAGATAGATGTTGATATAGATAGAGACAGGTTGATTGGTTTATCGAATGATTAATAGACATACTGACGGACAGACAGACAGATGGATGATGCAGAGATAGATAGATAGATAGATAGATAGATAGATAGATAGATAGATAGATAGATAGATGGATGGATGGATGGATAGACAGTGCATGTGTATATATGTAAGTATGCATGGGTGTATGTGTACATATTTACGTATGTACGCGTTTATACACACATACACTCACATGCCCTTTCCTTCATTTCAGTGTGTATGTTTGTGAGCTCCCGTAAGATTACATCATTATTTAAGAAAATTAGGCTATAATATTAGCCATTCGTTTTACGGTGTTATATATTATATACATTTTTTAGGGAAAGAGAGAGAAGAGAGAGAGAGAGAGAGAGAGAGAGAGAGAGAGAGAGAGAGAAGGAGAGAAGAGAGCGAGCGAGAGAGAGAGAGAGAGAGAGAGAGAGAGAGAGAGAGAGAGAGAGAGAGAGAGAGAGAGAGAGAGAGAGAGAGAGAGAGAGAGAGAAAGTTTACCTTCAAAGAAACAGAATACAAATTTGATTACAAAGATGATATCCCTTTTAATTCCTTCAACGCCATCTATATACTTAAAAAAATAATTTTGCTCTTTATCAGATTTAGAAAAAAATCCTAGTTATTTAAGTCTAGATACTGGAGGCGTTACTAACTAAGCATAGTTTTATAGTTATTAAAGTTTGGATAGTTTTGTAGTCGTTAAAAGTCCAGATCATTTTATAGTCATTTAAGTTAACGGTATATCGACATGTTTCGCGATATTTAGTGGGTCTATAAATGCCTTTAAAAAGCTCAAGAGTGCCGTTTGAGGAGGCAGAGTCGCGTCCTTAATGCACGTTAAGTTGATAGGAACTGATAATTCCTAGTGAGAGGGAGAAGGAAAGGGGGGGGGGGGAAGAAGAGGAAGGAGCGTGGAAGAGGGAGAGGGATAGGGGGTTGTGGGGGGTGAGGGTATGGGCTGGGTGGGTGGGAGAAGGAGAGGAAGGGAGGGAATAAGGTAGAGAGGGAAGGAAAGAGGGCTAGAGGGAGAGGGAGAGAGGAAGTAATGGAGAGAGAAGGAGAGGCAAAGAGAGAAAATGCAAGGAAGGAAGGAAGGAAGGAGAAGGCTCCGGAGAAGGGGAGAGGAGAGAAAGCAAGAGAAAAAGAAAGAATAGAATAAAAAATGAATGGGAATGGAAAGAAAGAAGAAAAACACAAAAGACGAACTGAAGCTCAGTATGACAGAAGCCACGATACTGAACATCCTACGTCACATCCTATAAGAAATAAAACAATTTTAGCAGAAGTCTAAAGGAGTAACCATGAGACGGCAATACACAGCGCATTTTCGAGAGTGGCATCCGCGGTCTAATTTTTCATATCTCTTTTCCTTATATTTACGTATATATCACTTTGTTTGTCTTATTATTTATTCTGTTTTACACGCCCCCGCCTCCAGAAAAAAATGTATATTTTTTTGGCATTTTTCCTTAATTATTACTCTGGTTATTAATTGATTCTCGGAGAAGGACCTCCGCATTATTGCTGTATTTACCCTTCTATTTTCTTATTCATCTGTTTATCTGTTAGTTTATTTATCTGTATATATTTACTTATAATTATTTCGTTTTCCATACACACGTTACTCATACTAGGGAGAGAGGGAGGGACCTGATACCTCGTCGCTGGCTATAAGTGACCATGAGCCCGATTCTCGCCTGTGTATTCAGAAGAGGATAAGGAGGCAAGTTTGGGGAGTGAGAGGGTAGGAGGGAGGGAAGGGGAGTGGATGGCAAATGGAAGGGAAAGGGAGTAAGGGAAGGGAAGGGAAGTGGAAGGGGGAGCGGAAGGGAAAGGGAATAAGAAGAGGGTGGGAAGGGGAGTGGAAGCGAGGTGGGAGGAAAGGGAGTGGGAGGGGAAGGCGGAAGGAAAACATTAGAGAGGGAAGGGAAGGGAAAGGGAAAAGAAGGGGAACAGGAAAGGGGAGGAAGGTAGGGCTTAGACGAGAAGAGCATGGGGGTGGGCAGTTGGAAGATAAGGAAACAGTGAAAAGGGGGAGGGGAAAGGAAGGGAAGGAGACAGAAAGAAAAAAAAAGAAAATTAAAGGAAGGGAAGGGAAATGGGAGAAGATAAGGTAGATTAGAAATAAATGGTGAAGGATTGGGACGCGCGATGGTAGGTAGTCGGGGAAAAGGAAACGCAGATTGGGGCGCATCGGAAGAGGGAGGCGGGGGCGAGGAGAGGGAGAAGGAGAGAGGAGAGAAGGAAGAAAGAAAAGGAATAGGGTGAATGAGGGAGAGGGAGAAGGAGCGAGGAGAATAGAAGAAAGAATAGGAATAAGGGAGAGGGAGAAGGAGAGAGGAGAGGGAGAGGAAAAGAAAGAAATACGGTGAATGAGGAAAAGGGAGATGGAGAGAGAGAGAGAGAGAGAGAGAGAGAGAGAGAGAGAGAGAGAGAGAGAGAGGAGAGATCGGGAGATGGTGAATAAAAAAGAGACATTGAGAGTAAGTGCGATACCGGCAATGGTTACGCCTTTAGTAGTTAGTGAAACGCGAGACAAGAGAAGGGAGGTGAAACGTAGAAGGAAGGGGGAGAGGGAGGAGAGGAAGAGGGTAGAGGGAGAAGAGGAAGGGGGGAGAGGGAAACGAGGAAGGTGGGAAGGAGAGGAAAATAGAAGGATGTAGGTGGAGGGAAGTGGGCGAGGCAGGGGAGAGGAGGAAGGGGAGAAGTAAGGGATAGGAAGAAGAGTCGTGGACGTAGAAGGTGGAGGCAAAGAGGATGGAGGAGAAGGGAAACAAGAAGGAAGGTGAGAGGAGACGAAAGGAGACAGAAGGGAGGGGAGAAGAAAAAAAGGGAAACGGAAGGGAGGGAAGAGACCGAAGGGAGAGGAGAATGAGAATAAGAATGTTTATCGTGGAAAGTTTTGCGCCCAAGGAATAGTCACACGGGAAAGAAGGAAGGAGGAGAGAGGGGGGGGAGAGAGAGGAGGATAGACGGGTAGGCTCGTCGTTGAGGATAGAGAGCGTTCCGGGAATCCCCGACAAATTGAGGCAATCATCGCCAGTCAGGGACGAGTTGCCCAACATTTATTCTTCCCTAACAGCGCGGGAGTGAAACAAAAATCTGATTTTCATGGCCGGATTCCAGTCCCATCCCTTGGCTATAAGGAGGGGGGAGGAGGGAGAGGAGGAGGAGAAGGAGGAGGTGGTGGAGGGAGGGGGAGGAGCAGGTGGGAGGGGGGATGGAGGAGGAGGAGGAGGGAGGGAGGGAGAGGGAGGAGGAGGGAGGGAGGGAGGAAGGAAGGGGGAGAGAGGAGGAGGAGGAAGAGGAGGAGGAGGAGGAGGAGGAAGGAGGAGGAGGAGGAGGAGGGGCCCTCTGTTTACGGATAGGTGTTTTTGGAGGTGGAGGGAGAGTTGGAGGTTGAAATGGAGGAGGAGGGGAGGTTGTAGGTGGCGCTTCTGTTTCAGGAGGGATGACCTTTTAAGGAGAGGTGGTGAATAGTGCGGTAGTGGAAGGGTGGATAAGGATGAAGTTGGATAAGGAGGCGGGAGGGGAATAGGAAGAAGAAGAAGCAGCAGGAAACGAAAAAGAAGAGGAGGAAGAAGAAGAAGTAGAAGAAGAAGATGAGGAGGAGGGGAAAGAAGAGACAGTGGCGATGGAGATAGAAATAGCAGAGGGGGAGGGAAGGGGAAAGGAAAAAGTTGTAAGTCCCCCCCCCCCCGTCCCCGCCCCCCACTAGTCGAGCGAGTTGACGCCCGCGGCAAGAAGTGGAGCCGGACCTCGCCTTTCTTCAGGCGGCGCTGAGCAAGGTACACGAGTTGGATGTTTTCGAATTGGCAGATGGGAGGAGGAACAAAAAAAGGGGGGGGGGAGAAAGCGGAAATGGGAGGAAGTTCGAGAGGGAGAAGAGAAATGGAGAGAGAGAGAGAGAGAGCGGGAAGAGAAGAAGAGAGAAAAGGGGAAAGAGAGAGAAAAAACGTAAGAATGGACGGTGGGGGAGAAATAAATGGACAAAGGAGAGAGAAGAAAATAAACAACATATATATATTTCCTTCCTCTGCCCTCCACGACCTTTCCCTCCTCTCCCCCCCTTTTTTCTCCTCCTCCTCTCGTCTCCTTATCCCCCCATCCTTCCCCTCTCATCTCCTCCTCCTCTCCTCCTCTCTTCTTCTCTTTCTCCTCTCCCTTTCTTCCCTCCTCCTCTCCCCCATCTTTCTCCTTCCTCCACGTCCCCCCCTCCTTTCTTCTTCCTTCCTCCACCTTCCTCTACCTCCCCCCCTATTCCCTTCTCCCTTCCCCTCTTCCCTTCTCCTTCCCTCCCCACTCTTCTTAATTAACTCTCGCTGACCCCCCGAGATAATCGTGTTATTTTTTGGTCTTACAAGTCGCAGGCTTTTAGACGTTCCTTCGCCGCCCTAGGCATGATTTGACCGCGTGTTCCTCGTCCGCTTGTTCTTTGCGGGTAATTCTGGGTAGGGGGAGGAAGGAGGGATAGAAAGAGGGAGGAGGGAGGATAGGAGGAGAGAGGGTAGGAGGAGGGTGGAAGGATGGGGAGGGGTTTGGGAGAGGAGGGAGGAGGGAGGGCGGGGGAGAATTCTGCGTAAGAGAAACAGGGACAAAGTTGGCATGTGTGTGTGTGTGTGTGTGTGTGTGTGTGTGTGTGTGTGTGTGTGTGTGTGAGTGTGTGTGCATGTGCGTTTACGTATGTGTGTGTGCGTGCGTGTAAATAGAGAGAGAGCGAGAGAGATTGAGAATGAGATTTAATTGTCGTATTAGTATATCGTATAATAAGCATCATTAAGGAACATCTTCATTCCGAGGATAGATATTATTTTTAGAAATACTTTCAGCATCTTTATTTCTCTCTTTTTCTTTTACCTTCCTCTACGCAAGCATCGGACTGTTCATGCTCTCGTCGACTTTAACTTTTCGCTGGTCGTAAAGTAAAGTATAAAGTGTAAAATGTTATAGTGGGGAGTGGGGAGAAAGGATAAACGAAAGACGAAGTATAAAGGAGTAATAAAAGAGGAGAAAGGAGAGAAAGAAAGTGTAGAGAGTTTAGGTTCATGAATAGGAAAGATAGAGAGAGAGAAGGGATAAGCGGAGCGTAGTGTCTGGAGAATACGGAATATCAAGAAGAAGACAAAGAAAAAGAGAAGTAGAAGAATAAAAAGAAAAGAGGGAAAGAGAAGCAAGAAGGAAAAGAGAAGAATGATAGAAAGGAGGATATGGAGACAGAAAAAAAAAGAGAAGAGAAAGAAAACAAAGAGGAAAAGAGAAAAGAAAGAAAACAGAGAAGGAAAAGAGAAAAGAAAGAAAACAAAGAAGGTAATCAGAAAAGAAGAGGAAAGCAGAGGAAGGAAAGTAAGAAGGAGAAGAGAAAGGAATAGGAAAAGAAAGAAAGGAAATCAGGAGTGAGAAAGGAAAGCAAGAGAGATGAGAAGAGGAAAAAAGAGAAAGGAAAGAAAGAAGAGAAATGAATGGGAAAAGAAAAAAAAAAAAAAAAAGAGAAAAAAGGAAATAAAGAAGAGAAGAGAGAAAAAGGAATAAGAGAGAGAATTGAAAAGAAAGAGAGAGAGATAGAAAAGGAAAAAAGAGAGAGAAGAAAAAGAAAGGGGAGAAGAGATAAAAGGAAATAAAGAGAGAAGAGAGAAAAAGGAAATAAAGAGTAGAGAAGGAAAAGAAAGAGAGAAGAAAGAGAGAAAGGAAAGAAAGAGAGAAGAGAGAAAAAGGAAATAAAAAGAGAGCAGGGAAAGAAAGAGAAGAGAGAAAAAGTAAATAAAAAGAGAGAAGTGAAAAAAGAGAGAAGCAAAAGACAAAAAAGAGAGAGAGAGAGAGAGTTCGAAAGCCGACGTATCTCCCGCCTGATGCCAGTTTAGACGCAGCAGAAGAGAATCCAGAACGACCGTGAACGCAAGAAGAGAAGCGAACTTGTAATCTAACTTCACAGGACAAGTTTTAACCCCTCGTGACCCCCCCCCCCCCGATGACCTAGCTTGGAGGGAGGGAGGGGGAAGTAGTGGAGGTGCAGGGGAAGAGTAGTAGGTAGAGGGAGGGGAATAGGGAAATGACGAAGGGAAATGATAAGAAAAAGAAGGGGAAGGAGAAGAAGAAGGAGGGGGAGGAGGTGGAGGAGGAGGAGGAGGAGGAGGAGGAGGAGGAGGAGGAGGCGGAGGCGATGACAACCGAAGCGAATGAAGAACTCTAATAATTAAGGACATTGATGGAAAAGGAGAACAGTGAAATGAGAGAAGCGAAGAGGAGTCTGTAAATTGAGACGGAACGGTGTACTGTTCTCTCTCTCTCTCTCTCTCTCTCTCTCTCTCTCTCTCTCTCTCTCTCTCTCTCTCTCTCCTCTCTCTCTCTCTCTCTCTCTGCTTCTTCCTCTTCTCTCTCTCTCTCTCTCTCTCTCTCTCTCTCTCTCTCTCTCTCTCTCCATTGCTGGCGATCGTTCAAAGAGCATTCACGAGTGATTACGGTTACCATGGTGATTCTGAATTTTTGTATCGTTATTTTCATCTAATCTTTTTATAATGTAATTGATGGTATTCACTAATGGTATCGTGTTGACCACTTTTTCTTCAGGAACAATGTTTTATTTTTATTTTGTGTGTGTGTGTTTTTTGTACTGGGTGTGAACAAGATCACACACACACACACACACACACACACACACACACACACACACACACACACACACACACAGAGAGAGAGAGAGAGAGAGAGAGAGAGAGAGAGAGAGAGAGAGAGAGAGAGAGAGAGAGAGAGAGAGAGAGAGAGAGAGTGAGTGAAGAGGGAGAGGGAGAAAAACAGAGATATGCTTGTAATGACTATGTGATGACATCCGTAACGAAACAAACACCCTCGGAGATCGGGGAGCAGAGGCCGGATGCTGATGGAGGCTGCGGATAAATTAGATAAGCGAGATGCACAGGGCCAGGCGTGGTGGGAGGGGGAGAGGGGAGAGAGGGAGGGGTGGGGGGAGGGAGGGAAGTGAATGGGAGAGAGGGAGGGGGAAGGGAGAGAGGGAAATGGATAGACGAGAGGGAGAGGGAGGGGAGGGAGGGAGGAAGAGGGGAGAGAGGGAGGGGGTAGGGAGAGAGCTGAAAGGAAGTGGAAATGTTATTGGCAGTTTATGTGTTTAGCTACTTTTATACATCTATATAAGTATACATACATACATATATGTCTGTCTGTATGTATATGTGTATTTGTGTATGTCTATATATATAAACTTGTTTATGTATGCACGTACTATCATAAACATACATACAAATATACACAAAATTCCTGTGCGTGTCTCTTTTGGCTTACACATGTGTGCATTCATCCTCAAGATTGAACTAATGAATCATAAGCAGAAACGAAAACTTAGTAGCTATATAATTACATGTCTACAGCAGCGTCTTGAATGCCCCCTGCCCTAGCCCAGCCCACCCCAACCCACCCTGCCCACCCTCTTCGTCATGAAATACGACTTCGTAAAGTATTTCCATTGTTACCATTAAGTACCATTTTGATAAGGACCATCTCCGTGACTCTAGACATCCTGAATATTTATTTATATACTTCTTTTTTCTTTCTTAAACCAATTCACATTTCGACATGAATTGAAACTCCATTTACAGCATACATATAACAAAAAGGGGAAATGCACCCACGTCTAGAATGGAGGAAATGTTCTTTGTTCGGCTGGCGTCTTCTGGCGTATAATGAGGAGAGCGACCATGGTAATTCAGTCATAAGCCTCCTCATGGTAATGGTGTCTGGTGCCACGGCGACGAACAGGGAATGAGAAGTCAACACAGTATCCTCGGCTCCGGCAATGCTAGATTTATATTTTTAGATTTATAGCTGAATTAAAAGAGGGTTTCGGTGACTGTCAAAGGGAATGATCAGAATGAGTGGTGGTTGAAATATATATTTATGTATGTATTTATAGTGATGGTTGAAATATATATTTATGTATGTATTTATAGTGATGGTTGAAATATATATTTATGTATGTATTTATAGAGATTGTATGCATGGAGTTTTTGTTCGCTTATAAGGCTGTGAATAGAGAGAATATAAATTCTTGTAACGTTCAAGATATATGGGCGATGCTTTATTTGTTTATTTTTATTTTTTTTTAAATATATACAGTTATATGCCTCCTCTTTTTCGTTTCCTTAACTAATGAAGCATATATTCAGCTCATGTTGAATATAGTATTACCATTCTTAAGTTTGATGGTTTTCATTAGTAGCGTGCCATTAGTGTTTTCACTATAATTCTTTTTGGTTGAACGATCCGCATGCTGAACCGAGACTCGCTCACGATGAAGTATACTGGTGTATAATAAGGATAGGAAAGACACGCACACACAGCAGAGAAGAGAGAGAGAGAGAGAGAGAGAGAGAGAGAAGAGAGAGAGAGAGACAGAGATAGAAAAAGAAGCAAGTAAAGGAGAGATAGGGAGAGACGCAGAGACAAAGACAGAATAACGGACACAGAGATAGGAAACGCGAGAGAGACAGAGACAAAGAGCATACAGAACATCATCCCACGCTAATCTGCTTGTGTTCCGCGGGGTGAACCATAATTCCTTCAGGAAACAGCCCGAGACACACGGACGAGGGCGGGCGTGTCTCAGCCAGGCGCGGGAGGAGGGAGGGTGAAGAGGAAAGGAGGAGGGGTGAGGAGGGAAGGGGAGAGGCAGAGGAGGGAGTTAGTGGGGGGGTGGAAGGCGCGAGAGAGGGGTGGGGATGAGGAGGGAAAGAAGGAAAAAAGGGAAAATGAGAGGCAGAGGAGAGAGTTGGGGGAGAAGATGGAAGGCGCGAGAAAGGAGAGTGAGGAGGGAAAGGAAGGAAAAAGGGAGGGAACGGGAGAGGGAGTTGATGGCGAGGGATGGAAGGCGCGGGAGGGGGGGTGAGGAGGAAGGGAGGGGGGATGAAGAGGTAATCAGAGAGATAGAGGAAGGAGTTGGTGAAGAGGGGTGGAAAAAGGGAGGGGAGAAGGATGGGAGAAAGGGAAAGAGGGATGGGGGAAGGGAGGATAAAGAGGGAGGGATGAGTGGGAAGGAAAGATAAGGAGGAAAATGGTAAGAATGGGAAGGACAGGTAAAGGCGGAGAGAAAGGAATGATAGGATAACTGGGGTGGGGGGGGGGAGAGAGTGGGAAAGGAAGGGAGGAACAAGAGAGAGAATTACTAGGAGTACGAAAGAGAAAGAAAAGAAAAAAAAAATAGGAGGAAACAGGAAGCAATTTAAAAAATGACGAACTGTAAAATAAGCAAGAGGGAATAGATAAGGAGTTCGAAAGAGGAAGAGAAGGAGGGAAGGAGGGAAGAGGGAGGAAGCGAGGAGGAGACCTGCCTCTGACACCTCCCTCTGCCACCCCCTGTTGACACTGCGGCTTTGCATTAATAGAATTTACTCATACACTCTGCCGTTGACAGCCCATGTGGGGAGGGAGGAGCGGAGGGAGAGGGGGGAGAGGAAGGCAAGCGGGGAGAGGGGAGAAGGGATGGAAGGGGAGGGGGTTGGGAAGGGGGGAAAATTTGGAAAAGGGGAAAAGGGGTTTTTGGGGGG
>NC_051399.1:26618248-26625748 GCF_015228065.2 Penaeus monodon
TATATATATATATTATATATATATATTATATATTATATATATATCTATATCACACAACACACACAACACACACACACACACACTATAATATATATAATATATCTATATATATATATATATATTATATATATAAATATAATATATATATATATATATATATATATATATTTCTTTTTCTCCCTTTCGATCTTGATATCCATGGTTCATGAGGCTTCTAATGGAAGACAGATTTCTTCTTCTTCTTCTTCTTCAACTTCTTCCTTTTCTGCGTCTTTGTCTTCGTCTTTTATATTTGAGAAAAGGAAGAAACAAAAAAGAAAAAAGATTGAGAGAAAGGAAAGAAGAAAAAAGAGAGAAAAAGAAAGAAAGAAAGAAAAAAGAAGAACAAAGAGGAAAGAAAAAGAAAAGAAAAAAAGGAAAAAGAAAAAGCAGAGACAAGACGGATGGCCGCTTCCGGGGGTGTCGCTTCGCCGTTATCTTATCTCGCCTGGAATTCATTTGCAACTTCTAACCGCTGACCTTTCTCGTCTGACCTTCCCTGGTGACCTGCTTCTTGCTGGTTCTCGGGGAGGACGCGGTCGTAGCGGTTGGGCTCCCGCGGTCTTGGTCGCTGTTTGTATGTCTTTGTCTGCCTTTGTCTTCGGTTGTTTGTGTTTTCTTTCTATGGCGTTCTTCGTCTTTTTCGTCTTTCAATGTCTTTATTTGTTCGTTTTTCTCTCTTTGTCTTTGTTTTTTTCTATATTTGTCTTATTTTTTTTCTTTCTAAGTCTTTCCTTGTCGCCTGGATGTGTGTTTTGGGGTTGTTTGTTCTGTTTGTTTCGGGTGAGGCTTACTTAATTTTGCTTTGTTTTTGTTTTGGTGTCAGTTTTTTTCAGTGTCTTCGTTTGTGTCTTTGTCTCTCTCTCTCTCTCTCTCTCTCTCTCTCTCTCTCTCTCTTCTCTCTCTCTCTCTCTCTCTCTCTCTCTCTCTCTCTCTGTCTCTCGCTCTCTCTCTCAGATTTTGGCGGATATTAGCCATGTTTACATGCGCGCGCGCGCACGCGCGCGAGTGAGAATGTGAATATACATATTCATATACATATGAGTGTATATACAGTTCACAAAGTGCCCTGCGAGACGTGGTCATTCACCTGTTGTACTTCTCTGTAAAATTGTTTGCCGTCCACTGGACGTACTAAATTTATCAAATCAAATCTCTCTCTCTCTCTCTCTCTCTCTCTCTCTCTCTCTCTCTCTCTCTCTCTCTCTCTCCTCTCTCTCTCTCTCTCTCCTCTCTCTCTCTCTCTCTCTCTTCTCTCTCTCTCTCTCTCTCTCTCTCTCTCTCTCTCTCTCTCTCTCTCTCTCTCTCTCTCTCTCTCTCTCTCTCTCTCTCTCTCTTTCTGCTCCACATTTTCTCAGTGTATCACGTATACTTATCCAACGGTTCACGATAACACAAACATTGTATTGTATCACTTTACGTGTTTCCCAACCAGAAATGACGACAAACAACTCTTAATGAAGAGGTATAAGGGGAAGGCAGGTAAGGGGATATAGGTATAGGGTAGTGTGGGTGGGGAGGGGAGGTGTTGGTAGGGTGACGGGGGAAGGGGGAAGGGGGGAGAGGGGAGGTGTTGGCAGGGGGAGGAGGGGAGGGGAGCAGAGGTGGAGGGGGAAATCGTATTATGGCGGAAAGCCAGCTAAGTCTCGGCTGGTGGGTTGGTTTATCGCCTGGGCTTCGTCTCTCGTAACACAGCCATTAGCTCTCACTAAGCCGCTCCCTAACCTGGTTACCCCTTGTCTATCTCGGCTTCTCTCCTCGCCTCTTTTCCATTTTCCCCTACGTGTTTTCTCCTCTCTTTTTTCGCTTTTCCCTTCTCATTTATCCCTTTTCTCCTCTCATTTTTTTCCCTCGCATTTCCCCTTTTCCCTTCTCATTTTCCCCTTTTCCCTTATTTTCCTCTTTTCAACTCGCATTTCCCCTTTCCTCTCTCATTTTCCCTTTTCCCCTCTGATTTTCTCATTTTCCCCTTTTCCCTCGCATTTTCCCTATTTCCCCTCTCATTTCCCCTTTCTCCTTCTCATATTCCCCTTATCCCCTCTCATTTTCCCCCTCTCCCTTCTCATTTTTCCCTTTTTCCTTCTCATATTCCCCTTTCCCTTTTCCCTTCTGATTTCTCCCCTCCCTTTGTATCCCCTTCCCCTTTCTCATTTTCCCCTTCTACTAATTTCCCCCGTACCCTTCCTTTCCCTCGTTCCCAACACACTTTCGGGAAAAAAGATAGAAAATAGATAATAATGTTTTTCCCCCACTTTTTCCCCCACGGCGCGAATTGGCCACCGCGAAAACACCTACGTCATCAGCTCCGTTAGTTTTAAAATGAGAAGATAATGACTGTCTCGGCTCGAGTCTTTTCCTTCTTGGTTTTTCTTCTGTTTTTTCTTTTTATCTTTTTTTTTTTCTTCTTCTTTTTTTTGGTTGCGTTTTCTTTGTTTTTTGTTGATTTTGTCTGTGTCTTGTTTTCGCTCGTTCTCTTCTCTTCTTCTCTTATCGGTTTTCTCTCTTCTCCTTTTTCCTGTCGGTCTTCTCTCTCCTCTCTTTCTTCTTTCTCTCTTTTCCTTTTTTTCTCTTTTTCGTTTATCTCACTCTCTCTCTCTCTCTCTCTCTCTCTCTCTCTCTCTCTCTCTCTCTCTCTCTCTCTCTCTCTCTCTCTCTCTCTTTCTCTCTCTCTCTCTCTCCTCTCTCTCTCTCTCTCTTCTCTCTTTCCTCTCTCTCTCTCTCTCTCTCTCTCTCTCTCTCTCTCTCTCTCTCTCCCTCCCTCCCTCCCCCCTCTCTCCCTCCCTTCAGTTAAAATAATACTGTATTTTCCGCATGAATAGATAAATAAGATAAATGAATGAATATTTATTTTAAAAGGTGTGAATTTTTTATTAGTCTAACCTTCCATGATCCGTTATATTTTAGATAATGTAGCATATTTTTATCAGGAGATGCAGCAGTTTACTTTTTTATCCTTTTTATTTTCATTTATTTTAATATGTATATATATTTTTTCTCTCTCTCTTTCTTTTCTTTTTATTCTCATTTTCTTTATCAACGGTTTATAACGAAAATTACACAAGCGTCAGTGTTTGTCTTTTGAACAGTGTCTGTATATATCTGATGCGTTTACAAAAAAAAGAAAAAAAAAGAAAAAAGAAAGAAGGAAAGTAAACGATAAAGAAGAAAATGAACCGGAAGAATATGAAAGAAAGGAAGTTTCGTAAATTGAATCATTTTCCTGCTGCATTATGCATTTCTGCCATCGGATCTTCTCTTGCCTCGTATTGTTCTGTTTTCTTCTTTTGACTTATTTTTCTCTGTCCTCTCTCCTCTTCTCTTCTCTCATCTCTCCTCTCCTTTTGTCTTCTTTCATCTCATTCTATATTATCTCCTCTCCTCTCTCATCCCCTCTTCTCTCTTCTCTTTTTTTCTCTTCTCTCCTATCCTCTCTTCTCTTTTTTTCTCTCTTTTCTCCTCTCCTCTTCTCTCTTCTCTTTTTTTTTCTCTCCTATCCTCTCTTCTCTTTTTTTCTCTTTTTCTCTTCTTTTATCTTATCTTCTCTCTTCTTCTTTTCTTTTATTTTATCTTCTCTCTTCTCTTCTCTTCCCTTCTCTTCTCTTCCTCTCTTCCCTTCTCTTCTCTTCTCTTCTCTTCTCTTCTCTTCTCTTCTCTTCTCTCCTCCCTTCTCTCCTCATTTCTGCCATCCTTTTTCTACTAACCTGAAAGCCGATTGCTCCCCAAACAACCTTTAAAGCAGAAAACGAGAAAATAGAAGAATAAAAAAAGAAAAGAAAAAGGAGGGAAGAAAATGAAACCATAATTAGCTGATCACCTGGCGGCATCAGGTATTACCGCATTAGCATAAACCGAGAGAGACAGACAGACAGACAGATAGAGGAAGAAGAGAGTAGAGAAGAGAGAGAGAGAGGGGAGAGGAAGAGAAGAGAGAGAGAGAGAATAGAGATGAGAGAAAGAGAATAGAGAGGAGAGAGAGAGAGAAGAGAGGGGAGAGAGAGACAGAAGAGAGAGGAAAAGACCCAGATACTAGAAAAGAGAAAAAGAGAGAGAGAGAGATAAGGGAAAAGAAAAAGAGGAGAAAGGAAGGGCGAGAGAGAGAAGCCTCAGAAGATAAACATGAATCATGAGATAATTTTAAGCGCCGTTTATTTCCAGATATTTTTTTTATCGGCGTTAAGTAGCTCATTACAGGTTCGTAATGACGTAATGACGCTGGAGAATGTAACTCGGCTGGATAATTATACGTTTGAAATATGATAAAGAGTGGGAAGGAAGAAAGGAGGGAAGAAAGAAAGGGGGAGGGATGCAATAAGAGATTGGTGGTGGGAGCCAGAGAGGGGAATAAAGGAGTTAGGGAGAGAATTGATAAAGGAAGGAAGATAGGTGGAGGGAGGTAAGGAGGAAGGGAGAGGGGGAAGAAAGAAGGGGGAAGGGATGAGAAGGAGAAAAGAAAGAAAGCTGCGAGGGAGGGAATAAAGGAGGGAAGATAGAAAAGGGAGAGGGAGGGAAACTAGGAGAGGGAATGAAGGAGGGAGGTAAAAAGGAAAGATTGGAAGGGTGGAGGGAGGGAGGAAGGGAAGGAGGAAGGCAGGTTGAGGGAGCTAAGGATAAAGTTAAGGTAGAGATGGGTGGATGGAAGGGCAAAAGAGAGATCGATAGATGAATAGATAAAGAGAGACAGAAACAGAGACACAGAGAAAAACAAAAAGAATTGAAAAGAGAGTGATTTAAAGAAGAAAACACAGAGAGAGTGAGCGAGAGAGAGAGAGAGAGAGAGAGAGAGAGAGAGAGAGAGAGAGAGAGAGAGAGAGAGAGAGAGAGAGCGAGAGAGAGAGAGAGAGCGAGAGCGAGAGAGAGAGCGAGTGAGCGAGAGAGAAAAAAATGGTCCTTTATGAACTCCGGCAGTTTAGCAAGTTCCAGGTATTTTATGAGGGTAAAATACGAGGAAGAGACTCGTAAAATTGGTGCATATGCGCAAGGGTCATAAAATCATGAGCAAATATCAAGTTTTTTCTCCCCTCTCTGTTTTTTTTTTTTTTTTTTTTATCCATGCATTCATAAAGTACAAGATTATAAACCCAATGTTATGAGTTGTTTTATTTTGTACTGCAAACGTTCCCTTCTTAAGCCATGTTAATTTATGCGTTTACGGTTTTGCTCGTTAATATTACGGAAAGGAAAGTAGAAAGAATGAAAGTACGAAAGGAAGGATGAATGTAATGATGTTATGAAAATGCAAAAGCATAAACAGATTTATTATTCCCTGTGTTGTGTCAATATTTGTTTAAATTTAAAGAAGGAAGGAGAGAGAGAGAGAGAGAGAGAGAGAGAGAGAGAGAGAGAAAGAGAATGCAAGGGGATAAGGGGCGTAATAAGAGAATTGAGGTTGTGATGTGGAATATTATAGAATTGTTACGAAAACATGAGAGAGTGGTAGAGTGTCAGTAAAAGTAACAACAACGGAAGTATTTACACCACAAATTCAATATAAGTGAAAGGGCAAGAAAAAAAACAACAGAATCAAACGAAACATCAATAACGGGAAACAAACAAGAAAATTAATTATAGTGATGGTAATTATAATAACAATGGTAATGATAATAATGATGATATTGATACTGAGAATAACGATTTTTATTATTGTTGTTGTTGTTATTACTATAATAATAATAATAATAATAATTATTATTATTATTATTATTATTATTATTAATGATAACAATGATAATAATAATAATGCTATCTTGCTCTATGCAAATCATGTCAACTGAAACTTCGGAGTCACTGAGTTTCGGAAATTGTAAGTTTCAGAGTCAACATCTTCATGGCCTGAAGCCTCGATGTGACAGGAGGAGTTAGGCTGAAGCCACCGCTTGGCTCACTGAAGGGCCCGAGGACCCTCTCGCATCTCCTCAAGACGCTATGAAAGCGAGGGGGAGGGAGAGGGAGTTGGGGGTTGGAGATAAGGGAGTTGTGGGGAGGGAGATGGGGGTTGGAAGTAAGGGAGAAAGAGAGAGAGGGAGAGAGAGGAGGGGAGTTAAGGTGAGGGACAGAGGGAGAAGGGGGTTGGAGGTAAATGAGCTGAGGTGAGGGAGAGAGGGAGGAGAGGGTTGGAGGTAAAGGAGTTGAGGTAAGGGGGAGAGGGATAAAGGGTTGGAGGTAAGGGAGTTGAAGTGAAGGAGAAAGGGAGGTTTGATGGAGTTAGGGAGATAGGTAGAAAGAGGAGTTGCAGTGGTGGAGGGAGAGGTATGCAAAGGTTGGGGTAGGGAAAGTGGGAGGAGGAATGGAATAGAGGAAGGGAGAATTAGAGAGTCGAGGAATAAGGTGAGAGAGAGCGAGAGAAGAAGAGGGATAGGTTTAAGGGAGTGGGAGGGGAAGGAGGAGACGTTTAGGGAGGAGGGAGATTGAAAGGGAAGAAGAGGGTACAGTGGGAGGAAAATGGGAAGAGGGGGAAAGGGAAGTAGAAGAGGAGAGAGCACGGAGGCACGTTAGAGAGTTTAGGAGAGGGGGTTGGGGAAGCTGAAGGGAAAGGGGCTTCGAGGGGACCGCCACTGCATCGCCTTCGAAAACAAACTGCAGCTAAGGTCCGTACGTGCTGAGGCTGTGAGTCATGTGGGGATGAGAGGGGGGATGGGAGGGGAATGAGGTGTGGAAGGGGGTAGAGGGGGAGGAAGCTGGAGCTAGAGAGGGGGGGGGGCGTGAGTTGCGGGTAGAGGGGAGAGGGGCTAAATGGATGTGAGGCGTGGTTGGGATATGGGGCAGGGGACACCATAATATGTACGAGTGTTGTGTGAATGTATTGTATACATTTAGAGATATATGTTAGAAGTGAAGGGACATGTGATTACTCGCTCAGAGTTACGGCTGATCAGCTAATGTATAAATGTTAGAGAGAGAGAGAGAGGGAGAGAGAAAGAGGGAGTCGACGGAGGGAAGAATGAGACTGGCACAAACAGAGAAATAGGAAACTTTTAAGACTAAACTAATGAAGAAACGAGGGAGAGGCCAAGTCCCAGGAAATCAAAGCAGGGCGGGAGCGGAGCCGAGGCGTGAGGTCGGCAATGCAGTAGTCAAGAACGCCAAACAATTTTCGAATTGTTTCCTCCTCAAGAAACGTCATTTCGACTCCCCAGGTAAGTCATTAAAGCCCCGAGTTACTCGAAGGGTTTATAATCAAGACGAGTCGAGAAGTAAGAAGCGAAATGAACTTAGGATCCGCCGCCGTTAAGTCTCCGTGCGTGGAGAGCTCTCGGGGGGAACTTAGACGCGACTTGCTTAACACTGTGCAGCCGCTTCGTCTAACCTGATTGGTCGTCCGAGAGCATGTGCGTGCCTCGGCCGTCGCCTTTCGAACTTGGGCCTTCGGCTGGGAGGGCGTAAGGGCGAGATCGGCCTGGCTTGGAATCGTCATGCTATAGCACAGTAGAGTGGCGCGAAGGAGTGAGCCGTTTGGAGGGAGTG
>NC_051399.1:26628248-26653248 GCF_015228065.2 Penaeus monodon
TTGCCTCTGCTCTCCCTCGCCATAGATGGATCGCTCACCATCGCGGACACACATCCCTGCCACCATAACACCGCCACCATAACACGAGTATTCGGGCGTAATACCACAATCACTCTCGCCTCACATAAACAGGGGAGGGTTTCAACAATACCCCATATATATCTTCCATTTCGAATGTCCCGCATTACCATAGTTCCCTTTTACATTCCCTCCCTCCCTCCTTCCCTCCCTCCCCCACCACCACCCCTTCTGCCCCTCTCCATCGTCGTCCCGCCCTCTTCCCCTTCTCTTTATTGTTCTTATTCCTCTTCCTGTTCTCTCTCTTCACTCTTCCTTAACTCTTTTATTGTCCCTTCCCCCTCCCCCTCCCCTTTCCTCTTATTCTTTATTGTCCCTTAGCCTCCTCTTCCCATTCTCCCTCTTCCTCCTCCTTATTTTATTTCTTATTATCCCTTCTCCCCCTCCCCTTCTCCCTTCTCTTTCTTCCCTCGTCTTCCAGTCTTTATCGTTAACCCTCCTTATTCCTCTCTTCTCGTGTCCTCTTCTCACTCTGCTCCGCTCCTTTCCCTGTCCTCCCATCCCTTCCTCCTCTCTCCTTTCTTCTTTTTTCCTCTCCTCTTCTATTCTCTCTGCTCCTCTTCGCTCCTCTTCTCTCCTCTCTTCTATTCTCTTCTCTTCTCTTCTCTTCTCTTCTCTTCTCTTCTCTTCTCCTCCCATCACTCTTCTTGCATTCATCCTCCTCGCCTCGTTTTTCTCCCTCACTTCTTTTTTTGTCGTCTTTCATTCTCCCTCTCCTCTTCCTCTTGCACGCTTCCTCTTCGCTCCTCTCCTCTTGTACGCTTCCTCTTCGCTCCTCTCCTCTCCTCCTCTTCCTCTTCTCTCCTCTCCTCTTCCTCCTGTACGCTTCCTCATCTCTCGTCTCTCCTCCCCTTTCCTCTCCTCTTCTTGCATTCCTCCTCTACTCGTTACTCTCCCTCTCTCTTCTCGCCGTCGTACGCCTCCTCTTCCCCTCTTCTCTTCCGCTCTCCCCTCCCCAGGCAGCCATTTGCCGGGGCTCTGGCGGGTGGCCCATTGATCCCCGACACTTTCTACGCTACTAAATCAATTAACTCACTGATGGAACGCAAGTAATGAGTCAGTGCGAGTGAATAGAACCTTCAGATCGCATATAGAAATGGGATTGTTGTGTTGCCGCGATGGGCTAATGTCGCTGTATTTTTCCCCGTTATTATTCTTTTCTCATTTTCTTCTCCCTTTTCCCGTTTCCCCCTACCCCCCTTTTCTCATTTCCCCCGTCTTTCCATCCCGTCCCAATCCTTTTCCCTTCTCCCTCATCCTCCATCTCCATTTCAACCTCACCAAAGGAAAATAATAAATTGAAAACAGGGTTGTGGTCCGTAGAGTGTGTGCAGGGAAAGTTTGAGGCGAGGGCTGTTTAACATGTTTTTGCACTATGCAGTGACGGCGACGGAGAGCATCACGAATCCAGCACTCAAGGATTTACGGATCTGTGTGAGTGTGCGTGTTTTTGTTTGTTTTTTGTTTGTGTATGTCTGTGATTTTGCGTGTAAATGTGTGTAAGTTTGTGTGTGATGTGTTTGAGTTTGTGTTTGTAATTGTGTGTGAGTTTGTGTTGAATCAGTTTGCGTAAATGTCTGAGAGTTTGTGTGTAAATGTATGTGATTTTGTGTGTAAATGTATGTGAGTTTTTGTGTAAATGTGTCTGAGTTTGTGTACATTTCCATTTGCATTTTGTACATTTGAATGTAAATGTCCGTTTTATCTCACCACGTATTTTAACAACCGTAGTGGACGATGTGAACTACAAAAAGTAGGAACCTCAAGTTCATCATGAAGAGATAGTTAAAGCTTATGGTGACTCGGGATGGTGACGGGCATGTGGTCCAGGCAGTTCATACGTCTAAGTTTAGGAAAGGATTTTGCTGTAACTATAAGGCTAGTGTCAAAGAAGAAAATAAAGTTAGGAATTTAATCAGTAAACGAATAATTAAAATAATAATAAAGATAGAGAAATGTAAATGAGAAAATGATCGGGTTTTTACGATCTATACGTAAATAGATCAGTATGCAAATAACCAGATAGAAAAGTAGACAGACAAATAAATAGATAGATAGACAGGCAGATAGACATAGAAAATCAAAGATACACATAACTAGATGCATTTATAAACATTTGCATATACATACCTATTTACTCGCACATAAACCTTTATTTTACGGTGAACGACACAATAAAATACGAACAAGGGCAAAGGTCATAGGGCTTATGTGGACACCCTGACGCAAGACATCGAGGGAAAAGTGAGAGGGAAAAATAGGATGTACACTTTGTCATATTTTCCTCGCCTGCTGCTGATGGGTCGGTTACGCCCTTCGTAATGGGATTTAACCTTGGCTCTCTCTTCTCTTCGTTCTCTCTCTTCTCTCTCCTCTCTCTCTCTCTCGTCCTTCGCTCTGTCTACTCTCTCTCTTCTCTCGTAAACTCGCTTCTCTCTTTTCTCTCTCTTTCTCTCTCTCTCTCTTTCTTTCTCTCTCTCTTCTCTCTCTCTCTCTCTCTCTCTCTCTCTCTCTTCTCTCTTCTCTCTCTCTCTCTCTCTCTCTCTCTCTCTTTTTTTTTTTTTTTTTTTTTTTTGGGGGGTAGGCTTTTTGTGGTACAGTTATTATAGGAATATGATTGAGGATTTTTTCTTCCATAGTTTTTCTTCCTTTTATTCATTTGGTTTTGTTTTCCTTTGGATTACATTTTTTTCGTTTTTCTTTCTTGTTCTTATGTTTTCTTTATTTTTTACCACTTCCTCCCTATCATCATTAGCTTCGTGGTTGTTATCACGGTTGCTTTGTTGTTGTTATTGTTCTTTTTTTCTACCTAATCATTATCATCATTATCATTACCATTTTCTTTATATCATCATCATCACCACGATCGTCACCTCCACCATCATCACCACCGTCATCACCATCGCCATCATCATCACCATCGTCATCATTATCACCATCATCATCATTATCTGTGTTATTATCACGGTTGCTGCTCGGAGGAAGAGGGAACAAAATAATGACATTCTGCATTGTAATTATGAGTGCATAAATGACTTTTGCTTGTTTTAATGATCAGATTTGTCTCCCCTATTATTATTATTGTCTGCTGCAGTGAAATTGTTTGAGTAATTTTGTTTTGTTTTCTATTTTTTATGATGTGCTCAACACAAATGACAAAATGTACGTGCTATATATACTGCCGAGAGAGGAACGTTTAAATTTTTCAATTCTCTGTCGGTCGACGTTCACTATTTTGTCTTTGACATTATTACTGTTTAATCACCGTTACGTGTTCCGATAATTATGTAAGTCACAATTTTATTCATTATTAAAAGGAAAAAAAAGACAATAAAGACACCGTGCCCTGTCAATTATAAACAGCAAAGCATAAATCGCTGTGAATTCCTGCACCCATTGTAAATAAAGGAGATGCATGAAATTCCTCCGCCAGAGCGACTGTATGAAATCGGAAAGTCACTCTTGAATGAGGCGCATTTCATGTAGGATTTTATGGCCGAAGGGACGCTGAAAAGGTTTTCCTTAACTGCTCCTGATGACCGTCCCTTTTCCGCTCTTTCCTTCCTTCCTTCCTTCCTGCGCGGGAGGAAGCGCCTCCGCGGGGCTCGCTTCTGTGTGCGTGTGTGTGTGTGTGTGTGTTCCTTTGTCTGTCTCTCCTTCTCTCGCTCTCTCTCTCACGCTCTCCCCCTCTCTTTTCTCTCTATTTCTTCTCTTTTTTCTCTCTCTCCCTTTTTTTCTTTCCTCTCTCTCTCTCTCTCTCTCTCTCTCTCTCTCCTCTCTCCTCTCTCCCCCCTCTCTCCCTTTCTCTCTCTCTGCCCCTCTCTCTCTCCTTCTCCCTCCTCACCTCTCTCTCTCTCTCTTCTCCCTTCTCCCCCCCCCCCCCCCTTCGCACGACAACCTGCCAGCCTCGGAGGTGCGTGCGTGTGCGTCCGCCTCGAACCCTGGCGATAATAGCGTGGAGCATTAACGTGGCGACGATAAGATTGTCAGGGCTTTAAGGAAGGCTGTGGTCAGGGCTTCCCGTCCCTGATGCCCCTACTGATGGGCGTGTGATAGCGGCGACGAGGGGAGAAAAGAGAGGAGAGGAGGAGAGGAGGCGAAGGGCTGCGGGTGTAGGGGCCGAGGAGAAGAGGAGGGCAAGGGAGGTAGGGAGCGAGGGCAAGAGGAGGGTAAGGGAGGGAGGGAGGGTGGGGAAGGCGGGAAGGGAGGGATGGTGAGATTGGACGTGACTGATGGACGAAACAGAGAAAAGGGGAGGAAGGGAAGAATGAAAGTGAAGGAGGGGAGGGTGAAGGAGAAAGATAGGGGGTGGAGCGAAGGAGGAAATAGGGAGAGGAAGTGAAAAACGGAAGGAAACGGTAAGTGAATAAGACACTAGTGAAAATGACCGTGGTGAACGAGACGAAAATAAAAGAAAACAGAAAAGTCACGCGAAACTCAATAAGAAAAAGAAGAAGAAGAAGAGAAAAGAATAAAAAGGGGGTTGGCCTCAATCGCAAAGGGCCTGTGCAAGATCTTGAAATTGGCAAGCAGACATGTTCGGGCGGCGATATTGGCAAGACGCAAGCTAGCACGTGGTCGGTCGCTCACTGTCTTGCCTTCCCTACCTTTGCAATCTTGAAGGAAGTGGGTTTTGTTACGATCGCTGTATTTCTTCTTTTTATTTTTTTTTACCATTTTCTTGTGTAATTTTCAGCGTTTTTTTTTTTCTTTTAAGTTATATCAATTTTGTTTCTATTCTTCCCTTTCTTTCTTTCTTTCTCTATCTCTCATTCTCTATCGTTCTCCCTTTCTTTCTTTCTCTATCTCTCATTCTCTATCGTTCTCCCTCTCTCTCCCTTTTTCTTCTCTTTCACTCTCTATCATTCTCTCAGTTTCCGTTTCTGTTTCTCTCCCTCCCCTATCTTTCTTCCACCTCCCCTTTTTATTCCTTCCTCCCTCTCCCTTCCTCCTTTTTTCCATTCTCCCTTCCCTCTAAATCCATTTCCCCTTCTCTCCCCTCTTCCCGCCCATCCATCTCCTCCACCTTCTCCCTCTCTCTCTCTCCCCTCTTCCCGCCCATCCATCTCCACCACCTTCTCCCTCTCTCTCTCTCCCCTCTTCCCGCCCATCCATCTCCTCCACCTTCTCCCTCTCTTTTGTCCGCGATCGTCAAAAAGGAAAGCAAAGAAAAATAGACATCTGGCATGTATCCCTCATTTTTCTTGCGCCCCTCCCCCATTCTCTCTCTCTATCTATCTATCTATCTATCTATCTATCTATCTATATATCTTCCTCTCACTTTCTCTGCTTCTACTTCTGTCTTGTCCCCCTCCCCCATTCTCTCTCTCTTCTCTCTCTCTCCGTCTCTCTTCTCCCTCCCTCTCCTTCTTCTCTCTCTCTCTCTTTTTTTTCCTCCTCCTTCCTCTTCTCCTCTCTACTCCTCTCCTCTTGCCTCTCTCCTTCTCTCTCCCTCCCCCCCTCCCTCCCCCCTCCCTCCCTCCCCCCCCCCCCTCCCTCTCCCCCCCCCCCCCTCTCTCTCTCCCTCTCTCTCTCCTTCTCTCTCTCTTTTTTCTCTTCTCCCCCCCTTCTCTCTCTTCCCCTTCTCTCTCCCTTTTTCCTTCCCCCCTCCCCCCCCTCTCTCTTCTCTCTCCTCTTCCTTCTCTCTCTCTTCTCTCTTCTATAATATATATATATTTATTATAATTATATAAATATATATATATATAAATACTTCCTCTCCCTTTCTCTGCTTCTACTTCTGTCTGTCACGGTCTCTCTCTCTCCCTCTCTCTCTCTCTCTCTTCTTCTCTTCTCCTCCTCCCCTCTCTCTCTTCTCTCTTCCCCTCTTCCTCTCTCTCCTCTTTTTTTTCTCTCTCTCTCTCTTTCTCTCTCCTCTTCTCTTCTTTCTCTCTCTCTTCTTTCTCTCTCTCTCCTCTCTCTCTCCTCTCCCTCCCCCTCCTCCTCCCCCCTTTCTCTCTCTCTCTCTCCCTCCCTCCTCTCTTCTCCTCTCTCTCTCTCTCCCCCTCTCTCTCTCTCTCTCTCTCTCTCTCTTCTCTTTCTCTCTCTCGTCTTTTCTCTCCTCTCTCCATCTCCTCTCTCCGTCCCCCTCTCTCTCTCTCTCCTCTCTCTCTTCTCTCTCCTCTCGTCTCTCTCTCCTCTCTCTCTCTTTCTCTCTCTCTCTCCCCTCCCTTTCTCTGCTTCTTCGTCTGTAGTCCTTCTCCTCTCTCTCCTCTCTTCTCTCATCTCTCTCTCTCCTCTCCCTCTCTCTCTCTCTCCTCTCTCTCTCTCTCTCTCTCTCTCTCTCTCTCTCTCTCTCTCTCTCTCTCTCTCTCTCTCTCCTCATCCTCTCTCTCTCTCTCTTCTCTCTCTCTCTCTCCTCTCTCTTTCCCTCTTTCCTTTTCCCTCTCTCTCTCTCCCTCCCACCATTTCTCCTTCCCTCCTTCCCTCCCGCCATCCCTCCCTCGCCACCTCCCACTCTCCCACCCCTCCATCTCTCTTTCTCTTCCCTCAATACACGTTTGACTGGTATGAATGGCGGCTGAATGATTGACTGGATGGATGATACGCCAGTCTCTGTCTCCGCTGTGACTGGCCGTGACACCTGGGGGCCATGGCGAAGTGCCCGTTATTTATTGCCAAAGATTTTTATGATTTTCCATTTGGTCATCGATGCGACAACGGCAAATCAAAATGGCCGGACGTGTGTTCTCGATAGGCTGTGGACATGCTGTGTTGGTGTGAGTGAATATATATATATATATATATATATATATATATATATATATATATATATATATATATATATATATATATATATATGTGTGTGTGTGTGTGTGTGTGTGTGTGTGTGTGTGTGTGTGTGTGTGTGTGTGTGTGTGTGTGTGTGTGTGCGTCAGATATCTCTTTGTACATTCTCTCTCTGAGTAATTTAATTGATTTATTGACTTTATGCATTTATCCACTTACTGATTTGTAGGATTATTTATTCATTCACAGATTTTTTTTATTAAACAAATCTAATGCCGAAATGCAATTAATTTTACAGAAAGGAATTTCACTCTCTGTCACATCCTTTCATATCCATTATCCTTCGCTCTCTCTCATTCCTATTCTCACTAATTCCTCATTCCCACTATCTCTCCTTTTCTATCGTTCCCTTGCACACCGCGCAAGACCTATGCAAAGAAACATTTGAGAGATAATACATATCTAACATCAATCACCTTTTATCGAATGTGTCTTTGATCATTGCAAATCCTAGTTGCTGATGAAGATGGTTATTACATTGCACGCAAAATTGGTCCTTGTCACTACGAATAAAGGGACGGGAATCCTATGAAGAAGGCTGGATATATAGCCCTTAGAGTTTCGTGAAGGGTGTAATATGGGAAGGATGAGGATCAATCACAAGTGTTGTTTATAAGTTTGTGGCAGCTGGTGACCTGTTATTATATTTTCCGTCTTCGTCTTTTCTTCTTCTTTTCCACTTTCTAATTTCTCCATTTGCTCTCTTCATCACTTCTGCCTTCATTCCGCTTCTTTTTCATCCTCCTTCTCTTTCTCTTCTTCCTCCTCCTCCTCTTCCTCTTCCTCTTCCTCTCCTCCTCCGCCTCCTAATCTATCTCCTCCTTCCCCCTCTTCCTTCTCCTTCTCTCTCTCTTCTCCCCCTCCCCTCCTCCCTCCTCTTCCTTCTTCCCTCCCCCCTCTTCCTCCTCCTTCTCCTCCCCCTCCTCCTCCTCCTCCTCCTCCTCCTCCTCCTCCTCGACGCTCCGGTGACTGGCATGGACCAAAAGATATCAAGGGCACTGTGATTGGTACCGCTCGTTGGCCCTCGGAGGCGGCCTGATGGCATCACGGTTCTTCGTTTTTTTTTATACTTTCCTTCTCCCTCTACCTTTCTTCCTCTTCTCCTTCATCTCCCGTCTTCTTTTTCTTCTTCTTGGCCTTTCCATCGTCCCCTTAATCGTATGCCTTTACCCAACCCTCCCTCCTCTTTCGCCTTCGTTTCCCCCTTCCACATTTCCTATACCCCTTCTCCCTTCGTATTCCATTTCCCCTTTGTTGTCCCTCCTTCCCTTTCTTATGTCCTTTCTCCCTTCAACTTCATTTCCCTCTTTTCCCCTTCTTATTCCTCTTCCCCCTTCCTTTTTCCCCTCCTGTTGCCTTCCCCCCTTCCCCCTCCCCGCCTTTCCCTCCTTCTCCCTCTTCCTCCCTCCATTCCAACCCCTTTTAGCAACTATGATTAGTTTTGTCTCGAGAGGAACATCTTATGTCACAGAAACCCATATTCCTCTCTCTCTCTCTCTCTCTCTCTCTCTCTCTCTCTCTCTCTCTCTCTCTCTCTCTCTCTCTCTCTCTCTCTCTCTCTCTCTCTCTCTCTCTCTCTCTCTCTCCTCCTCTTCTCTCCCCCCTCTTCCTCTCCTCCCTCTTCCTCTCCCTCTCCTCCCTCCCTCCCCTCCCCTCCCCCCTCCCCCTCCTTCCCTCCTCCCTCCCACCCCCTCCTTCCGTCACAGAAACCCATATCCTTCTCGGCCAGTCCGCATGAAAAGATCGTGAGGAATAAGACAGGTTCCTTTGATGGCGATTCATGTTGTTAGATTGAAGTTCATACCTGCGATAATCGGCGTCTTGGGTTGGTGGCTGGATTTGTTGTTGCTGTTGTTGGGGGGAAAGTGTTGTTGTTGTTGGGGGAAAGTGTTGTTGTTGTTGGAGGAAAGCGTGGTTGTGTGATTTTATTGTTATTAAGGGAAAGCATGGGTGGGTGATTTTGTTTTGGAATGCTAGAGGATTTTCTTTTGTCTGTTGTTGTTCCTGTTGTTGTTAAGGGAGAGTTTGGTGGTGAATTGTTTGTTGTTGGAGTAGTAGATGAAGTTATCTTTGGTGTTGTCGCACTGTCTGGGAATTGTTGTCGTTGCTGTTGTTGGAGGATTTGATAGTGTCGTTGTTGTTGTTGGAGAGGCTGGCGATATTGCTGTTGTTATTGGCGAGATTAGCGACGTTTTTATTGCTGGTATGGAGGAGGGAGGGAGATAAAGAGAGGAAGACGGGGAGGAGGGAGGAATAGAGGAAAAGAGGGAGGAAGGGAGGGAAGATATGAAGGGAGGGAGGGTGGGAGGGAAGGAGGAAGGGAGGTGTAGGAAGTTAGTCAGGTGTAATATTTCAGCCGTCAGTTCCGCCTGTCCGAATCATCACTCCAGAATGGGAGGCGCGGGGGGGGCGAGGAAGGGGAGGGAGGGAGTCGATGAGAAAGGAAGGGATGGAGAAGGCGGGAGAGGGTTGAGAAGGGATGGAAAGGGAAAGAGAAGGGGTTGAAGAGGAATGGAAAGGGGGAAGAAAACTTTAATTAGGGATAGGAAGGGGAGGGAAAGGATGGAGAATAATGATGGAACGATTGAGGAAGAAGGAGGAGCGGTGGAGGGCCAGCAGAAGGAAGAAGTGGAGGGAGGGATGAGGAAGGGAAATAGCTGAGTGGGGATGGAGGGAGGAATAGAGGTGCAGGTTGATAAGGGAGTGGAGGGGGAGGGGAAGGGCTAAAGAGGGGGAAGAGGGGAAGGGGGGAGAAAGGGAAGGGAAGGGAGAGAGAGGGAGGATGTTTTCGCGAATTTAGTTTTACTTGTTTGTGAGTTTACATGTTTTGTTTGACATATGGGTTCGGCTTTTATACGATTCCAATTTTACTGGGCTTTCATGACTACGATTGGGATGCTTGGCTGACGTCTCTCTCTCTCTCTCTCTCTCTCTCTCTCTCTCTCTCTCTCTCTCTCTCTCTCTCTCTCTCTCTCCTCTCTCTCCCTCTCCCTCTCTCTCTTTTCTCTCTCCCTCTCCTCTCTCCTCTCTCTCTCTCTCCTCTCTTCCCCTCTCTCTCTCTCTATCCCTCTCTCTCTTCTCTCTCTCTCTCTCTCTTCTCTCTCTCTCTCTCTCTGTCTCTCATCTCTCTCTCTCTCCTCTCCTCTCCTCTTCCCTCCTCTCCTCTCCCCTCCTCCTCTCTCTCTCCTCTCCTCTCTCCCTCCCCTCCTCTCTCGTCTCTCCTCTCCTCCTCCCTCCCCCCTCCCTCCTCCTTCCTCCTCCTCTTCTTCTCTTCCTCTCCTCTCTTCTCTCTCTCTCTCGTCTCATCTCTCTCTCTCTCTATCTATTTATACTTCATCTATATCATTCTCTCTATCTATCCAATATCTATCTATATATATTATGTCTATATTAATATCTATCTCTGTTCCCCTTTCCTGTTCTGTGTCTGTGTTGTTTTGCTGTTTGTCTCTTGTCTGTGTGTTTTTCGTGTGTGCTGTCTCTCTGTTCTTATTTATATATATATATATATATATATATATATATCTATATATAATATATCTATATTATATAATAAATCTATCTCCTGCTATTGTGTTCGCACTCTCTATCTCTATCACTCATTCGTCTATCAATCCAGATAATTAGCCATCTCTTTGTCTCTCTTTCCCTCTCTTTCTTCTCTCCTCTCATTCCTCTCTTCTCAGTCGCACTATATGTTTTCTCCTCATTCCCCTCTCTTCCTCTTTACCTCTAATTTTTATCACTTTCTGTGTCGCTCTCCCTCTCCCTCTCCCTCTCCTTTTCCCTTCGCAATCCCTCTCCCTCTCCTTTTCCCTTCGCAATCCCTCTTTCTCCCAGAATTATATATTTAGGATATTATGTATGACAGTTAAAGGAAAAATATTTATCATTTCATTCAGTTAATCTGAGTGAAATGAAAATCCCTTTTTTCATATTTGGCTGAACAGATACGGTAGGGAATTCAGGCAAATTTAAACAAGTGGTGGACTTTGCTTACTAGGAAAGTGCGTTTTTTCTCTCCCTTGCTCTCTCGCTCTCTCTTTATTTATTTTCTCCCTCTTCTTTCTTTTCCTTCCTCTCATTTCCCCGGCTATTCCCCTCGTCTTTCTCTTCTTTCTCACCGCCTAATTTCCCCTCTCCTATCCTATCACGTCTCCTTATCCCTTTATAATTCTCTTACATCTTTATACAACATTTTAACCCTTTACCTCCTTCCTCTCCTCCCTTACCTCCTTACCCCTCCCCTAGCCCCCAATCCCACCCTGACCCCTAATCCTTCTCTAACCCCTAATCCCTCCCTAACCCCCCCACCCACCCCCAAAAGAAATCCATTGAGTAAGAGAAAGAATAAAAAAAAAAGCTTTTGTGTCCTCGCGTCAGCTCCCGTGACGCCTTCCCTTCACGCTGGTCTCCGCCCGTAACGCTTGTGACAGACGCCTTGGTCACGTGACAGACAGACGGCACAAAAGCCCTCAGTGTCCTAAATCCCCCAACGCATGTCATGACGGAAGGGTCTTGCCCCCCCCCCTCTACCACCCCTTCCCCTTCGTCTCCCCTCTCTTCTTTCTTCCCTCTTTCCCTCCCTTCTTTCTCCCCTCTCTTCTCATTTTCCCTCTTTCCCTCCTTTTCTTTATTCTTTTTCCCACTATCCCTCCTTTCCCTTTTCCTTTGCCCCTCCTCCTCCCCCTCCTCCTGCTCCTCCCCTTCCTCCTCCTCCTCCCCTTCCTCCTCCTCCTCCTCCCCCTTCTCCTTCCCCTCCTGTGTTTTGGCCTGACTTAATTGCTTTTTGGATCATTATCTAACCCCGAATATTATCACCATTTTTGACAATATAACCGTTGTATTAGAAAAATACGCAATGCGATTTTATGTGTGTGTGTGTGTGTGTGTGTGTGTGTGTGTGTGTGTGTGTGTTACATATATATATATATATATATATATATATATATATATATATATATATATATATATATATATATATATATATATATATATATATATATATATATATATATATATATATATATATATTATATATTTATATATATATATATATATATTATATATATATATATATATATTATCTTATATATATATATATTGTTTTGTTTATGCAACTCAATATATAAAATATATCTATATATATTATATATATATATATATATATATTTAATATATATATATATATATATATATATAAGTTGCTTCCGTCCCCTATTATGGCGATCCTGCAAATTTTAGACAATATTCGACCATATTTGGTTTTCTAGGTGCGTTATTTTTTGCCTTCCTTTAGACGTGGAAATGACTCTCTCTCCTCTCCTCTCTCTCCTCTCTCCTCTCTCGTCTCTTCCTCTCTCTCTCTCTCTCTCTCTCTCTCTCTCTCCTCCTCTCCTCCTCTCTCCTCTCTGTGTTATGCGTCGTGTGTGTGTGTGGGTGTGTGTTGTGTTATGTTGTGTGTGTGTGTGTGTATGTGTGTGTAGTGTGTGTGTATGTGTGTGTGTATGTGTTGTGTGTGTATGTGTGTATGTGTGTGTGTATGTTTGTGTGTGTGTGTGTGTGTGTGTGTGTATGTGTATGTGTATGTGTGTGTGTGTGTATGGAGGTGAAGTTGGAAGAGGAAGAGGAGCAATAAGAAAAAGTAGAATAAGAGGAGGAGGAAAAAGAAAAAAAGAGGAGGAGGAGGAACGATAAGAGAGAGAGGAGCATTAACAAAAGGAAAAAATGGACGTAGGATTAGGAGAAGGAGATAGAGAAGGAAGAGAATCGGGAAAAGGAAGAAGAGGAAGAGAAAGAAACGAGAAGGAAAGGGAAATACGGAAAAGGAAGGCCAGATGGAACGGCGTCCAGGCGGAGGGACGACGACCATTAGGAAGATGAGCTGCGGCTTTGTTTAACTCTTCCTTCTCTTCCTTCTCCCTCCCCCCCCCCCTCTCGCCTCGTCCTCTTCATCTCCTCGTCACCCGTCACGTCACTGTCACCCTTGCGCCTCTTTTTTTTATTACTATTATTATTATTGTTGTTGTTGTTGGTATTATTATTATCATCATTATTATCCCCACCCTCCATTTCTTCCCTTTTTTTATCCTGTTATCCCACCTCTCTCTTCTCTATATTTTCCTTACTCCCTCACTCCCCTTTCCTCTCTTCCGTTCCCCCTCTTCTCTTCTTTCCTCTTCCCTTCTCTTCCCGTCTCTTCCTTTTTTTCCCCTCTCATCTCATCTCCTTTGCTTTTCTCTCCTCTCCTCGCCTTGTCTCTGTCATATCTACCCCCCCCCCCCTTCTTCGTTTCCACCCCCCGCCCCGTTTTACGATTTTTTTTTTTTATATTCTCATTTTTTCCCCTCTTTACGCTGTCAGTATTGGTGTTAAGGCACTTGTCTCCAGCTCAAGGGGAGAAAGGCATTGTTCCCAGGTGACTATTATTTGAGGTTATTTTGTTTCTCTCTAATTGTCGGGGAGGGGGGAGAGGGAAGGAGGGGAGAGGTGAGGAAGAGGAAGGGGAGGGGGGGAGAGGGAAGGAGGGGAGAGGTGAGGAAGAGGAAGGGGAGGGGGGAGAGAAGGAGGGGAGAGGGGAGGAAGAGGAAGGGGAGGGGGGAGAGAAGGAGGGGAGAGGGAGGAAGAGGAGGAAGAGGGGGGAGGAGAGAGGAGGAGAAAGGAGGGGGAGAAGGGGAGGAAGAGGAAGGGGAGGGGGGAGAGAAAGACGGGAGCGGGGAGAAAGAGGAAGGGGAGGGGGGAGAGAAGGAGGGGAGAGGGGAGGAAGAAGAAGGGAAGGGGAGGGTGGGAGAGGGAAGGAGGGAGATATGGGATGGAAAATAATGAGAGAGGGAGGGAGGAGGGGGGAAGGGGAACTCATGAAGAGAGAGAGAGAGAGAGAGAGAGAGAGAGAGAGAAGTGTCGAGAGAGGGAAGGGAGGTTGCTTGGAGGGGTAAAGGGACGGGAGGGGAGAAGGAAGAACTGGGGAAGGAGAGGTGACGAGGAAAAGAGGGAGAACTAAGGGAGGGGAGAAGTCGGGGAAGGAAAATGAGGGAGGGAGAGGTGACGAGGAGAAGAGTGGGAAGGTGAAAGGACCGAGAAAATTTACGTAAATCAGTAAGGCTTTATTTATATATAAACCTTTAGGGAAAGAAAAAATACCCAAACGATTTTCCAAACAACTGAACGCTCTCACGACAAAAAAAAAAAAAAAAAAGATAAATAAAATACAAAAAATCAGTTTCCAAACTCACAAAACCACAACATATAACAATGTAGACACGATCTAACACCCTCTTTTTCTCCGCCGTTTGCAGTTCTCCGCGACGACTTCCGCGCGACGCCCGCAGACACGGTGGTGGCGGCGGGCGAGATGGCGCTGCTGGAGTGCGTGCCGCCGCGAGGTCACCCGGAGCCGCTGGTCAGGTGGCGCAGGAACGGTCACGTCATCAAGGTGCAGGAGTCGCATAGGTGAGTCACGGGGGTTATTATGACGGGGGGTTTTCTGTTTGCTTTTGTTAACTGACATTGTTTTCGCTTTTTTTTTTCTTTTTTCTTCCTCTTTCTCCTCTTCTTTTTCTCCTACTTTCTCCTCCTTTTCCTCCTCCTTCACCTCCTCCTTTTCTTCCTCCTCCTTCACCTCCTCCTCCACCTCCTCTCCCTCCTTTTCTCCTATACCTCTTCCTCCCCCTTCTTTTCCTTTTCTTCCTCCTCCTCCTCTTCTCCTTGTCCTCTTTTTCCTCCTCCTTTTCGTCTTCCTCCTCCTCTTCCTCTTCGTTTCTTTTATCCTGCACTTTTCCTCTTCCATCTTTCTGTATAATTTTTCTACAAACTCCTAACACAAATACCCTAAATTATGCCATTCCAAGCATTTTCTGACTCTTTATTCCAGCACTCAAAAAAGCACTCTAAAGAAAGAAAGAGAATGACAAGAAAAAGGAAAGAAAGAAAGAAAGAAGGAAAGAGAAATATTTGAATAGCAAAATAAACACGCTCTGGACAGCGAAAATATTTCTGTGATTGGGAGCATAATTCTTCACTCGTGCACGTAAAGGCTAATTAAACTAGCAGCTAATTTCCCAAAAATATAGATGACAGCTAAGCTAAATCAGCTAGTGATGGTAGAAAGAGAAACAAGGTTATCTAATACACTCACGCACACACGCTCGCACACACACACACACACACACACACACACACACACACACACACACACACACACACACACGCGCACACACACACACACACACACACACACACACAACACACACACACACACACACACATACACACGTTTTTTGTTGTTTTTTTTATTCTGAATGAGGGCAAACACTGATTGTCAGTGGACATTATTATATGCTACAGAGAATCTCCTGAAAGTAGTTCGATTTTAGAAGAAAGTCTTTATTTTCTTGCCTTTTTTTTCTCTTTGACAAATCACAGAAAGGGGTCTGGGAAAGCAAAGAGGGCCCGGGGTTTGGGAGCTTTACTCAGGAAGGGAACCAGGGCCAGGGGGTGCCCCAGTCCCCCTCCCCCATCTCTTTCTTTTCTTTGTTTATCTCTCCGTTCGAATAGAATTGAGAAATCTCTTCACAACACACGAAAAAAAAACAAGAATAATGATAATAATAAAACAATAATAATAATACTAGTCAGTTTAAAGATATCGAATAAGACAAATCGACTAAGTAATTACCCAAGAACATATCTCGATAAGCGTTTCATTACGAGGAGCAGGCAAGAAGAAGAAGAAAAAAAAAAATCTTTTTTTTTTTAAGCTTTCCCCTTCACAAAGGGCTGCGAAAGCACAGAGTGAAGCCCGAGCGAGTTCTAAGTCGGTGATCAAAGGCGCGGTTCGAAGCGGATCTCGAAGCCCTCGGAACTTCTGTGTCGCGGGAGTGTATTGGGAAATGATCTGGCGAGAGGATCTTTGAGTTTGGGGGCTTTTTTTAGAACGCCTTTTCTTTCTGTTCTGCCTGCATCTCGGTTCCTCCTTTGTTTTCAGTTTTTGAGACCCATTCTCTGTGTTTGTCTCTCTCTCTCTCTCTCTCTCTCTCTCCATTTCCCACCTTTCCTCCCTTTTCCCTTCCCCTTTCCCTCCCTCCTTCTCCCCCTCCCCCTCTCCGTCTCTCCATCCCCCCCCCCTGTCTCTTTCCTCCCTCACTCCTTCCACTCCTCCCTCCCTACTCCCCCTCCCTTCTTCCCCCGTGCTCCTTCCTCCCCTCTTCCCCGCGCTCCTCCCTCCTCCTTACCCCTCGCCCTCCCCCCCTCTTCCCCGCGCTCCTTCCTCCCGTAATGATTTCTGGGTAGAGGACGTCGTCAGTCTCGACCGGCGAAGGAGCGACACAAACGCTTTTAAGAAATCAGCAAATATCCCCCTGAAGTTTGCCTCCTAATCGTCTTCGCGGGAAGTTTTGTGTCGCGGCTGAGGGGGCTGCGGTTGGGAGGGAGGGAGGAGGGAGAGGAGGAGGGAGGGAAGGGAGGGGGGGGAGGGAGGGGGAAGGGAAAGGGGGGAAAAGGGGGGGGGGGTTGGAGAGGGAGGAGGGCGTGATTGGGTGAGGGAGTTGTGTCGGGGGAGACGGAAGGGGAGGTGTAAGAGGATGGTGAGAGGGAGAGAGAGACAGAGAAAGAGAAAGAGAAAGAGACAAAGAGAGACAGACAGAGACAGAGAAAGAGATAAAGATAGATAGACAGACAGACAGAGACAGAGAAGGAGAAAGACAAAGAGAGACAGGCATGCAGACAGAGACAGGTAGGCACACAGACTCGAACAGAGAGAGGCAGAGTTAAATAAAGGGAGAAGAAAGACAAACAAGAACAAAAATAAGTTACACATTTCCCAGTCTATTTTTCTTTCTGTATATGTATATATATATATATATATATATATATATATATAATATATATATATATAATATATATCAATTCTCTCTCTCTCTCTCTCTCTCTCTCTCTCTCGTCTCTCATCTCTCTCTCTCTCTCTCGTCTCTCTCTCTCCTCTCTCTCCTCTCTCTCTCCTCCTCTTCCTCCTCTTCCTCCTCCTCTCCTCCTCCCCTACTCCCCATCCCCCTCCTCCCTCCCCTACTCCTCTCTTCTCCTCCCCCCTCCTCCTCCTCCTCCTCCTCCTCCTCCTCTTCCTCCTCCTCCTCCTTCTTCCTCTTCTTCTCCTCCTTCCTCTTCTCGTTCGTACGCATATCGTCTCCAACGTGCAATCGAACGGGAAATAGCACGTCACGATCCTTATAATATATTCGTTTTTTTAGTTTTATATTTCAAAATGGCGGCCGATCAGACTGGAAAGAAGATAGCAGACGGATGCTGTCGCGTGTCTAGATTTATGGCACTGGGGCGTGTGGGCGTGTGCTTAGAGAGGGAGGGGCTGTGGGCGTGTGCTTGGAGAGGGAGGGGCTGTGGGCGTGTGCTTAGAGAGGGAGGGGCTGTGGGCGTGTGCTTAGAGAGGGAGGGGCTGTGGGCGTGTGCTTGAGAGGGAGGGGCTGTGGGCTGTGTGCTAGAGAGGGAGGGGCTGTGGGGTGTGCTTGAGAGGGAGGGGTGTGGGCGTGTGTGTGGAGTGTTGTCGTTGGGTGGTGTGGGGGGTGGTGTGTTGTGTTGAAGGTGGTGGGTGCGCGCGTGTGTGTGTGTGTGTGTGTGTGTGTATGTATATATATGTGTTATATATTAGTGTGTGTTTATATTATATATATATATATATATACATATATATGTTGATATATATATATATATATATGTATATATATATATATATATATATATATATATATATATATATATATATATATATATATATATATATATATATATATATATATATATTATATATATATATACACACACACACACACACACACACACACACACACACACACACACACACACACACACACACACACACACACACACACACACACACATATACACTTATATATACACATATATGCGTGTGTGTGTGTGTGTGTGTGTGTGTGTGTGTGTGTGTGTCTGTACTGTGTATCCTCGAGCTACATAAACGTAATCCCTTTTGCAAAGCTAGCGAAAGGGTATATATTTCTCTCCAAAAGATATTTCCGGGTAAATCTTCTTAAAATTTCTTTTCAATCCCGACCGTATCTGTCACTGCTGCTATAATTTCACACGCAGCCTCGATCTGTGAAATATTACAGAAGGTTCGTGCTTACGTACTGTGCGAATATCACGTTTATTTCGAATTTAGTTTTGTAAAATGGATGATGAAGAGACAGTTCATAAAAAAATAAAAGGATGATAGATAATGATGATTATGATAATAATAATAATGAGGATAATGATAGATATGATGATGATGATAATGATAGCGATGATGATAACAATGATAATGATAATAATGATAACGATAATATTGTTGATAATGATAATTATAATATTAATAATAATAATAATAATAATAATAATAATAAATGCAGCAATAGTAGTAGTAATAATATAGATAACAGTAACAACAGCGATAAGAAATGGACTGAAAATAACGAGATAAGAGCATAAAACTCGCCGGACCTTTTGTTCCCGACGAAGAATTCACGGCAGAGATAATAGGAAGTGAGTAGGACGTTGATCGTAACTTAGAGAGAAAGTTTGGCTTTTAGTTGTGTGAATTTGTTTACGTGAAATATTTTGTCTTGTTATTTTTGAGGGGGATGATTTTTTTTTAGATTTTTAGATTTTTTTTATATTTTTTTTTTTTTTATGAACGTGTGTGGTTGGTAAAGGTTGTTCGAATATCCCCTTTCTTTGGTCTCTATTTCTGTGTCTCTCTTCCCGCTTTCGTCTTATTTTTTTTTTCTTATCTCTCTATCCTGCTCCCACTTTCTGTTTCCTCCCTCTTTCCTTCCTTCCTTCATTTCTTTCGCTTCTCTGTCTCTCTCTTTCAACCCTTTCCCCTTTCCCCTATTCCTACTTATCCTCTCCCCTTCCTTCGTCCCTCCACCCCCCCCCCCGTTTTCCTCCCTCCACCCTCCCCCCCGTTTTCCTCCCTCCACCCCACCCTCATTCCTCCCCCACCCCCCCTTTTCCCTCATAACCCCCCCCCTCCTCCTCCTTCACCGCCTCCCACCTCAGCCGGTGCCGACGACAGCGGAAGTGCACACCGACTGAATTTGGTTCCGGGGATATTTTTCGCCTCGGACCGAATGCGATCATTGCCGCAGCAGAATCACGGACATGGTGGGGGGGAGGGGATGGAGGGGGGTTACGGGGAGGAGGAGGGTGGTGGAGGGAGAGGAAGGAGAGGGAGAGAGGGTGATAAGGTGGAGGAGGAGGGTGTTGGGGGAGGAGAGGGAGGAGATTGGTTGAGGGAGAGAGGGAGGAGATGGATGGAGGGAGAATGAGAGGAAAGGGAAAGAATTACGAGGAAGTAGGTGGAAGAAGAAAAGGAAAGATGGAAAGAGGGAGGAGGAAGTGGATGGAAAGAAAAAAGGAGGAGGGGATGGGTGGAGGGAGAAAAGTAGGAGGAGGTAGGTGGAAGGACAGAGAGGGAGTAAGAATTGAGTGGAAGAGAGAGGGAATAGTAAGAGGGAGAAGAGAGAAAAAAGGAGAGTCGAAATTGCGAAATAAACGGTAAACAATCATATGAAAAAATACGTGAAAGAACTGAAAATAAGGAAAAATAATAAATAATAGAATAGAATATAAAATGAAAGAAAAGAAAAAGAAAAAAGAGGACGATAAGGAAATACAAGCAAAGCTACAGAAATCAAAAGAGAGATTTTAATCAATGGAAAATGCAGCCGACGAAATGCTACAAAGAAAATAGAGTTTGACTACAGATTAAAGATCTCGCAAAAATGTGCACGCGGCAATTGCACGGAAGGAGAACGCTGGAGACACGAAGGGGAAACGAACATAAATAAAGTGTGACAGGGATAGGATGATAAATACGTGCATAGAAGTAATACGAGAATAAGAGATAAAATGACATTGTCCTGAGATTTGTTATTGCTTTCAACGTAAAAAGCACTATTCATGTTGATATGACTTTCCAAGTTACTTTTTTTCTTCTGTGATTAAAGTAACGAGACAGACTGATAAACAGGAAAATTCTAACCTTATTCAAGTGTGAAGAATAATCTAGAAAAAGGGATTAATTGACTTGCGTACTGAGAAACAGGATGAAAATTTTGAAGTAATAGAGAAATTTAATTTATTTAGTATTGCCGTCGAGGCATGACGTCTATGCTTCGAAATAAAGATTAATTATTAGTTTACGTATGATCGGAGGTAGTATGTGTGTGTGTGTTTGTATGTGTGTGTCTGTGCGTGCGTGTGTGTTAGTTTGTATGTAACTGTCTATGTCTGTGTCGTGTTTTCCAAGAACTCTTTGTAATTATGTTTCTTCTCCCTGTACACCATCAGAACGCGATTATGTAGTGCGGAAATGAATTATATGATTCGGTGTATGTATGTGTGTGTGTGGAGGGTATGTACACACAGTCTTGAGTCTTGAGTGAACCTGGTTGATGAGGCTTTAGCATGTCTCAGCTCGGTTAATCACTTGCAGTACCACGTAAATATCGGCACAGCATGCTTCTCTCTCTCTCTCTCTCTCACTCTCTCTCTCTCTCTCTCTCTCTCTCTCTCTCTCTTCTCTCTCCTCTCTCTCCTCTCTTCTCTCCTCTCTTCTCTCCTCTGCTCTCTTTCCCCTCTCTTCTCTCTCTCTCTCTCTCTTTTCTCTCTCTCATTCTCCCTCTCATCTCTTCTCTCTCTCTCTCTCCACTCCTCTCTCTCTCTCTCTCTTCTCCTCTCTCTCGTCCCCTCTCTCTCTCTCTCTCTCGCCTCCCCTCTCTCGCTCTCTCTCTCCTCGCCTCCCCTCTCTCTCTCTCTCTCTCTCGCCTCCCCTCTCTCTCTCTCTCTCCTCTCTCCTCTCTCTCTTCTCTCCTTTTCCCCCTTCTCTCTCTTTGCTCTCTCTCTCTCTCTCCCCTCTCTCTCTCTCTCTCTCTCTCGCTCCTCCTCTCCCCTCTTCTCCTCTCTCCTCTCCTCTCTCCTCTCCTCTCTCTCTCTCTCTCTCTCTCTCTCTCTCCGTCTCTCTCTCTCTCTTCCTCCCCATCTCTCTTCCCCTCTCTCTCTCTCTCTCTCTCTCTCTCGTGTCCCTCTATTTCTCTCTTTTTTCGTTTTCCTCTCCTCTTCTCTCTCTCTCTCTCTCTCTCTCTCCTCTCCCGCTCTCTCTCTTTGTCTCTCCTCTCTCCCTCCTCTCTCCTTCATTTCTCTCGCTCTCTCCTTTCCTCTCACCCCTCCTCTCTCGCTCTCTCTCTCGCTCTCTCTCTCTCTCTCTCTCTCTCTCCTCTCTCTCTCTCGCCCCTTCTCGTCTCTCCCCTCCTTTTCTCTCTCTCGCTCTCTCTCTCTCTCTCTCTCTCTCTCTCTCTCCCTCGCTCTCCTCTTCGCTCCTCTCTCCTCTCTCTCGTCTCTCTCTCTCTCGTCTCTCTTCTCGCTCTCTCTCTCTCTCTCGTTCTCTCTCTCTCTCGCTCGCTCTCTCTCTCACTCTCTCGTCTCTCTCATCTCTCTCCTCTCTCTCTCTCTCTCCCTCGCCCTCTCTCTCTCTCTCCTCTCTCTCTCTCTCTCTCTCTCTCTCTCTCTCTCTCTCTCTCTCTCTCTATCATCGTAGTTACCGTTATCGTTATTGTTTTCATAGTCATTTAAGTAATTATCGTTTTTGACCTTAGTTTCCAATACACAGATTCAGTTTATAAAGAGAGAGAGGGAGAGGGAGAGAGTGGAAGGCAGGGAGGGAGAGAGAGAAGGGGGGGGGGAGGGAGGGAGAAAAAGAGAAGTAAAAGAGAGAAAGAGAAAGAAAAGGAGGGAGAAAAATAAGTGGAAAGAGAAAGGGGAAGAAAAGGAGAGGAAGAAAGGGAAAGAGGGGGAAAAAGAAAAAGAGAGAATGAGAAATGGGACAGAAAATTAAAAGATGGAAGTCAGGGAGGGATCGTACTTACATCATTCAATATCTTTCTAAAATCATCGCCCCCCCCCCCTTTAAACGCACTAATTCCGAAAAAATGAGTGATTAAGAATTTCATCTGGTGAGGTTCAAAGTTTTATCTGTAATCTCCCAAATTATGTATGTAAGTGTGTGTGTGTGTGAGAGAGAGAGAGAGAGAGTGAGAGAGAGAGAGAGAGAGAGAGAGAGAGAAGAGAGAGAGAGAGAGAGAGAGAGAGAGAGAGAGAGAGAGAGAGACCGATTATCTGTTAGTCGTGCGTGTGCATTATGCCAGAGTGTATGTTAGTATTTGTGCGTGTGTGTGTGTCTGTCTGTCTGTTTGCATACCTGCCTGTTTGCCTACTTTTATTCATACGTCTCCCTCTTCCCGTTTTATCAGCCTGTCCCTCTCCCCTCTGTCCGTGTACCCGACCACCGCGCCCGTGTCCAGATGAACCGATACACCGTGTTAACATCCCTCCGTGTGTAGCGTGCGTGTTCACAGCGTCTCGCCAACACGATTATCCCGTGCTGTCCACTCCACTCACCCTTCTGTCCACCCGCAATATGGTCGAATCCCCCCCCCCCCCGCGCGTATTGAGCAACCTTATTGTCGGTATAAGTGCATCCGGCAACGTCAGAAGGTTTAGTATTTATTGCATGACGTTCCATGGCGCTCCCTGCTGCGCCATGAAAACGACATTCATATTGTCAATATGGAGTGCCAATTCTTTGCGTGTTTTTTTTTCTTTCTTTCATTCTTTTTTTCCTCTCTTTTTCCCCATCGTGTGTGTGTGTGTGTGTGTGTGTGTGTGTGTGTGTGTGTGTGTGTGTGTGTGTGTGTGTGTGTGTGTGTGTGTGTGTGTGTGTGTGTGTACTTTCTCTCTCTCCTTGCGTTCGTGTTTCGCTGATGCTGTGGGTATGCTTTTATTAGGCAGATGAAGGAAATTTCTCTCTCTCTCTCTCTCTCTCTCTCTCTCTCTCTCTCTCTCTCTCTCTCTCTCTCTCTCTCTCTCTCTCTCTCTCTCTCTCTCTCCTCTCTCTCTCTCTCTCTCTCTCTCTCTCCTCTCTCCCTCCCTCCCTCCCTCCCTCCCTCCCTCCCTCCCTCCCTCCCTCCCTCCTCCCCTCCCTCCCCCCTCTCTCTCTTTCTCCTCTCTCTCTCTCTCTCTCCTCTCTCTCTCTCTCTCTCTCTCTCTCTCTCTCTCTCTCTCAACCTCCTCCTTCTCATCCGCCTCCTTCTGCTCCTCTTTTTCTTTCTCCTCCTCCTCCTCCTCCTGCATCTCCTCCTCCTCCTCCTCCTTCCCTTTCTCTTTGATCCCCTAAAAAAAAGAACGAGGGTCTATGTATGCAGCTGGAGAAGAGTAAAAAGGAGGGACGAAGGGAAGGAGGGAGGGAAGGAAGGAAGGAAGGAAGGAAGGAGAAGGAAGGGGGAAAGAGAGGGAGGAAGGGGTACAGGGTAGAGGGAGTGATGGAGGAAAGAAGGAAGAAAAAAAGGAGAAAAGGAAATAAAGAGAAAGAAGGAAAGAAAGGAAGGAAGGAAGGAGGCAAAGGAAAGAGTACCTTGAGAGACCTCGGTCGACCTGTGCAGTGAGTGAATCGACGAGGGCGATGTCGAAGAGCCTGCCTCCTCCCGGCCGATGCTCCTCATACTTTCCGCTCGACTTGTTTCGCAGGATTTTCGGGGACCTCTTAGCCGGGCCGACACGGGATGCCAAGACGATATTGCCACTTCTGACGGAGGCGTGACCCTGGCTCGTGGGGGGCAGAGGGGGGGGGCGGGGGGCTAGTGCCTCGCTGTTAACACGGGAGTCTCGATTGTGCTTGTTGGGGCTCCTTCGCCTGTGTGTGTTCTGCTTTTTGGTTTGTGTCTTTTTTTTTTCTTTCTTTCTTTCTTTTTTTTCCTTCTGTTCTTATTTTTACTGTTCTTCTGTTTCTGTTCTTTTAATTCTTCTTTGTTGTCCTCTTGTTCTTTTTCTGTTTTCTTTTTCACTGTCTTGTCCATCCTGTTCTTGCTCTTCTTCTTCTTCATCTTTTTTTTTCTGTTTTCTTGTTGTTGTTCTTGTTCTTCTTGTTCTTCATCTTCTTCTTCTTCTTCTTTTTCTTCTTCTTCTTCTCGTTCATCTTTTTCTTCATCTTCTTCATCTTTCTGTTATTCATATTTGTGTCTCCTTCGTTTCGTGTTTCTTCTTTTTATTGCCTGAATTAGAACTAACTTGAAATTTAAACTCGTTGTGATGGATTATTTTCGACATTTTGCAATAGTGATTATTTGCTCAATAGACTCTTAAGCTACCTTGTTTTTTTCCTTACTTTATAATACCATCATTATTTCCTCCCCCTCATCTCCTCCCACTCACTCAACCTTCTCTTCCCCTTCCCCTCCTCTCCCTCCTACATCTCCCTCTCTCTTTTCCATTCCCTCATCCTCCCCTACCCCCAGACTTTCCCTCTTTCCCTCCTCCCTCTCTCTTTTCTCTCTCTATCTCTCCTCTCCTTCCCTCTTTTCTTCTCTCCAGTTATTCCCTCTCCTCCCTTCCCTCTTAATCTCAACGCCTCCCTGTCCCCCTCTCTCTTCTCACCATCTCCCCTCCCCCCTTCTCTCCTCCTCATCCCCCTTCCTCCTTCTCTCCTCCTCCTCCCCTCCCCCCTTCTCTCCCCCTCCCCCTCCCCTCCCCCCAATTAACCCCATTATATTCCCATTATCAAAACCCCAACCGTCTCCCCCGAACAATGAGCTTACGCCATCCCTTCGCCACGACCGGTCTCCGCGCCGGCGCCATTGCTCGGGAAGGAGGCGCCATTTTGGCCTTTTCTTTTTTCTACTCTTCTCTTCAGGGTAAGATTGAGTTGGTTTTGCGGGCGTTCTCTCTCCGGGGCGGGGCCGTTCAGGCGGTCTCGATCTGGGTTTCTCTTTTGGGAAGGATTGGTTTTCTGTTTTCGGTGTATTTTTCGTGTTTTTCTTTTTCTTTTCTTTTCTTTTCTTTTCTTTCTCTTCTCTTCTCTTTTCTTTTCCTTTCTTTTCTTTTCTTCTCTTCTCTTCTCTTTTGGTAGAGAGTGAGTTGGCTTGCGGGCGTTCTCTCTCCGAGGCTGAGCCACTGAGGCGGTGGATGGCGGTTTTGATCTTGGTTTCTGTCTTTTTTTGGCGGGATTGGTTTTCTCTGTTTTCGATCGAGGTTTCATCTTTTGGATTCTATA
>NC_051399.1:26658248-26683248 GCF_015228065.2 Penaeus monodon
GGATCGGCCGCGTGACTCCCGGCGACGAGGACACCTACGTCTGCGAGGCCGTGAACGTGGTGGGAACGGCGAGAGCGAACGCCACGCTCACTGTCTATAGTAAGTCGGTCGTTTTGATTGTATTTTGCCCTTTTGGGGTTCGTTCTTCCATTCTTCGTTTTTATTTTATTGTTCTCGTGTTTCTTGTTCTTCTCCTTCTTCTTCTTTTTCTTCTTCTATTTTTGTTCTTCTTTCATTTCTTGTTCTTCCTTTTCTTCTTCTACTTCTTGTTCTTCTTTTTCTGCTTCTATTTCTTTTTATTTTTCTTCTTCTTCTACTTCTTGTTCTTTTTCTTCCCAATCCTTGCGTTTTTTATGTATATTTTGTTTTTCTTTTTCTTTTTTTTAATGTATGTCCTTGCAAATTCAATCAGCTCGGCGAAAACTTACGATTCAATTTGTATGATATATTTAGAATATAAAAGAAAAAGATAAAAATATAATTTTCAATTTCCAACTTCTTTCTGTTTCTAATCTGATTATGCCTTTCATTTCCTGGCTCACTTTCATTCTTTCTCTCTCTCTTCTCTCCTCTCTTCTCTCCTCTCCTCTCTTCTCTTCTCTTCTCTTCTCTTCTCTTCTCTTCTCTTCTCTTCTCTTCTCTTCTCTTCTCTTTCTCTCTCTCTCTTTCTTAATCTTAATCTTACTCTCGCTCTCTCTCTCTCTCTCTCTCTCTCACTCTCACTCTCACTCTCACTCTCTCTCTCTCACACACGGTAGATAGGCAAGTAGATAGACGGATAGGACAGGTAGATAGATAGATAGATAGATAAATAGATAAATAGATAAATAAATAGATGTGTAAGTACGTTTCACTGTAGTTCGTGCATGTGTGTTTCTTGACGCATGGTCATGTGTACACTCGAATCTACATACAGTACGCTATTGCATGCATACAAGAATAAACCCCCACCTTCTCACCGATGAAAAGGACCGCAAAGCAAGGCAAAGCAAGACATAAAGCAAATCAAAGCAAGGGGAAAGCAACCTTGGAAATCTTGTGCCGGTTATCATGTATTATTGGGGACATCAGATAAGGCAACGGCTCGGCGAATTGGTGGCAGGGAGGGGAGAGGGAAGGAGGGGAGGGAGAGGGAGGGAAAAGAGGAGGAGGGGGAGTAGGAGCAAGAGCAAGAAGGAGGAGGAGTAGAATAAGAAGAAGAAAAAGAAAAAGAAAAAGAAGAAGAGCAAGAAGGAGAAGAAGAACAGCAAGAACAAGAATAAGAAGAAGGGAAAATGAAAAAGATGGACAAGAAGAAGAGGAGATTGAGGGGGAGAGAAACATATGGATTGGGTGTTCGACGTGATATAAAGGACGCAGTGCGGGAGAGCGTGATGGAGCGTGATGAGGGTGATGCTTAGCAGGGTTTATGAGTGCAGGAGTTATGGGAGAGGTGAGGTTAAAAAAATGAGGTTGCAGACTTTGGAGAGGATGTTGGCAAAGGGAAAAGTAAAGAATCAAAAATTGGAGAAAGGGTTGTTTATGGGTATGTGATAGAAGTATCATTAGACTGAAAATGGTGCAATTGCAGAGTGCAACTGCATGCATACGAATGATAAGAGTCTTCTAATGTCACGATTACACTAAAGATTTGAAAACAGGATATGGTTTAGTACGACACGTAATACATCTGAAAAAAAAATCATTTATATTTTACAGTGATTCTCTGTATATATGCGAGAGATTAGAGGCTATTAATCAAAATGAACCCAATAACTGGACAAGCAATTAGAATACGAAGAAATGAAAATAAATAAAATGGAATACTTATCACATAGCAGACGTTAGGCAAGCAGAAAGGAGCATGACTGAGCGCGCGTCTGTACTTTGTGTTCAAGAGGAACGTTCCATGTTTCGCTTGAGCTAGCAAGTTAGCAAAAAGTTAGTGAGTTAATTGACTTGTTTGTAGATAACTGCATTATTTGAGCGTCTGCACGGGATAGTCGTAAAATGAGTTAAAAGTAGAAAACTGTTAAAAACAAATTTTGTGTGGCTTTGAGATAAAATGAAGTTGTAGAGGCGTGGGCGCTGGTACTTGAGTGTGACGTAAAGGGGGGAAGAGTGGGGGAGAAAGACAGAAAGGGAGAGAGAGAGAGAAAGAGAGAGAGAGAGAGAGAGAGAGAGAGAGAGAGAGAGAGAGAGAGAGAGAGAGAGAGAGAGAGAGAGAGAGGTAAGGGTGAATAAACTATATGTTTTCTCGTATAAATAGTTTTAGCAAAGACGCAGATCGAGTGAGAGGAGACTGAAATCCTCATTAAAACCTGGTCCACCACCATCCCCACCAACCCCAACCTCCCCTCCATACCCTCACTACCTAATCGCCAGCGTCTCACCACCAAAAAGCTCTCCGTGAACAAATATTGTCAAATTACTAAGTATAAAAGCTAGTGTATCATGCCTATTATTATTACACCTACTAGCTAGCTATTACACCTACTTTACTACTCATAATGGTATTAATCTGACTGACTGACTGTTTGTCTTTCTTTTGTGTTTTCTTTTATGTTTTGTTGCTTTTGTTTTGTTTTGTTTTGTTGCTTTATGCTGATTATGTTCATTTCTGTTAAAGAGTTGGATAAATGTTTTCTTTTTTCATAGCCTGTAATTTCACTACTTTCTTGTAGTTCGATGTTTTTTTTTTGTTTTTTTTTCTCGTTTGTACAGCATCATTCTGTTTCAGTGTTGGAGCTTTGCGATCCCAATATTATTGGTTGTTCAGTTTGTTTCTGTATCTTTTGTAGTCATGGTCGTAATTATATACACTTGATGTTTAATAAGCTGCATTAAAGAGGGTGGAAACCCTCCCAAGACTCAGCCAATTTTTGTACAGCTCAAACTCATATATAATTTTATTTGGCTGAATAAAATAAACAATATCAACATCAGTATCGCCACCAACCCCAACCTCCATTCCCCACCCCCACTACCTAATCTCCAACACCTCACCACCCTCCCCATAACCCCCCCCCTTCTCCCACCCCCCAATCCCTCCACCCCCTTCCCCGCCCACCCTGCATCCTCCTAACCCACATCTGAAAAGCGAGTCCCGACGCGTTTCCAAAACCAGTAATGGTGCCACAAAGTCGAGGGAGAAGACGCGGGTAAATTTGCCAGAAGTACTTAGTTTGTGTCGCCATATTTGTCCTTAATAGCCGTGGGCGGGCGACGTTAACTTGTTCTTCGCGGAGGAAAGTCTTGGATGAGCTTGTGGATGAGGTAGGGGGTAGGGGGAGGGGGATGGAGAAGGGGGAGGGGGAGGAGAAGGGGGAGGGGGAGGAGAAGGGGGAAGGAAAAGGGGAAAAGGGGAAGGGGATGGAGAGAGAGGGGTTGGGGGTGGAGGGGGAGGAAGGGGAGGGGAGAGGGGAAATAGAAGGGGGAGGGAGTGAGTTGGCGGGGAAGGGGAAATGGTGAGTAGAAGAAAGTGAAGTAACTGGGAGGGGGGGAAGGGAAGGGGAAGTGAGAGGGAGGGAACTAGAGAGCAAACGCTCCAGGAATATATGTAAAAGGCCACCAAAGTGTACATAAGGTGGCACAGCACAAATGGACAGTTACAGCGGGTAACAGCCCAGTAGGGCGAGTGAGCAGGAGAGAGTAAATGCAGGTGGCTTCGACGCTAGAAGGAATGGAAGCTAGTGTCACATTAGCTCCGGAAAAAATGTTAAAAGCTAACTCGTAGAAGACGGAAGGGAGGGGAGGGAGGGAGGCAAACACAGTGATAGAGAAAAGGGATGTTTTTGTTTACAAGTGATTAACAAAGAGGTAGCTGCCAACAAAATAACTTTTAGAAGGAAAATGTAGGTCCTGCAGCAATGAAAATAACTTTTCTTTTTTCCGCTAGAGAAGAAGAAAGACCATACTCAAAGAAAACACAACTAAAGCCATAAAAATACCAACTCCCCCCCCCCCCCACACACACAAAAAAAAGCAACATAACACCTTAGTTTCGAAAAATCGTAGCCGCACAGAAAATAACCTTCTTTTTGTTGTATTTAAGGGGAAAAAACACCAAGCCTTCACCTTAAAAACAAATACACAAGCGAAAGTATAAAAATAACCTTTCTTTTTGTCTTTTCTCCCTTAAGCCGCGCCGGAGTTCCTCGTTCGGCCGCAAGACGTGAAGGCCTCAGTGGGGTCGTCCGCCGCCTTCGAATGCCTGGCCGTGGGTCGTCCGTCTCCGCTGGTTGTCTGGAGCCGCCAGGACAAACACAACCTCCTCCTGCCCCGTCAGGACACGCCGTCAGGAGAGCCCGATGACCAGCCGAACGTGTGGGTGAACGCGGAGGGCACGCTCATCGTCAACCAGGTCGGGATTCGTTATTTTTTTTTTTTTTAGGAGATTTATACATTCCCCATTCGTTCAGGTGCGATTGATGTCCTTCCTCTTTCTCCTTCGCATATTCTTTTCATTTAATCCTCTTCTCTCTCCGTAGCCTTGATTACGAAACCGCTTCTCACTCCCTCAGGTGACCCGCGAGCTGTCGGGCTGGTACTCGTGCGCCGCCGTGTCTGCCGCGGGGTCGCTGGTCGCGCGGGCGCTGCTGGACGTGCCCGCGCCCACGCTGCACCCGCCGCCCGTCATCTCCGTGCGGCCGAGGAACCTGACGGTGACACCCGAGGCCGTGGCGCTGATGGTGTGCCAGGCCGAGGGCGACCCCACGCCTAGAGTCACGTGGACCAAGGACGGCCACCTCCTCCCCGAGGACGACGCCAGGATCACGCTGCTCGGCTCCGGCACGCTGCAGATCAGCGGTGAGTCGGGGGACAGGTCGGGGGGAGGGGGGGGGAGCCAGGGTTAACTCAGTTAAGACAGACAGACATAGGCTTAATTCATGGGTGATTCAGGATTTTGTTAAATTCCTTGACGATTCAAGATTAAATGGTTCTTGATTTCATTAATCTAGTGCATGGCTAACTCAATATTTCATTTATCTTCGATTCACTACTTCATTCATCATATTCTTTGCTGACTTCTGACTTCATTCATCAAATTCGTTGCTGGCTCATGACCTCATCCAATTCATTGCTCCTGACTTCATTCATCAAATTAGTTGCTACTTGAGACTTCATTTATCTAATTTGCTGCTAGCTCATGACAGTGTTTAGAGACGATTGATTGTGTCGCCTTATATCTTTCCATATTTATCTTACCCTCTATTTCACAATTTATGAATGGCTGATTAAGATATTCACCAATAGCTATCCATCCAATTTCATCTAATGCAATATTCATTCATTTAATTTTCGAAAGTTTACATTTGATACCTGCAATGACAGTGCAATTGTTCCTTAATTGAATTATTGATATAAAAGAGATCGTGTCCAGTGTGCAGATAGAGAGAATCCACCTGAAGTGCTATTGTTCCATTGGAAAAAATCGCACACGATGATACTGGTGTAAAAGCTGTGACAGCGAGAGAGAGAGAGAGAGAGAGAGAGAGAGAGAGAGAGAGAGGAGAGAGAGAGAGAGAGGAGAGGGAGAGAGAGAGAGGGAGAGAGAGAGAGAGAGAGAGAGAGGAGAGAGAGAGAGAGGAGAGAGAGAGAGAGAGAGAGTGATGAGAGAGAGAGAGAGAGAGAGAGAGAGAGAAGGAGAAAGGGAGAGGGGGGAGGAGGAGGGAGAGAGAGTGAGAGTAAGAGGAAGGAAGGGAAAAAGAAAAAGAAGAGAAACAAAGGTTTTGTGTTTGTATGTGTAAAAGAGAATGTGTGTAGTTTTTATATTATTTTATTAATTTTTTTTTTAGTTTTTAGTTTCGCGTTTCACAACTGTTCGCGAGCCGCTATTACCGTGACCGGTTATCGTTATTTTTTGTGGCTGTTTGGAACGGTTATGAGACAAAAGTTTACTTCACTGCTTTTGTAGCAATATCCATATCTATTTGTCATTCTGTCAATTTATCTGCCAATTTCCCTCTCTGTCCTTGTATATTTAGCTGTGAATCTATCTGTAAAGTCAAATGTGTATGTTTACCGAAATAGAAGTCATTATCTATTTGTCCATCTATCTATTTATCTATCTGTCTATATATATATATATATATATATATATATATATATATATATATATATATATATATATATATATATATATATATTTGTATATCTATCTTTTTGCCTCTCTCCTTCTTTCTTCCTTTCTCTCTTTCTTTCTCCCTCCCTCGCTCCCTCCCTCCCTCCCTCCCTCCCTCCCTCCCTCCCTCCTTCCCTCCTTTTCTCCCTTCCTCTTTCCCCCTCTCCTTTTTCCCCCACCACCTTCTCTCACCCATTCCTCCCACTCTCTCTCTCTCTCTCTCTCTCTCTCTCTCTCTCTCTCTCTCTCTCTCTCTCTCTCTCTCTCTCTCTCTCCTCCCTCCCTCCCCCCTCCCTCCCTCCCTCCGTCCTTCCCTCCCTCTTTCTCCCTCTCTCTCCCTCTCTCCCTTTCTCTCTCCCTCTGTCTCCGTCTCCATTTACCTTTCTACCCTCCTTAAAATGAACGTGCGTGCAGGTAGGAAGGTGGATGAGGAGGGAATGAATAGTAATTTTTGATATCCTTAATAATTGTCTACTGTAACAAGTGCAGGTTTATTGGGGGATGTGACTGTGAAAGAACAAGGGGGAGGTTTTCGACCGAGCGAGAGAGGAGATGGCACTGTTTCGTTGATTTCTCCTTGATTTCTGTTTTATTAAGTTGTCGTTTTGTGGGGACTTTTATTATTATTATTATTATTATTATTATTATTATCATCATTATTATTATTATTATTATTATTATTATTATTATTATCTTTTTAGGTTATCGCTACCTCTATGTCTTTTTTCTTCCTTCGTCTTCATGACTATTTTTTTTTCTCTCTCATTTTTCTTCATCTGTGATTTATTTCTCTCTGTCTATCGATTTATTTATTTATCTCTCTGTCTATCGATCTGTTTATCTATCTGTTTGTCTGTCTATCTGTCTATCTATCTACCTATTTATATATCCATCCATCTATCTCCCTCTCTCGCATTCTCCCTTTCTCTCTTTTTCCTCCCTCCCTCTTTCCTCTTCCCTCCTCCCTTTTCCCTCTTCCTTCTTCCCTCTTCCCTCTTCCCTCTTCCCTCTTCCTTCTTCCTTCTTCCCTCTTCCCTCTTCCCTCCTTCCTCTTCCCTTGTCCCTCTCCCCTTTTCCTTCTTTCGCCGCATAGATTACAAGCCCATGAATATTTGATTCTGAGCGAGTGACCCTTTTATCGTTAGGGTCACTCGAGATGCCGACGTCGGACTTCTCTGCTGATTACCTCTCTGGCCTACCGTCTCTCTGGCCTCTTATGAAGAAGAAGGAAGTGATGAGGTCGTTTATTTCCTAGATTTTTTTTTATATATGCTTTTTATCGCTATGTTACTGTTGTTTTTATTGTTGTTGTTGTTTTGCGGGGGAAGAGGGATGGAGGAAGAGGGAGGTGGAAGGGAGGGAAGGACAGGGGGAGGGAGGGATGAAGAAAGGGAGGGAGGAAGATAGGAAAGGAGGGAGGAACAGACAAGATAGACAGACACTAACAGGCAGACAGACAGACAAATAGATAGATAGACATTAACAGGCTAGCAAACAGACAGATAGACAGTAACAGACAGACAGACATTAATAGACAGTCAGACAGACAGACATTAACAGTAGACAGACAGACAAACAGCCAGCAAGCCAGACAGACAGACTGACAGATATACATACATTAACAGGCAGACACACAGACAAACATTATCAGGCAGGCAAATAGACAGACAGACAGACATTAACATGCAGGCAGACAGACAGACAGACATTAAGAGGCAGGCAAATAGACAGACAGACGGACAGACATTAACAGGCAGGCAAAAAGACAGATAGACATCAACAGACAGACAGACAGACAGATAGACATTAACAGGCATTAACAGGCAGACAGCTGACAGACAAACATTAGTAGGTAGTCAGACAGACAGACATTAATAGGCAGACAGACAGGCAGACAGACAGACAGCGACAGAGAGAAACAAAGACCATTCTAAGCACAATACTACGAACGGCAGTCCGAAAGTTGGTCAACGATTCCTCTCTCAAGTCACGTGACGGCGAGAGGGTCCAGTCCGCCTGTCTTTGCACTTCGAGTGCCTTTCGTATTTCCACGCTGAACGAAGAGTAGGAGTTATGTGTAATCTTAGAAAGAGGCGTTACCTGCACTCCGCAAGGATGTCTTGTTTTAAATGCGTTGTTATTTATTTTTTATTTTTTTTCATAAGTTGGTTTTATCGATTGTGATGTCGTGGTATTAGAGAAGATAAAAAAGAGGGATATTAAGTTATTATTGAATTGTTCTTATGCTTCTGATTTTCTGGACAGTTTTGGATATAAAGCATTTCTGTTTTCAGTGAGTATTGAATTCCTGTTTTTGTGTGTTGTTTTTTTTTGTTGTTGTTTGCTTTTCTTCCTGACTACAGAAGGAATATATCTTTTCGTCCTTTTTTTAAAAAACAATATACTCCATAAATGTTGCCAACGGTAAACAGTCCGTTCAAAAACTATACAAAGAGAGAAACATAATACTAATTTTGTTAGAGTCGGAAAAAGTCTCAGCTCAAATGTTAGACGATATATATATATATATATATATATATATATATATATATATATATATATATATATATATATATATATATATATATATATATAAAGAAGAGTTTCTTTGCCCACAAGACGAAAGACGCGTATCGAAAACTAATTACTAGACGGTCGAGATAAATGAAGTCCATTCCGTGAGATGAGGATTCGGACAGTGATGCAGAGGAAGCTGTACGTCAACACACATGTCCGAACGCCTTCCGAGATTCTTCAGCGGGGGAAAATGTTTTGCCAGGAGTGCAGTGTGTGTGTGGGGGGGGGGGTTCTCTGTCCTTGCGTTCGTTTTTGGTAATGCTGTGGATGTGCCTTCATCATACATCTCTCTCTCTCTCTCTCTCTCTCTCTCTCTCTCTCTCTCTCTCTCTCTCTCTCTCTCTCTCTCTCTCTCTCTCTCTCTCTCTCTCTCTCTCTCTCTCTCTCTTCTCTCTCTCTAGACAGACAGACAGACGTATAGTTAGATAGGGAGACAGACAGACAGATAGAATAATTGATAATAAATAGATAGACAGAATAATAGATAAAGACAGATAGGCAGACACACCAAATAGATGAAAGTGTATACGTAGATAGACAGATAAATAGATAGATAGATGCTATAGATAGATAGATAGACATGCTGGAAGATATACAGTCAAATATATACATAACCAGATAAATATATAGACAGACAGACAGGCAGACATAGATTGGTAAATAGACAGATGAATAGATAAATAGATAGATAAGTAGATAGTCATAGAGGCAGTCACAGTCATAGTGAAAATTGATAAACAGATAGACACAGAGACATCACCAGACATATAAACAAAGAAATAAACATATAAACAGACCAGTAGACATGTAGATCGAAAGATAAAAATAAACTATGTATGCATAGACGATAAAAAATGTAACGAAGGAAGATTTAAAAAAAAGAAACAGAAAAAAAAAATAACCGACAGACTCAACCTTGACCAAGGCCTCCGTCTTTCGTATTTATGGAATAAATTCAGATGTTATCGAAACGTGAATTACTGAGGCTGTTTGCGCTGACCTTTCCTTCCTCTCTGTCTATTTATATGTATGTCTATCTGTTTGTCTGTCTTTCTATTAAAACATCTATCTGTCTGTCCAACTATGTCTATTTATCTATGTCTATCTCTCTCTCTATCTATCTATCTATCTATCTATCTATCTATCTATCTATCTATCTATCTATCTATCTATATATATATATATATATATATATATATATATATATATATATATATATATATGTTGTGTGTGTGTGTGTGTGTGTGTGTGTGTGTGTGTGTGTGTGTGTGTGTGTGTGTCTGTCTGTCTATCTATCTATCTATCTATTAAAACATCAATCTATCTGTCTGTGTCTGTCTATATATCTAACTATATATGTCTGTCTGTTTGTCTGTCTGTCTATCTATCTGTCTATGTGTTTGTCTATCTGTCTATCTATCTATCTATCTATCTGAAGTAGTACAGAAAAAATCATAAAGCAGTTACGGAATTATGTGATGATTTTAGCGTTCATTGATTTTTAATAGTGCTCATTATGAAACAGATTTGCATTGCACTGGATGACTTTTTTTTTTTTTGCTGCAGTTCGTCATTCTTGTCATTTTCATTTACTGTATTTTCACCAGGCGAAAAAATGAGAGAGAAAGAGAGAGAGAGAGATTTGCGTTCGTGAAGTCACTCTCCTCATAACATAATCTCTTTTTTGTTTGTTTGTTTGATCATCCTTCTTTCGTTCTCTTTTCGTTCTTTCTTCTTCCTTTTCTTCCTCCTATTCTCAACCTTCTTTCCATTTTACCGTTATTTCTTCTTCCAAGTTTTCGTATATTTCCCCGTTCCGTTTCTTCTCATGGCCCTCCTCTCCACCCTTTTTATGGTCACTGCAACTCTTTCCTTGTTCTTCTAATTATCCGTCCCTTCCTCCTGCTTTCACTATTCCCCCTTCTTCTTTTCTCATTATTATCCCTTCTTTCTTTATTAGTCCTTCCTCTCTTCTCTTCTGACTCTTCCTCCTTCCTTCCGTCCCTTTCTCCCTCTCACTCCTCCCTCCTCCCCCCTGACGCCGACCTCCCTCCTTCCCCCAGACGTCCGCGAAGACGACGGCGGCGTCTACGCCTGCACGGCCACCTCCGACGCCGGCAGGTCCTCCATCGCCGCCCACCTGAAGGTCGTCCCCGCCAACAGCCCCGCCGCCGCCCGCACCACGCCCGCGCCCGACCCTCGTGACCTCCCTGGACCTCCCCTGCCGCCCACTCAGCGCGCCCGGAACTCCACGACGTTGACCTTGGCGTGGGGGCCGCCGGAGCAGGAGGGGGCGTCGCCCATTACGAGTTATATTCTCGAGGTGAGACATTTTTCCTTCCTTTCCTTGCACTGATTTCTTCCTCCGTTTGTTATTGTGATCGGTATGCTTTATTATTATCGTTATTATTAGTATTAACATTGCTATTAAAATTTTGTGATCACTATTTTATTCATTTGGGGAAGGCCGGTCTTTTTTTCCTCCTGGTTTGTGAATGATATTTTTTAGCGTTTATCATGCTCTTTTATTCTTTATTTTATGTATTACTCAAGTGACGTATAATTAATGTCAGTCGCCATTTAACTTTACCTTTTTTTGAGAAAACACTAGGGAATGAATACCTTCTACAAAATATGCTAACTCTACAAACCGTGTTATTCGATGTTGCTCTCTTCCACCCATCCTCTCAAATTTTATCTCACATTATTTATCCTCGCAGATCTGGAACGGATCGGGCCAATGGACGCCCTTGGAGGAGCACATCCCAGCCGAGTCCTACACCCTTACTGGCCTCAAACCCAACACGCAATACAGAGCCGTTGTGAGGTATGTGGTAAAGTGAACACGAGAATAAACAAACCTAATAAAGTTAACGAAGCGCAATGCAACGGGTGTTTAAGAATTGAAGAGATAGTATGGGTGAGAATGAGTCATTTCACGTTAATTGTTTAGATAGTTTCGTTAATTCATTCATTGGGAAAATTTGCAGTCTCATTCACACCTGTTTTCAAAAGAAAGTTTCCTTGTTAAAGGCATGATGAGGGAAAGAATAGCTTTGGAGAAAATCGTTGTCTTTGATAAATGAAAATGAGGCAATCAGAATCATTTTTGTACTTCTATTTGAATGTTTGATTATGCTGATGAACAACTGTAATTAGAGAGGGTAACGGTGTAGGTCAGATATTAAATCAAGTATCAATTTACCTATACAATTTTCCTTCATTTGGTTTCTCTCAACGGAGGCAAAGGAGGGGAAGTCAGACATACAATAGCTGGTAATGAAATCCCTTGGTCTTTCTCCTCCCTCTCCTCCTCCTCCTCCTCCTCCTCCTCCTCCTCCTCCTCTCCTCCTTCTCCTCCTCCTCCTCCTCCTCCTCCTCCTCCCCTCCTCCTCCTTTCCCTCCTCCTCCTCTTCCTCCTCCTCCTCCTCCTCCTCCTCTTCCTCCTCCTCCTCCTCCTCCTCCTGCTGTTCCTCCCCCTCTTCCTACTCTCCCTGCCCACCCATCTCCCTCTTCCTTCCCACACCTACCCATCTTTATCTCCTCATTCTTATCCACACTGCCCACCTTCCCTCCTTCCCTCTCCAAACCCAACCAATCGCTCTCCCTCTCTCTCGTAACCCACTTTCTCACCCCCCCCCCTTCCTCCCCAGGGCCATGAACATGCACGGTGTCTCCGCGTCGTCCCCCGTGTCCGGCCCCCTGGTGACCGCCGGGGGGGGGAGGCCGGGCGGTGAAGGGGCCAAGGAGACGAACAGCGACCCCGAGATAAGGGCTGTCCTCGCCCACCCTCTCGTCACACTCATGCCGCCCACGCCCATCTCGTCCACCGCGATCAGGCTGCAGTGGAAGGTAAGGAGGGGGGGGGGAGGCGGAGGAGTCAGTGGGGCTTTTATTTATTTGTTTGTGGGTATGTTTACTCGCTTTTTTTATGTATTTTTGCTTCCATATTCGTTCCTTGTTTATTTTTTTTTTTTCTCTTCTATTTTTCTTTCTATTTCTTCTCTTATCTTTTCTCATCTGTTCCTTTTATTTGATTTATTATCTTTTATCTTCTCTTCTCATCTCTTCTCTTCCCTTTTCTTTTCTTCTCTCTTCTCTTCTCTTCTCTTCTCTTCTCTTCTCTTCTCTTCTCTTCTCTTCTCTTCTCTTCTTTATCTTATCTTCCCTTTATGTATTCAACACTCCATCAAGAGCCAGAATGTATTTTCATATTCCTTCTTTTCCAACTATATTTAGAATCTATTTACTCTTCGCAATAAATGTTTTTCCTTTTATCGCAATGGCAATGGCTTCAGCTTAGTTTTTGGTTCGAACGAAATCCGTCTTCCTCAGGCGGGATTTGCAGTCCCCGTGTGGCTTCCATTCTATTTCCTTTATTCTCTGTTGCATTTTTCGTTGTTTTTTATTTATTGGGTAAATATTTTATCATTTTTATTATTTATGTTTTGTTGTTGCTGTTGTTGTTGTTGTTGTTGTTGTTATCATTCTGATATTATATCCTTATCATCATCTGTTAACTCTTTATTCTATGTTTAGCTTCTTCTCTTCTTTAATTCATCACAAGACATCTTATAGATTCCTTCTCCCTTGCATTTAAATTGACTTTGCACTGTAGTTTAGTGTCAGCGTCTTTGCAACATTGAATCTTGGCTTTTTGCTGTTGCGTTGTGTTGCACAGTCCTGCCTGCAACCTTTTGTCCATTCTTTTTTTGTCCTTTTTTTGTCCTTTCTCAGTTAGCTATTTATGTAACTCCTTCTCTGTCTATCTATGTAGTTTTTTTTTTCTTTTCTTTTATCATCTCTCTTTTCTTATATTCTTGTTTTAATTTTCTCTTTTTCTTCTTCTGCCTATGTCTCTTCCTTGCTTCTGTTTTTTGTCTTTTGAATTTGCAATTAACTTTTTCATTTTTTCCTCTGTTATTAAACTTATATATTGAATGCGTCGTTTATTAAAGTTTAATCACCTGTGACTAATTTCTTTTTTATTCCTCCTCCCTCCCCCATCCGTCTACATCCTTCTCTGCCTACCTCCTCCTCCCCCTCCTCCTCCTCCTCCCCCTCCTCCTCCTCCTCCTCCCCGTCTCTCCTCCTCCTCCTCCTCCTCATCCCCGTCCTCCCCCCTCTTCCCCCTACTCCCCCTCCTCCCCCTCCTCCCCCCTCCTCCCCGTCCTCCCCCTCCTCCCCCTCCTCCCCAGGTCCAAGAGTTCGAAGACTACATGGACGGCTTCTATGTGCGTTACCGCGACCTGAACTCCGGCACGCACCACTTCGAGATGGAGGCCGTGACCCGGTCTGGCGCCGCCCATCAGGCCTCCTACACCGTGGGCGACCTCGCCAAGTTCACCGAGTACGAGTTCTTCATCGTGCCTTACCACCGCGGCATCCACGGCCACCCGTCCAACTCCAGGATCGCCGTGACGCTGGAGGATGGTGAGTTCGTCGACGCTGGAGGTGGTTGGGGGGGGGGGTCGTTATTTCGTGCTTGTTTGTTTGTTTGTTTTTGTTTTGAGTACGTGTGTGTGTCTATGTGTATGTGTTTGTGTATGTTTTATATAATCTTGCCCTACTAGTTATTTCACAATATCTTAAAGTTTTCTCGCCATCAAAACCGTTTGCCTCATAAACAACCTTCTCCCTCTCGCAGTCCCATCAGCGCCGCCGTCGGGAGTCGAGAGCCTCGTCCTGAACGCCTCCAGCGTCGTCCTCTCGTGGCGTCCTCCTCCTCGCGAGCACACCAACGGCAGGATCACCAAGTACTCCGTGTGGCTCTTCGTGAACAAGACGGTCCCTCACTCCAACCTCACCCTGGAGGGGAACCTGCACACCCTCACGCTCTACAACCTGACGTACGGGAAACACTTCACGGCGACGGTGGCGGCGCATACGAAGTACGTGGGGTCGGGGTGTTGTTTTTATTGTGTCGTTGGTTAAAGATCTTTGTGTGTGATGTTGATGTGGAGTATTTTTGTTTTCTTTTAAAATAATCGTGAGCTGATAAAAAAAAATCTCACACAACCCCCCCCCCCCGTCCCCCAATCTCCAAACCCCAGGGCAGGTCAAGGGCCGACGAGCGGAGGTCATACGTGGCTGCAGGACCCGTCGGCGAGCTCGGGATCCGGGGAACCGAAGCGGGTGCCGTCCCCCCTGATGGCGGTCCTTCGGGAGACCTGGTTCATCGGGGCCGTCGGCGCCGCGGGCTTCCTGGCGCTCTCCGTCTTCGTCGCCGTCGTCTGCTACCGCCGCAAGAGGAACGAGAAGCGCGCTATGGGAGGTACGTCTTTCGTAATGAGAGAGAGAGAGAGAGAGAGAGCGTGTGTTTTTAGTGCACGCATTTTTTACTGTTTAGAAAAGAAATAAAACACATAATCAAGACATATATGAAAATCGAATGAGTGCGGATAATTCAACATTTCCATTCCAAACCCATGACTCTCAGTAATACCACACCGCCATATACTGAGAGCAGACCGTATATCTTCGCCGATACACATTTTCTGTCGCCAGAACGGTAGCAACGAGTGTATCGAAGAGATCGCTTCTTTCGTGCTTCCGATATGCAATTCCCTCTGGGATTTATGGCCAGCTTAAATACATCTTCAGTCCTCCCTTCCTGTGTTGTCTCTGACGAGCGCATTCAGCGATACATAAAATGGGGGGGTTGAGAGGGTTTAAGAGGGAGGGGGTGGGGGAGGGAGAGTGAAGGAAGAGGAGAGGGCGGAGGAGATTAGAGGGCAAAGGAGGGAGAGAGAGGATAGATTAGAAGGGAAGGAGGGAGGGGAGGAAAGAAAGTAGAGATAGAGAGAGACCTAGAGTTAAGAGGAAAGAGAAAAGGAGAGAGGGGCGGAGGAAGACAGAGAGGGAGGGGATTCGGGAAGATAGGAGGGAGAAAAGAAGAGAGGACGGAAGGTAAAAAGGTGTACAGAGGAATAGAAATTGGGAGGATAGAAAGGCCGAAAGGAGATGAAAAAACGCCGAAACACCTAACGAACTGTGATAATATAATCAGATCATCAGTTATAGTCAGTGAATGACATCAAACAAGAGCATTGAAAGCTGAAAGGTTAATATCGTAAAGGACATTAATGATCGCAGTTACATGATATACAGATTTCTGAGCTAATAGCTTGTTTAGAGGCTGAAAACATATTTTGAATAAGTTACAAAAAAGTGCAGAAGTTTTATAAAAAAAAAAAAGGATGAAGAATTCTCACTCAAAAGACTTACATCGATGAAAATGGTAAACGGGAGGAAACAAGGAGCCAAATACCAGAATCAAGTGAAGAAATGAAAGAAAAAAGTGACGGAAAAAGAAGCTTATCACACGCCCAAAGAAGCAAACATATGAGATGGAAAATGAGAAAGATGGGGAAAAATGAAGAAGAGGAGGGAGATTACCATTCAATTGTGTCTTCTTAGTAGACTCTTCACCCGCCACATGCATCACGAATCAATATTTCGGATCTCAAAGTGGTGCTGTGCCGTTGACAAGACAAGGGGTCCGTGGCACTGGTGAGAAAGGGGGGGAGAGAGGGTACTGCGACACTTACAGGGGTGGGGGATAAGGGATCTCTATGGCACTGGTAAGAGCTGGGGGTGGATGGGGAGGTTTATGGTATTGACAGGAGATGGAAGGAGGAGGAAGGAAGATGGAGGCGGGAGGGGCGGGGCTAAGGAGGCACGTAGGGTCGCCGTCTTCGGTGCGTCGTCGAGAAAAGGGGCGCGGCGACACAGTGCCAGGCAGGGAAGGTGCCAAGGGGCATTGATTCCCGCCCCGGATCAATACGTCTCCTTGTGGGTTTTATAGCGAAGTCTCGAGTGTTTTATGCAGATTTTATAGTGAGCCATTTTCTCACCCCCGGGGGAAAGTTTCAGCCCGATGATTGGGAGGAAGTTTTATGATTTTTAAGGTTTTAAGGAGAAAATGGAGTTTCGGAATGACGACTGTTTCCGAGGCGTTTGGTATAAAGCAGTCTGGAATTTTCGGTCCAAAACATTGTCTTAAATGAGGAAGGTTTAGCAAGAAGTAAGTAGAGGGAAGTTGCAGGCTGAAGGCGCGAGTGTTCCAGAGTCCAAGAAGCGGATCGAGGCAGAGCAAGCAGACGGATCGACTCCTATGGCACCCTCTGGCCCTCACTCCCCCTAAGTGCCACTCTGCCTTCTCAGCTGATGCTCGACGAGGGGACTAATTGATAATCCGCTGAATGGACGCGGCGCAAAGCGAGTCGTGGAGGAGGCCGGGAAGCGTTTGGCTGGGAAAGACCCGATCCGTTCGAGAGGGTCGGGGCGAGTCGACGTTTCCCTAAATACGGGTTGTGCAAAAGATGTTGTCGGTCGGTTGAACGCTTTTATTTCCATCTAAATGTCTATCAATTTTCATCCACAGACGCAGTGCAGATGTTCCTTTTTCTTGCATTTCATTCGAAAACTCTTTGACTACGTCGTCGATCTATCTACCTGCGTCGATCAGCGCGTTCGGACATACCCGAGCGGACGGGATGCTGATACGTGACCGGGAATTAATGAATCCAACCGAACCGCGTTTCCCTTAATCAACGTGCAAGCGAAGGGAAGTTCTCTCTCTCCCTCTCTCTCTCTCTCCGCAAAGGATACCCAACCTTCTGCCGGGAGGTCCCAAAGCTCAAAATCCCGGGGGAACGAAACCATCGCAAGGTGCCATAACGAAAAACATATCAGGAATATAAACCGTAAAGATGTTCTTCGGCGCCGAGTCGTGTTCTCGCGTCGGCCGATCGTCCGTGAGAGCGAATAAAAGCGCATTGGTTATCGCCTCTCAAGGGAGCCATTGCGCCCCAGAGCCTGTTTCCCCGAGGCTGGAGACCGAGTAACAGTTCCTCCTCCTCCTCGCGTGTGATGAGAAGTAACTTGAGACTCGGAAGGAAGTGGTCGATTGAGGCTCCCTAAGATGTTTGGTGGGAATATGTGTAATCATTATCATTTTTGTTATTATTATTTATTCTTCCTCTACTTTAACTTATTTTTATTATTATTGTTGTTGCTTTGTTGTTGTTTTACTATTACTATTGTTATTATTATTATTATTATTATTATTATTATTATTATTATTATTATCATTATTATTATCATGTTATCATTATTGTTATTATTATTATTGCTATTTTAATTATTATTGTCACTATTATTATTATAATGATGATGATGATGATGATGACGATGATGATGACGACGATGATGATGATGATGATGATGATGATGATGATGATGATGATGATGATGATCATCATCATCATCATCATCATCATCATCATCATCATCATCATCATCATCATCATCATCATCATCATCATCATCATCATCATGTTGCTATTTTTATCAGTATGATGATAATTATTATTAGTTATTGTTAGTGTTATTTTTTTTTATCATCATCATCATCATCATCATCACTGTTATTATCATCAACAATATTACTTTTATCATTATTATTATTATTATTATTATTATTAATGTTAGCATTAGCTTTAGCATTAGCATTACATTAGTATTAGCATTAGCTTTTTTCTGTTTTTTGTGCCGTCACCGATGCGGTGTTTGACGAGCTATTTAGCGCCATGTTGACAACATGTAGTTGACTGGATGACCAGTGACCCTTCCCCAGGGGATTAGTTGTTTAAGTAATCATTATTGGTGGTTCTCAACCCACCGTCATATCTACGATTGACTCACCCACTACCGTATCTAGGTTTGATTTACCCAGCTTTAGCAAAACCGTGAAAATCCGCATGTATAAAGCGCGCTGTGAGTGTGTGTGTGCATCCATGCACACTCATATCGCCCGCTCGCGCGCGTGAGCGTTAACGTTTGTTATTGTTGTTGTTGCTGTTGCTAGAAGTATTATTATTTCTGTTGCTTTTACTTTCTCCTAACACGCCCTTTTTCCTACTTGTCTGATATATAAAACCTTTTTAATTGTAGAAATTTGTAATCTCACATAAATATTTTTATTCTCACATTTAAGGAGAAAAATGGAAAAATTATAATGTTTTATTTAAAAGTAGTTTCATTCTTATTTCATGCTTAAAATGTTTAGAGTGTGTTTAGCTGTGTACCCGCGCTTAACTTATTTTTCCGATCGTACCTTTTACGACTGAATGAAATGCATAGAGTAGAGTTTGAAACTTGAATGCGTTTAGATCCAGAGCTAATGGTTTTTTACGTTATTTTCTGGCGCTTTCGTTGTCAGAGTACGTTTTTGTTTTACCTTTTTTCATCTATGGAGATAAATAAAGTTGTGAAGTCCATGTGATGATAAGATTCAATCTGGTATTTCAACAATGTCTCTTTCTCTCTCTTGAGTGCTAAATGATTCTCTCTCTCTCTCTCTCTCTCTCTCTCTCTCTCTCTCTCTCTCTCTCTCTCTCTCTCTCTCTCTCTCTCTCTCTCTCTCTCTCTCTCTCTCTCTCTCTCTCTCGCGGCATGACGAGGGGAATCAACCAATGTTTAACAAGGAATGGAGAATTAACGTTAGTATTTTAACAAAAGGAAACAATTAGATTTGTTGATTGTACAAGAGGAAAAATATATTTGTATCTGGTCCTGTTAGTGATACACCGCAGCCTTTATTTGTGAAAAAGAATTGCTTTGTTGTATTTTGCCCCAAATAAGTTGATAACAGAAGTACTCTTGTTAAACATTACCTCACCCAACCCCAGTCCTTTTACTGAGGCTGCTTCCCATAATATGCAATATTTGCTACTGAAATATACATATATAATTTATAGCGCTCTCCGTTCCCCATGGGTAAGCGGACAAAGGCCGGATGAATCAGTAATCATTGCATTGTAAATGTTTAGAGAGATTATTTCGGGTATCCACGTTTTCTAGTGGTTTGGGTGTCCCATCTATATATTTCTGTCGGTCTGCATCTCTTTGTCTATCTATCTATCTACCCCTGTCTCTCGTTCTCTCTCTCTCTCTCTCTCTCTCTCTCTCTCTCTCTCTCTCTCTCTCTCTCTCTCTCTCTCTCTCTCTCTCTCTCTCTCTCTCTCTCTCTCTCTCTCTCTCTCTTCTCTCTTTTTCTCTTTCTCTCTTTTTCTCCTTCTCCTTTCCCTCCTTTCTTCTCCTCTCCTCCCCTCCTCCTTCCTTTCCCCTCCCTCTCTCATCCCTCCCTCTTCTCCCTCCCTGCTCCTCCTTACCTCCTTCTCAAAACCCCTTCTTCCCTCCCTCTCCTTCTCTCTCTCCCTCTTTCCCCATTCTCCCTCTCTCTCCATCTCTAAAATGAATATTTAATTTAATAATTCATTTACTCATATTCCCGCGGTCAATGTTATTTGCACTTTTTCAGTGAATATAGCGATACACGAAATCTCCCCGGGGCGATGGACAGTAATTGGTAAAACTACGTTAGAACTGGATCAAGAACGTTGAAGATTTCCTTACTACTTGCGTCTAAAGATGCAGACACGCGGAGCTGATATAGACATGTATCACCAGTTTGTTGTTATCATCATCTTGAGATATGTCAAAGATGCTGCTGTTGCCGGGTTTTTTTATGTTCTTATGTTGTTATTATCCTTATTATCAGCTTTTGTTCTTCCTGGTTTCGTCTTGTTTTTGTTGTTATTCTGTTACTGATTTTATCATTATTATCTTTAAATATCTCAAAACTTCTGTTCTTGCTGGGTTCGTTTTGTTGTTGTTGCCTCCCTTGACCTTCCTCGTATTTCTCTCCATCACCACCGTCGCTTTACGCCTCCTCCATCTCCGCCACGTAACATCCGAGCATCACCACCGGCATTACATCACATCTCAACACCAGTACCATTACCACTGCCACATCTCACTATCACCAGCAACACCATACGTCTTAGTTTAATTAATATACCACTGCTCACCACTATACTTCAGCACTGTATCCCAATTTCAGCACAGCCACCGTCACATCCCATGAAAATCATTACGACATCACCACCAAAACATAAAACCTCATTACCACCACATCACCTTTTTCACGTCACCACGAGCACCACCACACTGTGCTGTTAGTCGTGGGGAAAAGGGTAAGGCGGATTGTTCGTACACCTTACATCCCACCGCCACATTCTCACTTTATTTCACCATTCACTACACTACCATCACCAACATCATATATCTTCACGACTACATCCTCACCACAGTATATCCTTACCATCACACATTCACCACATTTCACTACATTACATCCTCATCACCACTACCTCACCACATTTCACCATAACACCGTACATCCTCACCACCACTTCCTCACCACATTCACCACACTCACCACCAGCGCAATAAGCCATCCGAGAGCAGACCCCACAAGGTGCGCGTCCATAGAATTCGTAATGAACTATTAGCCACTTCGGCCCCTGACGCACACGGTCCAGTTGTCAGGGGGTGAGGGAGGGAGCGAGGGGTGGGGGTGAAGGAGGTGTGAGGGAGGGAGCGAGGGAGGGTGCGAGGAAGGGGGGCGTGGGGGGAGCGAGGGGGAGGGGGAGGTATGAGGAAGGGAGCGTGAGGTAGGGGTGAGGGAGGCAGCGTGGGGGGAGGCTGGGGAAGGGGAGATGAAAGGGAGGAAGGGGGAAGGGGGGAAGCTAAGGGAGGAGAGGTAGGAAGGGAGTGGCGAGGGAATAGGGAGAAGGGAGAAGGCGAAAGGATATGGCGGTGGGGGAGGGGAGGAAGAAGAGGGAGAGGAGGAGGAGGAGTTGTGAGGGAAGAAAATGTGTGACAGTTTTTCCCCTCACTGCGAATACGTGGATAGCGGATGGGTGGGGGGAGGAGGGAGGGAGGAGGAGGAAGAGGGGCGAAAGAGGGAGATGAACGCTCAGAAGGAGACGCGCACCGCCAAACCCGTGAAAAAAAGGGAACGGACCTGCTCTTCCCCCCAAAAAATAATTATAACAAACAAATAAATAAATCCTCCCCCCCCCAAAAAAAAATAGATAAAATAAACCCACACATGCATTATTTCCCATCATACATAGAAACAGCCTCACAACCGCCAGTCACACGATCGTCAGCTGTTAGAAAATAAACAAACGATAGCGAAGCACACAACGCCACAGCGCAACGAGAGACCGGACGATAACCAAGGGGAAATCACACTGCCACTTAATGTATCGATCAGGGAGGGGGGAAAGTGTGTTATAAATTCAAGAGGGAAGCGGAGGTATTCTCCCCTCTCTTGGATTACCAGCGTGGCTTCCTTTCCCCTCGGCCGCCCTCTACAGCCGCGGTGGACTTACTGCTCGGCTGTAGATGGACGCCGGTGAATGGCTTTTGGGAATAACACGTTTTTGACATCTGTTGAGGTGTTATTTTAGAATGATATCTTAGGGAAGAGGGGAAGGGTGGGGGGGGGTAAGTACGTAATCGGAATTGTTGTTAATGATTATTTTGTTGCATTTTATAGTGCGATGGTAGGGTTCTATGTTTCTCTCTCTCTCTCTCTCTCTCTCTCTCTCTCTCTCTCTCTCTCACACACACACACACTACTCACTCTTATCTCTCCCCCTCTCTCTCTCTCTCCCTCTCTCTCTCTCTCTCTCTCTCTCTCTCTCTCTCTCTCTCTCTCTCTCTCTCTCTCTCTCTCTCTCTCTCTATCTCTATCTATCTATCTCTCTTTCTTTATCTTTCTGTCTCTATTTTTAGCAAAATACATTAATTATGGATATGAAAATATGTTGAAATTTAACTGTAATACACCTTGGGGCAGAAGTAGTGTTTGATTTCATTTAAAATCTCCGAATGTCTATTAGCACAAGGCGAAGAAATGAAAGTTAATTTAATGTTTTTTTAATTATCATTCATGCCTTTATTCACCATTCACATGAACAAGAAATATTAGCATACAATCTATAAATTATAGACCTAGATACAATAACAAGTACAGAATTGTGCACGTATTTAGAATATGTATGAAACGAATAGCAAAACACACACACGCACACATACACACGCACACATGCACACACGCACGCACGCACGCACGCACACAGAAAAAATATATATATTTGCAACAGGGAATAAAGAGAAAAGAAATATCGCGCGCCGGAACGGAGTCAGACGCCCGAAGCAAATTCTGAGAAATGTTAATCTAATTTATCCATTCCCTCAAGAGACATTTGTTGCTCTCAAGTCGTGCCCGGTGCGCCAGAGGGGGGGGGCATAGGGAGGGAGGGAGAAGGGAGGGAAGGGGAGAGGGAGGGTAAAGGGTGGGAGGGCAGAGGGAGGAGGGGACGGGGGGGGGCAGAGGAAGGGAAGGAAGGAGGGGAGAAGGGGAGAAGGGGGAAAAGAGGGAGCGATGGGGGAGGGACATCGTAAAGGGAGTGTGAACGGGAGAAGATAAAGGGGGAGGGCAAAGGGGAGAAGGGGTTAAAGGGGGGTGTTGCGGGATGCTGTGAATGATTTAGAAAAGGGAGGGGGGAAGGGTAAGGGGGATTGTGTTCATAATTCAGGGGGGAAGGGATAGCGAGGGAAGTTTAAAAGATGGGCAAGGGAGGCCGGCCTTAATTAAGGGAGAAAAAGGGGAGTAAGGATAGAGACCTGGGTAAGGGTGTGGGATTCGGTTCAGGCTGTGGGAGAGAGAAATTTTTTAGCGACAATGGAAGGATTGTGCGATATATATATATATATATATATATATATATATATATATATATATATATATATATATATATATATATATATATATATATGTAACTATGTGTGTGTTGTGTGCGCGTGCATGCGTGTGCGTGTGTTGTGTATGTATGTATGTAATGAGGATAGACTTGTTACAGAAATTTTAAAGGCGAATTTTAAAGGGCTGAATGCGAGAGAGAGAGAGAGAGAGAGAGAGAGAGAGAGAGAGAGAGAGAGAGAGAGAGAGAGAGAGAGAGAGAGAGAGAGAGAGAGAGAGAGAGAGAGAGGGGTGACTCGAGTAAAGGGAACTTGTATTTTTAGAGTGATGAGTCACTGTGATCAAGGAGAGGAAAATCTCCTTAAAGGGGGAAGGGAAGGAGGGGAGTATGACTCGTTTAGGAAGTGGGGAAAGCAGTTGTTAGGGACCTTTAATTAAGAACAAAGGAGAGACTCGGCGAAAAAGGAAATTGTGCGCAAAAGTTTAGAAAGTTCGCGTAAAAGTGCATAGCTCGACATTGTTGAAGTGATATACAAATGATCTTGTTAAGTTAGATTTATATGTGATCTTTGATCGATGATTAACTGTATACTTGCGACGTACTGCTTTACATATAGTATGAGGAAAAAAAAAAATTAAGTATCATTTTACGATCACAGAATATAGTGTCATGTCATGCTGGGAAACTACTTTTTTTTCCTTAATATTCACCGAATATTGCCATTCCTTCCGATGACCTTCCATGATAAGCATCACCCAATCGCAACTGTATTGTTATCTCGCATGGCATTGCCCTATATATCATACCCACCAAACACGAGGCTGCGAGTCTCCTCTGACCCCATTAGAGGAAGAAGACGCCCTTCCTTCTGATTTCTCTTGGGGAAAACTCCAGCTTAAGAGGGTGATCAAGGGCTTTGTCAAGCAGCTAATAGTATCTTTTGGCTCCTGAGTGCAGTTACGCTGGGACGCAGACGGGAGCCACGGCTGTTGGGGCGGTTGTTTGGGACCTTCGTTGACAAAGAGGCGGAAACATGGGGGTGGAAGAGAGAGAGAAAGAGAGAGAGAGAGAGAGAGAGAGAGAGAGAGAGAGAGAGAGAGAGATAGAGAGAGAGTAGAAATAGAGAGGGAGAGATAAGAGAAAGAAAAAATATAAAGAATGGAGGAAGCACACCTTTAGAGCCGTGCGCCCCTCCTCCTGCCGTTCTCTAACCCCGCCTCTCCCCCGCAGGCTACAAGCTGGACGGACGCAGCGTGAACGGCACCATGTCGGGCGGCCTGTGGATCGAGCGGGGCCCCTGGGGTGGCTCCTCCGGCGGCGCCACCGACGACAAGAGCGACGCGACGCCCGAGAAGCTCCTGAACCTGAACGCCGTGCCCGGGGACTACGCCGAGGTGGACGGCCCTGTGGCGCCGCTCATGCCCCCGGGCTCGCAGGCGCCGGGCACGCCGGTCGCCTACGCCACCACCAACATCATCAAGGCCAGGAATGTGAGTCGGCCGCCGGGCGCTCCTGTCTGCCCTTCTTCGAGCTGTGTCTGTTTGTGGGGCCAAGTGCTTTGCACCGGATTACTTCTTTGGGGAAATGAGGGGCTTTTAGCTGCCGATTATTTATCTTTTAGCTGGGTGCTGTTACAAACAGATTCGTTAGTTGTAATTCGTATATATATATATATATATATATATATATATATATA
>NC_051399.1:26688248-26690748 GCF_015228065.2 Penaeus monodon
CAAGTTATCATGAGTCATTTCATGGGAGGTTCTTCCTAAAAATATTGTGCTGAAAATAAGACTCCTATAGCATGTGCTCATGAAAATTGTATAGACATGTGTATATGTTGCCTAAAAGTAATGTTTGTCTCTGAGCATGTTAGATAATCTGTCATAGTGTCACGTGCTGAATAACTAGATATAATAATCAAGCATCTACTTGGCACGGAGGATGATATCTAGTTTTACCTGAGTGGCTAAACAGATTGCAATATACAGTATATGATACACTGAAAAATACTATTGCACTGTTGGCGTCACCAGTACACTTATATGGCATCAGCGACCCATGTCCAGTGTATGAAGAATTGTGGGAATAGAATCAGTTTTATGCTGTGAAGCACATATCTAACTTGTGATAGAGAATTTTACTCACATTTGGATATATCATTTTGTCTCTAATATAAAACTGATTTTTTGTTGGTAATTAGCAGTTAGAAGAATCAGCACTTTTTGTATGTATATTTTTTCAGACTAACATAATTCATGTGTGCACAAACAAACATATATACAGTATACATTTATACATATAGTAACAATACATATAGTAACACATTATACAAAACAAATGAATGAACATTTTTTTCTAAAAATTCATTCTGTTTCTTGAGAAAAGTATTCTCAATAGGCAATGGAATTTTGTCCATATACATATTCCCAATTATGAGAAAAATGAAAGAACTGAAATTCACATCATTTTTATGTGAGTAACTGTGAGGCTACTAGTCGAGTGTGGGTTCTAACAATGAATTATACATATCCCCTATTACTCCTTATATTCCTAAATGTCATATCTTGGTAACGTTGTGCTAATGAACTAGTGTATATAATATAATCTTAAATTGTGATTTAACAAAAAAAAGAGGTCAGTGATTTTTTTTGTCCAGGGCAGATTTTGCATTGTTTTTGTATACTTACTTGGGTATAGCAAAGAAGGTTAACTATATTCATATATGCAACCCAAGTTTGGAGAAAAAAAATTATGGTTAATGAGTTTTGCAGATCCTGCAAGATTTTCATATATCTACTCCCAACTCATGCTAACTAATGCATTAATATCCCAGCATCTCGGCTAACCACATTATACCCTGCAGAGATTATGCTTTGCAGGAATTAAAAATAAGAATAATAATAAAACAGATTATGTAAATACATGTCCCCTCAGCTATCTAATTTCATATTCCAACTTCATAAATCTTAAGCCCCGACATGCTATCCTATGGAGCGCTATTCTGGCATGCACTTACACAGCCAAATGCTCTTTGACCTTTGTTCCAGTATAAAGGAACGGAATGGAGTGCGAAAAATGGTGGCTTCTCACATTCGCAAATTAGTGAATGTGATGCAGTCCAACGTAAGTCTCCTTGTTATTTTTTCGAAACCTTTGATTTTGCTGTTCGTTTTGTGAGTGTTTCTGTTTTTTAGTGTTAATTTTCTCTCTTTTTTGTATGTACTTTATATATTGGGATTTGGAGTTAAGAAGTTGATTGTTTTTTTTTTGTTTCTAATGGCAAGAGCTTGCCATATCTTATCTGCTAGATCATACAGCTTCTTATGATTTCTCGGTGAAATTCAAGAAAGGTAAGAAATTATTTGCTTCGGAAGTAATTTACGGTGCCATTGTCATTACCCAATGACATATTAATAGAGTATGGTTTTATTTGTAAATAATAGCAATTTCATTTGTAAATAATGTATATTATGTACATTTTTACATATTTGTAAATGAGAATAAAAGATACCAAAGATTGTGCTGTATATGTCTGTTTTAATATAACCTCACATCATTTTACTTTTAAAAATTAAAGGGACATAAATGTTTATGATATAAAGCAAGCTACAATGACCCTTTATAGATGTAAATTTATTTGCTACTAAACTAAAATAAACATATATTAAACATTTAGCGATGTTTGTCACCATGATTTCTTGTTTGCAGAGATTTAACTGAATTTATCTGTGTGTATCTACATGTAATTCTGAATGTACTCAACAAAATATGAATAGCTAATCATCTATGCACATTAAAACACATTACTTGTAGGTAATACAAACCAATGAAGATATAACTTACCATCATGGGCATTGAAAAAGAATTGTAGAATGTTCAGAAAGAAAAAAACATATAACCGGAATTTGCCATGATTAGAAAACACGAGTTTATGTATATATGTAAAGAGAATCATGCTATAAATATAAACAAATTATTCACATCAAAACTACAAGGAACATGTTTATAGATTTTGTTCTTTCCAACATATACGACTTCCTGAACCTTTTAAATATAACACGAATCTCATTAGAAATAGTTTTGTGCTATTCTGTCCTCAAATAGATAAAATAATTACTTATCCACGCATGGATGGTGTGGATAAGCTTATTAGAATTAAAGGTTAACTACATCGCAATTGAGATTGTACACAAAGTATGGGTACTGAAAGATGAGACTACACCTTCGAAA
>NC_051399.1:26698248-26708248 GCF_015228065.2 Penaeus monodon
TCTAGCGTCCAAAAAGAAGTACAGATTGTGGCAACGTACAGAGCCAGTCCCACAAGACATAATAAAAATCTGTACAAAAATGCTTGCAAAGAAATGACAGCCGTGTGCAAATGGGTCCGCAACAGATGGCAAGAGGACACGAAGAGAAAACTGTCAACTTTGGGAGCAGGCGGCAAGGAATGGTGGTCACTCGTCAAGGAGCACCAAGAGGAAACCTGGGAAGCTACAATACCTCCACTAACCAAGCCCGATGGAACAACTACTTCGAGTAATCGGAAAAAGGCTAACCTTCTGGGAAGCTCATTCATCGGTAAAATGACAGTGCCAGATACTAACAGGAAACCTCCATGTCTTCAAATCTGACGTACCAGAACAAAAAAGATCCTCCAGACCTAAACACAAAGAAAGCACCAGATTCAGATGATATCAGCCCGCAAATTCAGGTATGCAGCTGAATCATCCCAGCCTTTATCATCTATCTCCCAATCGTGCATCGAAGAAAGCTGCTGGCCCACTATCTGGAAGGAAGCAAGAGTGATTCCTCTATACAAAAACAAATCCAGACACCTACCGACCCATCTCCCTTCTGCCATGCACCAGCAAGGTATTTGAAAATATCATTGCTGAACAGCTCATGAAACACTTGAAAAAAACACAATCTTATTTCCATCTGACAGTTTGGCTTTCGACCCTCCAGATCGACTGCTGACCTTCTTTTACTGTTGAGAGAGAAAGAGAGAGAGCACACGCACACACGGCACATGGAGCTGCTGCTGCAGCTGGAGCACTTGCCGGGTACACTCTGGCAGGATGCTCTGGATGCCAGTCAAGATACTCTGGTAATCGCCAGCGCCTTCGACCGAGTGTGCCACAGAGGGCTCCTCGCTAAACTACAAGCAAGAGGCATAAACAGTAACTTCTTGCGGCTATTTGATAATTACCTCACTGAAAGAACACTTAAAGTGGTCATCGGTGGCCAGTCATTCCAGGAGTATCCGGTAGAGGCATCGGTACTACAAGGATCTGTACTTGGCCCAATCCTCTGGAATATTTATATTGAAGATATGCTTAGGAAACATCCTTAAATCAAAGCATATGCCGATGACTGTACCCTTTCTGTTTCATACCAGCTTGAGGATGATGAAGCTGTAGCAACGAATATGAATTCAAAGCTGCAAGAAATCTACGAGTGGGGATCACAATGGCAAGTAAGATTTGCATCTAACAAGACCCAGGCAATGGTTATATCCCGCTCTCTAGGTGCATCAGACGTCATGAAGGACAAAATCCTTATGAACACTAAACGCAACGCCCTTCCACTTGAGGACTTTATCTGTAAAACAGCTTTTTTGAAGGTGACAGCCATTCGACGCATATCTCACCTGGATCCTCAGGGAGTTCTCACGCTATACAAGTCCCAGACCAGACCACATCTAGAATATGCCTCGTTGGCCTGGTCGTCTATCCAGCCTCAACAGGCTGGATAAAATAGAAAAAAACGAGATCTCGGGCATCATATAGGATCCACCAATCTTCGCCAAATCGATGCGCTGGAACATCGTCACGACGTTGGGGCTTTAACGGTGCTCCACAAGGCTCAGGTGAAGCAGGTTCCTCATCTAACCAGCCTTCGTCTCCCACCCCACGGCTGAGAGAGAAATACGAGGACAGTACACTCTGATCGGCTCCTGGTGGAAGTTCCGAGCTGCTGCTGCTTGAGATTAGCGAAGTTCTGGCTTCGCCCGGGCCTTTCACTTATGGCCCGGCCTGTGTCAGCTTTTTATGGCTGTCTCATTTGTTTGTCTGACACTCGGTGCTTACCGTGGCGGTGGGATTGCCAGCAGGCGCTCCTGTAGCCGTGGTGTAAGCATCTCGCATAATCTCTTTACCAGCACGACGGCTGTGTTCTGCGGGCTTTGTCTTAGGAATTGCGTGTGCACGCAATTCTCTAAGTAATGTACAAGTGTGGCGTTCCGAGGTCGCGGTCTAACCAGCATCAGCGATACCTTCTCTGCCAGAGTAGTACGTCTGTAGATTGCATTCACATCCACCATCGATGTCGCCGAAATGACCACGCAACAAGTGAAGACAGCGGCACACCGATGGCGGTCGAGCAATCCATCACCTCGTGACCTCCTACACACTCATGGCAACACATAAGTAAACATTGTATATAACCTTATTATGAATTATTATTATTTTTGTTATCTGTGTTAGCTTAATAAATTCATTGTTATAAAGAAAAATAAGATTTCAATTAAGCTTAAGAATGAGAGAGGGGGGGGGGGAAGAGAGAGAGAGAGAGAGAAACAGAGAATGAGAGAGAGAGAGAGAGAGAGAGAGAGAGAGAGAGAGAGAGAGAGAGAGAGAGAGAGAGAGAGAGAGAAGACAGACAGACAGACAGACAGACAGACAGACGACAGAAGAGAGAGACGAGACAGACGAGAGCAGACAGACAGACAGACAGAGAGAGAGAGAGAGAGAGAGAGAGAGAGAGAGAGAGAGAGAGAGAGAGAGAGAGAGAGAGAGGAGAGAGAGAGAGAGAGAGAGAGAGAGAGAGAGAGAGAGAGAGAGAGAGAGAGAGAGAGAGAGAGAGAGAGAGAGAGAGAGACAGACAGACAGGCAGACAGACAGACAGAGAGACAGACAGACAGTCAGACAGACAGACAGACAGACAGACAGACAGAGACAGAGAGGGGGGGGGGAGGAAGAGAGAGTGTGTGAAAGAGTGAATAGCGACGAATAGATGGCATTTCTTATTAGAACAGATTTACAATTTCTAATTCAATTTTTAATGAAAACTAAACTCTATTTGGAATTTGATCATAGAATCTATCGCGAAAAAGAATCAATATATATAAAAAAAATAAAAACCAGGATCGTAGACCAAAAAGTTGCAAATGAAAAAAAGGACGAAAGAAAAACATATTGAACAAATTCTTCGCTTCTTTATGAAAGCAAAAATGATGATTGATAGCAATGATAATCATAATGATGATAATAAATAGTAATAAGAATAACAATAAAGTTAATGATGATAGTACCGGTAGTACTGAGTGTTAATACTGACACTGATCATAATGAAAATACAGCCATGATAAGAATGATAATAACAATGCAAATAATAATGATAATAATGATGATAGCAATAAAAGTGATGAGGATAATAATAATACTAATATCAATAATAATGATAATAATAATAATAATAATAATAATAATAATGATAATAATAATAATAATAATAATAATAATAATAATAATAATAATAATGATAATAATAATAATAATAATAATAATAATAATAATAATAATAATAATAATAATAATAATAATAATAATAATAATAATAATAATAACAACAACAACAATAACAATAACAATAACAATAACAACAACAACAACAATAATAATAATAATAATGATAACAATAATAATTATAACAACAAAAGCAATAATAGTAGTAATAATAATGAAAATGATTTTAGAGGATATCATATCTATCTATGCTGTATTAATCGTATGCAGTTATATTACATATGCCACATACATAAATGCAGAAATATAACCATAGGTGTTGGATAATGATAATAATAGTTAAAGAGGAAATAAGTATAATGGCCTGCCTAGTTGCTATGAAGATATGTAAACAAACGTTCTATATATAAAAAAATGCTTGGGAGAGTATTGTCAAAAAAAGAACGCCAAATTTGGGATTCTTTTTAACCTTCGTACCACACACCTGTTCAGTTTGCAGGTGTACGGATTGTCAATAAACATGAGGCCAAATGTGGGACACCTTTGGCATACATAATCATGAGCAATATGAGAAAGGAAAGAGGAAAATTAAATGAAACTGGGAAACTAGAGGGGAAAGAAGTTAGAGAGGGTGTAGAGTAAGAGAGAGAGAGAGAGAGAGAGAGAGAGAGAGAGAGAGAGAGAGAGAGAGAGAGAGAGAGAGAGAGAGAGAAGAGAGGAGAGAGAAGAGAAGAGGGAGAAGAAGAGAGAGAGAGGAGAGAGAGAATGGGAGAAGGGAGAGAGAGAGTAGAGAGGACGAGAGAAGAGAGACGGAGAGAGAGAGAGAGAGAAGAGAGGAGAAGGAGAGAGAAGTGAGAGAGAGAGAGAGAGGAGGAGAAAGAGAAGAGAGAGAGAGAGAGAGAGAGAAGATGGGAGAGTAGAATGAAGATGGAGAGGAAATCGTGAGAGAGAAGAGGAAATGACAGAGAGAGAGAGAGAACGGACTAGCAGAGACGGTGGAGAAATATATTAAGTAGAAGAGATGAAAGTTGAAGGATGAAGAAAAGAAGTATCATAATATCGAACTGTAGAAAAGTACTGAGAAAAGATTTCTTGAAGCATGTCAAAGATGATAGGTGAAACTCGAGAAAAATTGTTGGACGAAGATACAACAGAAAGTGTAAAAACACTGTAGGAAGATATTCATGTCTATTTACTTTCTACATTTCCATGGAAACGTTGAGACACCCAAATTCCCATCCCTATAGGTCCCGACAGAACTTTGAAGTTGTATGATTTTACTATCTAAGCAAGATATCAAGCTTCATGTTGACTTTGATTCAGAGAGGTTAACCGAAGGTCTTTACCAATAATTAATTTTACTATCCGAAAGCTATATGTTAATTAGCTTAAAAAATATCGAAGAAACGAAGTTATGACTTTTAAATTTGAATTTGAAGGGGGCATTTTACTGATGGAAATTCATTAAAAAAGTAAACTAGTTTATATACTATCTAGTTGGTTTTTGCTTCTCAACACCCATATGCCTACTATTGGCAAGCATAAAAGATTTAAATGGAAATGCCAGGAAAGATTTAGACCCCCTTCCCACGGATACTTACGTGTGAAATGTCCTTGGGAACAGCCATTTAAGGAGTGTTTCTTCATCTTCACTGCAGTCACTGTCACTCCTGATGTTTTCCCCGTCTTCTTTTCTTTGTTTTGCGTTTCTTGCACTGCGTCCCGTTTTTCCCATCGTTCTGATCTATGCACGTTGAACTCAAAGCGCGGAATAAGGCAAGGTGGTCACACCAAGATGGCGCTGGTCAAAAAAGGCAGGCTTCAAAATTTGATGCGTGCGAACAATAAGTTGCTCGATCCTGTCTTTTTTTTAGATCTGTGTTTCAGATACACATATTTTAAGCTCGCTGGAGAAGGAATTCCCATCGGACACTCGTGTATAAGCTTTTGATGAATAAACACCTTATCCTTAACGCAGAAGCAAAAGTCTTGTGCCACAAGAACTACCTTGGAGCCCGGGGCCTCTCATCTCGCTAGGCATTGTTGTTTCTGAGTTCTAAAGTAACTCAAAGTAAAGTAAAATCCTGTAAATTACAGACCATTTATTGTGCTTTGCCAGCACCTTCAGTGCTCTTGTTTTGCAGGTGACACGAGGCTACAGTAGGCGTAGTCACCTCAGACCCGCAGCTCTCTTCTACACCAGGGTAGCCCTTGTGGGCTTTGACACCTGGGTAGGGAGGCCCAGTAGTCTGGGGCTTCCTTTGGGCGCACTTTTTCTTTTTCTTAATTTTTCACCTTAATGTGACTTTCCTGAGCCTGCCGGAGTTCCTCGTGAACTCCCGTATTCGCTTGGGGGGGTGGGCATCGACTTACCGTCCTTCGCCTAGGTAAGTTCGGCGGTAAGGAAGTGTCCTACACGTAACTTCAGCCCTCTGTGGTACTGGAGAACGCAACCAGGCTTCCACTGGTGGGGTAGAGGACGAAAAACTGATTCACTCTCTTAGCTATTACTGTTAGGTTGATACCAAAAGTTAAGAGTTTTCGATCCCTTCAGGAAAACAATTTTAAGCAAAGGGGTCGGACCTAGTCCGATGCCCAGAATGAATGATACCCCGGCTACCCCTTCTCCTCCTCAAGGAGGAGGGGCGATTCATGACCACTCTCAGACCAATCTGACTTTGGACAACGGAACCCCCACTAACGACAAAACGAGAAGACCACTTTTCAAAATCGCAACGGAGAATGCGAGGTTCGCGAATGTAAAATGCGTGAATGAAAACCAATCTCTTTTGAACGTGAACCCCTTTATCATCAAAAAGGTCCTTGATGGTCAAGTGGACGGCGATTTTGATTCTGTCAAAAAATTGCGAGATGGAAGCCTCCTTGTTAAAGTACAATACAACTCCCAGATTAAGGATTTACTTAAGCTGACGCAAATTCATGATTTTCGAGTTAAAGTAACTATTCCTCTTGGCTCAAATACCTGTAAGGGAGTAATCTTTCACAGGGATTTGAGGACGATGGAAGAAAGTGAAATTCTTGAGAGCATGAAGGACCAAGACGTAGTGGACGTTCATTGTATGACCAAGAAGGATGGGAATGTGCGAACGAAAACGGGACTGTGTTTTTTTTACCTTTGCTTTAAATAAAATCCCAGAGTATGTCAACGTCGGTTATGAACGTATTCAAGTAAGACCTTATGTCCAAAAGCCAATGCATTGTAATAAATCCCAAAAATTCGGACACACCTCATTCAGATGTATTGATAAAGACTCAAGTAAATTTGTTTGCCAGAAATGTGCTGAAGCCCATGACACCATCACATGTACTAGCCAAATGTGCTAACTGTGGAGATCCCCATCAGTCAGGATCTGCTTGAGTGTCAAGCATGGAAGCGATTTTTTCTGAAGAAGGAAAAACCAAGACTTCCTATGCTGAGATAATACATCCCCTGGGCATAATGGAGTCAACAGCGCAGCTAGGATAAGAAATGCTGAACTCAAAACGTTAAAGACTTATTTAACTGATAAAGAGCGATCAAGAGCTAAGAAACTAGGGATGATGACCGAAGTATTGTGGACTTGTGAACGGGGACGGAAAAAGCAGACCTGTAGTCTTCCTATGCATCTTCGCTAAAATCCGAGAATCAAGCTGTTAAAAAAAAAAAAAACTTGAACATTCCCCCATAACGTACTCCGTCGCAAACAATGAAATGTCAATCAGATTCAAAAACCATACCCTCTCATGCCAATGTTCTAAGGATAAAAACTCTTTAAATCGTTGCTGAGAACTTCTAGCAAGCATGACACAGATTCAAATAACTAGAAATGAAGCTAAACCATATGGATGACCCAACATGCAGTGGGATACTCAGCACTGAAAAAAGCGGTAACGAGATCCTTTAGCTATAGAGAAGCATAATGATTAAATCATAAGAAATCTACGGGACGAGTGGCAAGTGCACACAACGATTCTTATTGCGTGGATATTAAAATTTTAACTATTCAGTGAATAAAGGTAGGAACTTGAAGTAAGGATCCCCATTGTCAAATCACATTTTAACGCATTAATAAATGAAATATATGGCTAAGAAAGAAATAGCATCGGTCCTGATAAGCCCGATCAACGGAGATATTTACTGAAAAGTCCGGAAAATCGCTATCGTGTGAGAAAACCTTTTCGTTGTGGACTCCCGCGATCGGTTCTTTCGAGAGAGAAGCTAGATTTTCGCAAATCTGTCCAGTCGTCTCCTCGCCAGGAAGGTTTGGCATATGCGTTCTGTCTACAAACCTTTCCTCTTTCAGGAAGGTCCCCAGAAACGAGGGAGAATGCTCATCCTTTCTTATTTCCCGGGTGAGGTAGGTAGCGGTGAGCACAGCAGAAAGTTAATTGTAGTTTTAATCCTTGTAGATGGTTTGGTACGCTGAGTAACCGTGGAAAGTGGCTTCTGTTTCCTTTCCACAAGAGCAAAGTGCCTGTGGCACACTTTTAGGTTAATCATTTCTATTATAATATTATCCGTGGAACCTTCAGCACCTAGCACTGCCCTGGGCGGGCCCTAGGGCCAACCAGTGGCCATGGTACAGAAATTTCGAACGATTATGAAGCCTTGCCCAAAAAGACAATAGCGTCTGGCCATTTTGGACACCGATGCGCAGGGCGCTGTGCCAATGCAATAAGGCCTACAGGCTTTTCAAAAATAACATCACTAATGAGAACTTTTACAACTACAAGCAAGCAAGAGCTAGGGGTCGTAGAATAATAAGACAAGCAAAAAGAGACTTCTGGTGGAGCTTTGTCTCTACAGTTAACAGCAACACCAAAATATCAGACGTTTGGTCCACTATCAATAAAATCAACAAGAAAAAAAACCTTTCAAAATCAACATCATTCATGAGGGTAACAATTTCGATTCACCTAGAGACATTGCTAATGCACTCGCCAGGCAGTTCTCTCATACAAGCAGCTCAGCAAATTACCATCCCGCCTTCCTGACCATCAAGGAAGAGGCTGAGCTGCAACCTATTCACTTTGCCACAGGAGATGACTTTGATTACAATAAAGACCTAACTATGGATGGGCTTGTCCGAGCCCTAGAAGCCTGTAGAGGAACATCCCCAGGCCCCGATGAGATTCGATATGAGATGATAAACCATCTTAATCATGATGACATGATTAAGTTGCTAGAAGTGTACAATGAAATTTGGAAAAGCCACACTTTTCCAAACTCATGGCACTTTGCCCACATCATTCCCATACTGAAAGGAGGGGGTAATCCCAGACTCGCTATCTCCTATCGCAATTGCGTTGACAAGTTGCTTATGCAAGGTCATGGAACGAATTGTTAACAGTAGGCTATTGCATTTTTTAAATTCCAGTAATTTACTAGTTGACGAGCAGTGCGGCTTCCGCAAGGGACGCCAAACTCTCGATCAGCTAGTAAAGCTGGACAGTCATATTCAAGAGGCCATTGCCAAAAAAGATTTTTTGATTTCAGTATTTTTAGATATAGAAAAAGCCTACGACATGACATGGCGATATGGCCTACTCAGAAAACTTTATGTTTTTGGATTACGTGGAAACTTGCCTTGTTTTATTCAAAATTTCATTTCTGACAGAACTTTTGCTGTCAAATTATTTTCCGCCAATGTCACTTTTTCGGACACTTTTGTCCAGGGAAACGGGGTCCCACAAGGATGTGTCTTGTCACCAACATTATTTCTATGTATGATTAATGACATCATACCAGCTCCTCCTCGGAATCTTAAATACTCACTGTACGCTGATGATTGTGCATTATGGCATTCCAACTGGGGCCTCCAGTGGGGTTTTAAGTTTTCCACTAGAAAGAGTATTGGGGTAATTTTTTTCACGTAGGAGGAAGCTGAACATCAGATTAACTCTAGACAACCATCCAATACCTATTCAAAATTCTGCTAAATTTTTAGGTCTACTTTTTGATAGTAGACTCAATTGGAAAGACCACATTGGTCAGTTAAAAAGTAAATGTCAAAGAGCACTAAATTTATTAAATTGCATTTCTGGTAATAAATGGGGAGCTGATAGACAGTCTTTGCTAATGGTATATAAAGCCCTGATTAAGTCTAAAGTGGATTATGGGTCAATCGTGTATGGTTCGGCATCGAGGACAAGTTTGAAAGGTCTGGATGCTGTGCATAATGCTTGCTTGCGTGTGCGTTGGAGCCCTAAAATGTACTCGGATCGAGCGTCTTGAGGTGGAGTCAGGAGTACCTCCCCTCCGACTCAGACGCGGCCAGTTAGCACTGACCTATGCCGCAAAGGTGGCTCGAGACCCGAGCCACCCTGATGGCAATAGTGGCATTAGCCCCTTTGCCACGAGACTCCACGACCTCGTCGAGAAAGTCGGTATAGATTTCTCTACCATCGATACCTTGGTTCAGTCAAATATAGCGCCATGGGAAACCCCCAATTTTTCTATCATGGAAGCCTGGCTTCCATCAGCCAAGGCCATGGCGCCGGAGGTGGAGGTACGCCAGAGGTTAAACATCCTTTTTTCATTTATATACCGACGGCTCCAAGACAGACGAGTGTGTGGGTGCGGGTGTATGGTCGACTGAATGTGAACTAAAGTTCAGACTGCCGAATCATACATCGATCTTTCTTGCTGAATTTTTTGCCATTGATGAAGCCATTGATTTTGCACTATCGACGACTTACGATAGAATAGTTATTTTTTCAGATTCATTAAGTTCACTTAAAG
>NC_051399.1:26723248-26738248 GCF_015228065.2 Penaeus monodon
ATATATATATATATATATAATAATATATATTATTATATATATATATATATATATAATATATATATATATATATATATATATATATATATATATATATATATACTATATATTATATATATATATATATTATTATATATATATATATTATATATATATATATATTATATATATATATTATATTATATATTATATATATATATAATATTATAAATATATTAATATATATAATATAATTGATAGTTAGTTGTGTGTGTGTGTGTGTGTGTGTGTGTGTGTGTGTGTGTGTGTGTGTGTGTGTGTGTGTGTGTGTGTGTGTGGTGTGTGTGTGTGTGTGTGTGTGTGTGTGTTTGTAGTTGGTTCTCAAAATAATCAAAATGCAGTCACTCATTACTACTCATACTCATTAATCAAACTGAAGTATAATATTTTTGAAATCACAAGGGTTTTAAGAATGTCAAAGACCAACATTACAGTGTCTATAAAAAAAACTTTATTTATTTATTCTTATAACATTTTCTAAAAATATATAATAAATGATAATGGAATTACACATTCAGTACATATTTTTTCTTTTTATTAACTCAATTATAAATTCAATACAATTATTGCTAAACTGAAAGAAATTAAAAATTTCTATCACATGGTTCCTTATAACTCAAACCAAGGTTTTGAAAGACCTCTTCTTCATTTTTGGCAGGGAGAAGAGTATTGTCTGCCCTGTTCCAAAGGCCATGGCTGTTGAGCAACATATTTAAATAATGGTTGGAATAATGACGCAGCAAACGCATATATAGCTTGCTGCCGGTCCATCCCAGGAGAGCATAGCCCCACTGGCTGGATGGAACAAATACAAAGTCTACTCTGACTGCCTTCCAATCTCTTTTGCTTTCACCTTCCTTAAGAAGGCTTTCAAAGTCTGGAAAAAAAGACAAGAGCATTAACATATTTTCTACATAAATCTAGATGTAATTCTAAATATGACAAACTTGCTAGTGCACCAAATGGCACATAGTGGCATACAATATTAAAATTAAAGGCAATATCACTAACATTATTACTAAAGAAAAAATACCTTTCCCCATATTCAGTGTATCAGATGATGTCCAAGGTTCACACACTGGGAGTCTAAATATGCAGAAACATTTCTCAAAATGATCCATTGGGTTTACTTTCTCTGATGCTTTCTTGAATACTGCCTGAATAATAACAAAGAAAAACTGAGTAAGAATACTGGTAATGCTGGCCATATAAATATGTATTCCCTAACAAGGCACATTCAAAATTAACCCAAATCCGACAAGGCATGGCATGTATGTACATGCCATGCCCGCAGTGAGTTTACTTTATTAATTGTTTTTACACATAGATGGCTACATTTATGAAATTATAGTAATTATAACGTCTATAATAAAAATAATACCATCGATATTCATAGCACTAGTAAAAAAAACTTTTTCCTGCCAACTCAAGGAAAGATGAAATCAAGTAAGGTTACAAGGTCTGCTAATTGACTCCATTGTGGTTAAGCACTAGCAGAGTCATCTATGTACAGAGATATTTCACAAAAAATAAAAAATGAGCACAGCATCTTCCGAGCAGCATTGCGTTAAATTGTGATTATGTATAAAATCTCAACTCCAATCAATCTACTGAGCTGACATTTGATTGACATATATTTGTACCCAACCGCATGTGTATTCATCCTCCTACCTGTGTTAATTAGAACAAGTAACTGGGAATACCAAAATGAAGTTTGTGGTATTAAAATGTCCTTAACAATGAACAGGAAAGTGCCCAATTGTTCATGGATAGCATTCTATGCTTTGAAAATGGAAAATATTTCTGAAAAGAAATTTTACACAACACTTTAGGAAGTCTTAAGTCCCTTGCACTTGAAAGGCAGTTAAACTATGCAGATACCCGTTTTAGCACAACTACATGTTCAAATACAAGTGCATGTACTTGGTAGCTTGGGTATATATTTCTACTACTACCACCAGTAAGATTATGTGTATGTAAACACATGTAAGTGACTACAGATCTAATATTCTTAAACAATACAGGGATCCCAAATGGTTAAAACATCCAAGTAATGCTTTGCAGATTCCAAGCATATACCTGTATCTCTTTGGTTGGTTGTTACTATACTCATTAACAATCTAATCTAACCATTGATTACCTCTTCATCAAAAGTTGATTTTTCCACTTTTTGATGAATAATATGTCCCTGGTTCGTGAGGCTAAGCAAAAGCTTTGAAAGAACTCCAACTTCTTCCCCATCCTTCTTATAAGAGATCAGAAAGTCCACATCATGCCCAGTTTTTTTGCCTCTGTAAAAGGCAAAATATAAATGCAATTCTAAGCATATCCAAATGGCCAGTGCATCATATTACACAGTAATGAAGATAAGTCTGTTATGCTCTTGCATCTACTGTCTTTACCAGGTTATTCTTAGTCTTTGATGTTTTATTTAGTTTATCTACAGAAAAGCATCCTTTTCCTATTAATGCATTAACACACCTCCTAAATCCACCAGTAATTTCTAGTGTATACCCTGGCTTGATGACATCCAGCTGTTCCTTTAAAATGGACTCAATCTTTCTAGCATCTTCTCTTGTCACTGGAGTGCTGAGATCTTGGTGGTATGCAACTCCTGAAAACAGAGACTGTTATTCAAAAGATTTCTTATTATCAAAACTTTCAACCACACACAAGAAATCTGTTAGATTATTATAAATACTGCCCCGTGATTGTGTCAGCAGTATATTAGCTTAAAAACAATAAAACCTTTATAACAGGGAAGAGAACAAAGAAATTCACAATTTGAATTGTTTAACCTATGAGTAGGTTAAACACAATTCAAATTGTGAATTTGTTCTCTTCACTGTTATAAAAGTTTAATTGTTAAGCTTACTAGTTTCTCTTTCTACTGTCAAATGAGTACCAAACCTATAATCATATATAAAATACAATGATGCTAACAATGTGCTAACAATGAAAAGGAATTTTCTGAGCACAACAATTCAAACTTTACCTCCTGATTCTTGGAATAAATTCACTTTGTTTACTAATTTTCATAATCTAGTAATTGATTAATATCATTTCAAAAGATTAATATCATTTAAAATAACCTGAAAAATGCCAACCTACACTATAATGGTTGAAGGTGGCAATAAAGTAAAAAGCTTTACAAAGTATTTTCTATAGTGTTATCTACAATAATTCTATTGTACAGAATTTTTTCCTACATATCAACAACAAATTTACTGTAAGAGTTTCTAATTACACTTATACTGTCAATCCATACCATACTTGATCCTCTCATCTGCTAGTTTCAAGTGATTCCAATGAGTGATCAAATCTTGAACAGTTCTTAAATTATGAACAGTATAAAGCTTCTCTGCAAGACCTGCACCAATGCCATACACACTAGTCAAGTTCTGAAAGGAGCAGTATTGTTATGCATTAAACTAATGTGGCAACTATAACAATGTACATCCTTATATATATATATATATATATATATATATATATATATATATATATATATATATATATATATATATAATATATTTAAACATTTTCTGATTATATGAAAAAATAAGACTTAAAATAAGTCTTCAAATGTAATACTTCAAGGCATCAATTCATTCAAAAAGTTTATTACCTTTAGTCCTATATACTTTTCAGATTCTGCTTTAGTTGTGACCTCTCTACAAGTTCCAGTTCTTAGAACCTCTTGCACTACCTTAAGACAATGTCCAGTTCCCAAACCTTTCAGCTCCTCAATCTATAAGAAAAATATTTTCAAAGACATAAGAAAACCATCAATATTATATAATTTGCATAATATTGATGTAAGATATATAAAATTATAATTCCAAAACTAGACTATTTTACTGTCTGGATAAAAAGCACTTTAACTTTTCATGGATGGATGTATATATATATATATATATTAACTTATTCTATATATATATATAATTAATATAATTATCAAATGTATATATTAAGATAATATATAAATAAGTTATATACTATTATATCTATATATTATATCAGATATGATATTAGTAGTATCTATATATAGTTATATTTAGATACATTTAGAGATATACCTAATATAGACATATAGATCAGTATAAGATATTAAGTCTAATCTATAAGATATATAGATATTATATAAGAATATAGAATATAATAATATTATATAATATGCATAATATTTTAATAGATATATAGATAATTATATATTCATATATCTAATCTATTCTTACTTCTATAAACATTAACTTTCATATATATTATATATATATTATATATATATATATATATATATATTATATATATATATATATATATATATATATATATATATATATATATATATATATACATAAAAACATCCATATATATGTACATATTGTTTCAAACAACAAAAATGCCCAGTCATAACCATTCCACTGTCTTCTTGTAATCATAATTACTTTATTGATTAATATGTAGCAGTTAGTTTTTCATGTAATAGTACTTTGATCACATCAGTCTGGTGATACTTTCTTACTTGTTTATTCTTTATACTTAGTTCTCATTCAAAGAATGTATCCAGTGCACCTGGAATTAATAAATGTGGTAGAATGAGCAATGAAACACTAATATTCCACCACTTTAATAATATGATAATGCTATAGTTCACTATTTACACTGATATATCCATGAGGCTATTACTGAGTGAGAGAGAGTGACACACATCTCGCTTGTTCTTACATATGAATTTTAGGCTGAATAGGGTAGTTTTACTAGCCTCTCATAGTCCCTTAATTGCATGCTTTTTCATTCCCTATTATAAAGATAAAATCTATATATCAATTACAATATACATGAGGATTAATAATAATCAAATATATAAATAAGGTATGATTATGACATAAATATATACTCCATTATTATTAAAGCATTAATATAATTACTTACTACCATGCCCATGATGTGAAAGTTTACCATGACTGCATATTTGTTCTTTATGTGAGACTTTGGCATATTTGTTTTTGGGTCCTTGAGACACTGTACTTATCTTTATTAAAAAAGTACTAATCTTACCTGCTCTATTGTCATGACCGTGAAAGGAAGACATTTGACGGTGGCTGCAGCTTTAGCATATGCTAGTGCTCTTCTTTCATCACCCATGACAGTCCAGTAATTGTTCATAAATGTTAATGACTCCTAGAAATAAGTGGAATATGTCAGTACTGAAAATGTATTTAATATTTTGGTAATATTTACATTTCCTTTCTTTCTTCTAAAATTAACAAAATAGCCACATTTCAATAAATGTCTCTTGTATTAGTGAAAAGCTTATATGCACATATACACTTACTACTAATTTCATATTATGGTTTTGTAATTTAGCATTTCGTTCAAGGATATTCTCATTGAAGGTCTTTTTATAATGCTCTGTGTGACCTGCAAACATATAATAAAGATAATTATGGAAAATATATCATGTCACTGACAGTTAGAAAATCTAAATATGAGGACTTGTAAATGAGTAACAAATAAAATCTAGCTTCTATGTGAGTAAGGATATTATCAATAAATGTATGACCATTTGTCAAATCAGAATTAGAATTTACTGATGATTTACCCATCTCCCCATTATCCTTTGCCAGTTTCTGTTTGCTGCCTACTGATTCACTTTGTAATCCCAATTCATTTCTTTTACTTGAACTCGGAGCATCTTGCAGACTCTCCACTAACCACTGGTGATAACCCTCCAATAGGAAATTGTTTTCTGGCACATGCATTTTCTGTCTGAAAGGAGAAATGTATAATTCTCAAAAACAACTTGCTAAAAAGAAAAATAATTCTCCAAAGTATATAGCCAGCTTTATTAAATACATTAACATGACTGTGGAATGATAGTAATTACCGAACAGAAGCATACATCCACTGAGATGAAACAATCTTGATGTGACTGTTCTGAGACAGCTGTGGATATAACTTCTTAATCTGCTTAACATTATCCAGCTCGGATAGAACATGAGTTACTCTGCAAAAAATAATTTATATATTTAACAGAGTCAATAATTTCCTGCATGTAATGCTAAGGATAGAAAAAAAGTATGAAATAAGATTGAACAGTGCAGTTACAGATTTCATTGTTACATAATTGTGTATCATGATGAACATCATAGCTAGATTACTGCAGCTTTTTAAATATTGGATAAAAATATGTTAAGGGTCCAATAAGCTTTAAGGGCTTCATCAAGATAAATATTTTGAAAACATCCACACATCTGCCACCTGCTAACAGCAATCTATGTGCCTGAGAAAGGCCAATAAATTCCACCAGGTAGAGGTACATTCTAGAAATGCAGGGAGTATAGTTCTGCATGCCAAATAATCATCAAAGAAGCTCACACTCTTTCTTATATAATATACAGGTTTAAGATTTGTTGGTCTTTGACTGTGCACTAAAGGCAGAGCCTATTGTGATCCCAGTCACTTGACAGAAGAGTACCACTCCTACATCAACCATAAGCCTTTCATCCAGAACACAAACGATGTATAATGGTTGTAACATCACATTTTAAATCAATCTAGTATCTGAGAAAGAAAATCTATGCTTCCAATTACAAAAAAAAAAAAAAAAATGATACCTTTCGCACAGCTGATCTTCACAGTGAAATCCATTCTTCGCAGCAAAATTCTTCATTAGTTGAAATCGCTTTCCCTGAATCCCTTCTTGAACTAAAAACAACACTGCTTCTGGTTTTTCACCCACAGAATCAAGAACAGGCTCCATTTCCTCATGTTTTCGCTTTTGTGATTCGCAAGACATTGTTAAAAGCGAATGTTTTGCTCTGATAAGAAAACTATTCACTCCAAAGAACTTTCTTGTGGAGTTTAGACTATTCTACAATCTATCCTCCCTCCCTGTAATAAAGCCATTCCTCTTCTTTTATTTTTTATACGTTTTTTACTTTTAATATGGGCATCTTTTTTCTTAGGTTTTAGGCTTTCATTAAGGTCTTCTTCTTCTTCTATCTTCTTTTAAAGGGTTTCAGACTTTAATAAGGTCACTCAAACTGGGCGGATTCTTATGTAAACATTTATCAGAAGGGTCCCTCGGTTAACGAAGACGCTGATTGGCTAACGTTCCCGAATTCTTGGGATACGGTTATGACGTCATAGGTTTCTTTGATATTAGGGGTGACTAGTGTTATTTACAATAAAAAAGTGCAGTACATATCTAATTTGTTCACACAAGAATATAAATAACAAAACATAAGTATAACTAAATATAATAGAGAAAATATTAGAGAAAAATAACTATACTATACAAATACTATACATATATGATTTTGGTTTCCCTTTGCTTATACCTCCATTGTTTCTTGTATATTCTGCAACTAAAATCAGTACTTTTAATGATGGCAATTGTATAGCATTGTGGAATTTAGTTTTTATTAAATTTAGCCGCGAAAATATTGTCTCTGCATCGACACTGGATGTGGTGAGCGAAGGAACCTGCAATGCAAAATGAGGCAGCGACTTAAATTTAGGCTTTAATTCTGGATCATCTGCTTTAAGTTTCTTATAATATTCTGTTGCGCTGCATATCCCCATATCTTTATCAAATCCATACCACAGCAATTTCATAATTTATCTGCTAACACATTTATATCGCCATCGAAAATTGCGAGGACCAATCGTGCGAGTTTATCCAACGACGGTATATCAACTCTCAAGTTGCAGTTCAGTGCTCGAGGGGGCCTCAGAGCAGCTGCCAACTTCTGCCATTTAAATGAAACTGTTTGGTTATTTCCAAGTATCAAATTGGGTGTGGTGACGATATTTTGACTCTGGAACAAAGAATTTATAGCTAACCCTGGCAGAGTGGCAAGGGCAGACTCTCATCTCGTGGGTCTACTTTTTCCAGCGGCTCCCTCTTTATAGTATCAGGCTTATTAAAAACTATAAACAACATCTCTGTAAAATATTCTAATTTCTTCAAATATCATAGGAATAGTTGGTGTTTGCCTTTGTGATTATAATTTGGACAAGGTGTAGTTTTAAAAAATGCACGAAACATAGAATTGATTGATTTTTCAATCTCCCTCTGATGTCGTGGGTCGTCAAAACCCTCAAGTCCTCAGCTTTTTTGGATCCCAAATTATCAAGTCAAGGTTTCTCATTGTTCAAGGAGCCGCGACACAATCTGGTGGAGGAACAGCTGCCTAGTTTGAGAAATACATAGCAATTTGTGGGGCTTTATGTTGCATTATTTCTGGAACTCCTTGAATTATTATTTTTTTCTCTTGGCGATGTGAGAAAAAACAAATCATATGAGATCTTCACACTACCTGGGAAGACAGGTTGCTGCCACGAATGTACATTGCTGCATTGAATGACAAATGTAATTAAATATGGTGATGACAGGACATGAATTCCGGAACCTGCTGCAGAGGGAGTTTTGCTTATTCATGAAGTTGGCTGTCCCATTTGCTGCAAATCCTGTCAGATTTAGGAGTGCACACACACACACACACACACACACACACACACACACACACACACACACACACACACACACACACAATATATATATATATATATTATATAATATATATATATATATATGGTGTTGTGTTTTGTTGTGGTTGTGTGATGATGATTATTATATGTATATATATATATATACACACTATATATACATATAACACACACACACACACACACATATATATATATATATATATATATATATATATATATATATATATATATATATATATATATATATATTACATCATATTTAGTATGTATACAAATATATATATATAATATATTTATATATATATATATTATATTATATATATATATATATATATATATATATATATATATATATATATATATATGCCAAAGATATAAACGTCTGTCCCTGACAATTGTGAGGAAAGGAGGCGTATTTCTGAGATTACCATCCACTACCAATCGTAATAAAAAGCCTCGAAGAAAAACATATATCAGACACTGTGCCATTTGTCATTGACGCTGATATATGGAAAAGCCCACAAAAAAAAATATAACATGAACCTCCCCCGACAATAATGTCCAATCTTTATGTGATACTTGAATAGAAATAAGAAAAATAAACCCAAGACTCGGTGGGTGTCGGTATGATAAGCGACCGCCGACTGTCAACCTCAACATGTTAATTATCGACTCGGCAAAAATATATAAAGAAACAGTGAACATTACTTCATTTGGTAGACTTCAGGGCATATATAAAGTACTCTAGGATCAATATGGCTCTTAAAGCATTTGATTTAGTGTCTGTTTTGGAAAGAGCTGAACTAAAGGTAAGTTGGAAAGTAATAGAAATATTACGCTAAAATCATAATAATCATGATTAGAAAAAAAAAAAAAATCTATTGTTAATGTTGATTGCATATTAGAGTTAAAACGAAATAAATGTAGAAATGTAAAAACGTAAGTCTGCACTTGATAATTTTAAATATGCGCATGTAGTATGATATATTAAATAATTTTTATATGGGAAAGTGTCTGATATAATTATCTCTTATGTGACATACTTAAGTAAATTCTAAAATGGATAGAATTTAGACACAGTGTTGATTATGTTATAGAAACAAGGGTAAGAAATCACAAAAGAATTTAGCAGTATCAAACAATAAGGGGAGTCGCCTGATTCACTGATAATTACCATATTTTATGTTTTTAATTGGCTTAGTATCATTTGAAAAAGAAAAATATAAAAAGGTCCATCAGTAATAATAGAATGCAACAATGAAAGATATGTGTTATATGACCCTTCCTTTTTTTGGCTTTGGGTTACCATACATTTAGGAAAATGTCTAATGCATCTGCATATATATCCAGTAGATGCATCAGCATCTGTCAGCCTACAAGTGAAGGCCAGTAAACCTCCATCATTTACATTATGATAAGACAGAGCTTATAAGCCATCCTGGTGATTTGTCATCAAATAAGGAACCAGGTTAAGTCTTGTCTTGCTGAATATATGTGGTGAGGATTTGTTGGCCTTTGCCAGAGTGCACAGGGCAGAGGCTTTGACAGTTGCTTGACACTATGCCACTGTCATTTCAGACTTCAGACTGTAGGCAATCAAAGCAGATTGCATCAAGTGTCAAATAGATCTGGGTAGAACTATGCCATTATGAGTACAAAAAGATGATTCAATTTTAAAAGTAATTGCAGGTGTATTTGTAATGTTTATCTATATTTTGTGCCTAACTCCATTGCTTAAAGGCCCTTCTTACATCATTTATTTTCAGCAGTAAAAAAATAAAAATGGTTATGACTTCTGCTATTTGAAAATGGCTGCAGGTGAATCAGTCAGGATTATTAAAATGGCTTTTATATAAAGTGATGCTGCGTATTTCCTAATATGAAAATATGATTTTCACAAAGAAATAAACAGAAAGCAGCAGTCCAACTTTCAATGTAAAGGTAATCACCATTGCCAGTTTACCTGCAGACACTGCCTTCGGAAAATTCTACTGTATAACAGGGACTTCTAAGGAAAGAGCTAAACTCTTTATGATTCAACTCTTGACTAAGCTTGAAAATTCTAGGCTAAACCAATAGGGCACAGTATACAATAATGGAAAGTAGCATTAGATTTGTTTGGTATTTTCAAAGTACTATTGATGAAAACATATAATGCCAGATGCTATTTTAAAGAGATGAGGAATTCACTTTGTGATGGGATGCAGTTCCCTGATGATAAACCCACATATCAGAGTGAGATTTAGCTAGTTACAGAGGGAGATGATTTCTAAGCAATCCCCTTATTTAACAGACTGAACTTGTTTCTCATCATTGCTAGGAATTAACTTCATTTATTTACCAAATGTTTATCATTACAGATAGAATGTCTGGAAGCAAGCGGAAACGACCTTTACTTAGGGTCTGAAGACAGGTATGAACAAATAATACATGTTCTGAGTTTAGATTTTTCAGCAAACTGTAAAGTATTGAGGTAAATCAGAAGAGATTTCATTACATTTTAATTTCATTTAGTGTAGAGTAGGAGAGCAAGAAGATGTATATTTGATCTTACTGTACATCTAGTGCTTATAAAAATAACAGAGAGAGATTCTTAAGTAATTCACATAATTCTGCTAAAAGGGACTGTTCATTTTACAGCACTGTTGTTCATTATCTGGTGGAAGAACGTACACATGAGGGCACTGGGAAGATCGTTTACTCCACCAACAAGATTAGTCAAAGAGCCTTGGCACAGTGAGTATTTTGGTCATAGTCATTATTATTGTTGATGTTATTATAATTTTTTTATTATTATTAATACTATTATCATCATCATCATCATTATTATGATTATTATTATTATTGTTATTATTATTGTTATTATTATTGATATTATTATTGTTATTATTATTATTATTATTATTATTATTATTATTATTATTGTTATTATTTGTTATTATTGTTATCATCATCGTCGTCGTTCGTCGTCGTCGTCGTTGTTTATTATTATTGTTGTTATTGTCATCATTAATATTATCATTATCGTTATCATTACTTAATGTTACCTCTTTTAAAGAAAGTATTTTTCAAAAACTCAGTATTGTAGTTTTCACACATTCCATGTTTGAATATCATATTTGTTCTAATTTCAGAAAAAGACTGTCACCCAACTGAAAACAGCCTCTGCCCTTGGTCGATTGATGGCTCTGAGCGATGGGAACTTATATCTGTTGGAATCTGATGTTTTAAATACCATTGGCTCAGGCCCAAAAATAAAGAATGTTACTGTATTTTGTGTCAATGAAAACCCCAATATTATGGATCCATTTACTGTCCAGGTAAGGTCTTTTAAATGTGTGTGCATGCATGTGTGCCCCTCTCTCTCTCTCTCTCTCTCTTCCTCTCTCTCTCTCTCTCTTCTCTCTCTCTCTCCTCTCCTCTCTCTCTCTGTCTCTCTCTCTCTCTCTCTCTCTCTCTCTCTCTCTCTCTCTCTCTCTCTCTCTTCTCTCTCTTCTGTCTCTTCTGTCTCTTCTTCTCGTCTCTTCGTCTGTCTCTCTCTTCTCTCTCCTCTCTCTCTCTCTCTCTCTTCTCTCTCTTCTCTCTCTCTCGTCTCCTCTCTCTCTCATTCTCCTCTCTCTCTTATTCTCTTCTCTCTCTCTCTCTGTCTCTCTCTGCCTCCTCTCTCTTTCTCTCTCTCTCTCTTTCTCTCTCTCTCTCTCTCTTCTCTCTCTCTCCTCTCTCTCCTCTCCCTCTCTCTCTTCTCTCTCGCTTCTCTCTCTCTCTCTCTCTCTCTCTCTCTCTCTCTCTTCTCTCTCTCTCTCTCTCTCTCTCTCTCTCTTCTCTCTCTCATGTCTCTCTCCTCTCTCTCTCTCTCCTCCTCCTCTCTTTTCTCTCTCTCTCTCTTCTCTCTCTCTCTCTCTCTCTCTCTCTCTCTCTCTCTCTCTCTTCTTCTCTCGTCTTCTTCTCTCTTTGTTTCTCTCTCTCTCTCTTCATCTCTCTCTTTCTCTCTCCTCTCTCTCTCTCTTCTGCTCCTCTCTCTTGTCTACTGCTCTCTCTCATCTCTGTCGCTCTCTCTCTCTCTTTCTCCTCTCTCCTCTCTCTCTCTCTATCTTTGCTCTCTCCTCTCTCTTCTCTGTCTCTCTCTCTCTCTTCTTTCTCTCTTCTCTCTTTTCTTCTTCTCTCTCTCTTTCTTCTCTCTCTCTCTTGTCTTCTCTCTATCTCCTCCTTTTTTCTCTCTCTATCTTCTCTGCTCGCTCTCTTCTCTCGTCTCTCTCTCTCTCTCTCTCTCTCTCTCTCTCTCTCTCTCTCTCTCTCTCTCTCTCTTTCTCTGCCTGTATATAGAATTAAGTATTGCAATTTGATCTAATAAGTAGAACTAGTTCTGTATGATTCATATAGCTGCAAATTTTGTCTTAAAAAATCATGTTTTTAAGAGTGAAAGACTGAAAAAAATTATTTCAATTAATTTATAAATGTTAAATTTTATAGCTATGTGTGGGCAAGAGGAGATGCATACAGATTTGTTCATTACATGAAGATAGAGTGTCCCTGCTTAAAGAGCTTTCAACCCCAGAACCTGTCAACATTGCAATGGATGGAAGCTATGTCTGCATTGCTGGTCAAGGCCAGTACTGTGTTTTTAATGTTGACTCTGGAGCCAGCCAAGATCTGTTCCCATATGATCCTGCAACAACATACCCTCATGTAAAAAGAGTTGCAAAGGTTCGTTCAGTTTTATTTCTCATATATGCATAGTTCTATTTCATCTAATGGGATGAAATAGAACATATAAAAATAAACTTTGTTAAAAGTCAGAATATAAAGCTGAAAATGAATATCATTATTTTATTTTTGTTATTATTATCATTATTATAATTTTATTTCTTTCTTTATATTTTTCTAGGAGGAATTTCTCTTGGCTGGACCAGGAAATCTCGGAATGTTTGTAACTGCAGCCGGCATATCGGAGCGGCCACCTATTCAGTGGACAGATGGAATCAAATCTCTCTCTTACTATCACCCTTACATCCTAACAATCACAAATCAGTTTATTAGGGTTTACAGGTAAGGGATAAGCAAGGTATCTTGGCTTAGTTTGAGAATGTTATGTATTTAGCCACATTTTGCTGAAAACAAGATTCTGACATACATTAAAATAAGAATTATATTGTATATTAGATTGAATATTGACTTTCATCAGCTTGATTGATCAACAACACAAGCAGACACTGAATTTTTCTGGAGGTGAATTACTGGGCAACTTTGATGGCCAGCTCTATGTTGCTGCAAGTTCTTGCATTTCTTGCCTTATGCCACAACCATGGACAATGCAAGTTCAGGTAAATATAATCATTTACTCTGCATTTTAATTGCCTTATTTTGTTTGCTGTTACTGAAAATTGTAAACTATTTTATGTTTTGAGCACAGTACAAAGTGGTTTTCTTTTACAGACATTAATGGATAGTGAAAGAGTAGAAGAAGCAGTACAGCTGGCAGAGCACAGTGGAGCCATAGGAATGAGCCAGGAGCAGTATCATCAGCTATGTCGAACACTCCATCAGAGAGCAGGATTTATTAAGTTAGTGCAGGGTTTCTATTATCAAGCACAGGAATACTTTATCAAGGGTGCAGTGGATGTCAGAGAGGTAAATTCTTGTATATTCTTGTTCCAACATAATTTCTTTATGTTATTTATTATATGGGCTTGACATATCAGTATATTACTTTGTATCATATTCCAGTAAAAGGGAAATAATATTTTTTTCTTCTATAGGTGATTAGCCTCTACCCTGGATTGTTGCCAGCTACAGTCAGCTTTATGAGAGCTCAGCCACCTTTGCATCAGTTTGCTGATGTTGCACAAGCTATGCATGGAGATCAAACTAAGATAGATGAAGCCAAGTCATTCCTTATAAATTTCCTTATTCATCTTCGTGGTTCAGGAGAACCCATTACATACAGAATGGTATGGATATTATATTATTTTATGTTATATGCTACAATCCAGGTATCTGTCATGTCAAAGCAGGAAAAATATTTTCATGTAGGACCGTGATACTTTCAGTAATCAGATTTCAATGGGAAAAAAGTCTTTGGTTATTTTGTTTATCTGAATTTTAGTTTTTTCTGATTTTAATTTTTTTTTCAAATGTGTTGCAACTGCAAGATACCTAATCAATTTTGAAAAGCCATCATATACAAATGTAGCTCTCATTCTTGAAAATCATGGGTATTACTTTTTGGAAGCAACCACAGTTGATTTAGTATTGAACTGTCTATCCAAAGGTTTGTATAAAAAATAAGTTTCTCTTAGGAAACTTCAAAGCTACTTTTCTTTTGGGTTTGGTACCAAAGACAAATTATAATAATGATGATGATAATAATAATGATAATGATAATGATAATGATCATAATGATAGTAATACAAAATCACAGTTTGCAGTGCATGTTTTGAGCAT
>NC_051399.1:26780484-26785278 GCF_015228065.2 Penaeus monodon
TCCCCCCGAGGCTGGTCCTCCCGGGGTTCAGGTTCCTCCAGCGATATATAAGCGTTGTCGTGCTATTGGTTGGTACACTTCCTCAGCGTCACAGGTTCTAAGATCAACATGGGGTACAAGCTAGTGAGTGTCTACTGTGCTATTGTTCCATTCAGATACTTGTATTTTGTGAATTCAGGTGTGATAAAACAGAAGCAAGAGTTGGTCGTGCATAAAAATAATGAGCAGCAGTAGATTTGCGCAAGACTAAATGAATAACCATCTCCTTTCAGTTTGTGTTGTTGTGTGTGATGGCTTGTGCTTGGGCACAGGACACCACAGACGTGCCCGAGACCACTGAAGCCAGCACCACCAGTACCACCACACAGGTCCCCATCCTGCGACAGATCAACGAAGTCAACGAGGACGGGACCTACACCTACGGCTTCGAGGCCGCCGACGGAACCTTCAAGCTGGAGACCCGCGACGAGAACGGCAACGTCAAGGGCAAGTACGGCTTCCTGGACGAGTTCGGAGAGCTCAAGATCGTCGAGTACAGCGCCGGGAACGAGACGGGCTTTGCGCCCACGTCCGATCTCCTGCCCAAGCCTGTGCCCGTCCCTGAGGTTCCTCAGATTCCCAGCAGCTGCCGAACATCCCACTCTCCCGAGGCCCCAGTTCAACCCACAGCGGGTGCCACAGCCCAACCTCAGCCCCAATTCGCTCCCCGCCCACAGCCCCAATTCGCTCCTCGCCCACAGCCCCAATTCGCTCCCCGCCCACAGCCCCAATTCGCTCCCCGCCCACAGCCTCAGCCACAGCCCCAGTTCGTTCCCCAACCGCAGCCCCAATTTTCCGCCCGTCCACAGCCCCAATTTGCCACCCAGCCCACAGCCCCAACCGCAAGCTCCAATTTGCTCCCCGCCCACAAACCGCAACCTCAGTTGTTTCCACGACCCCAGCCCCAGTTCGCTTCCCCAACCTCAGCCCCAATTCGTGCCTCGCCCCCCAACAGCCCCAGTTCGTGCCCCAGCAGTTCAGACCCCACCCCAAGTGCCTCAGCGCCCAATCAACGTGGAACTTGACGGCTTCTCAGAGGACACGAACCAAGATGGCTTCGTCGACGGCTCTCCCGAGGAGGCTGCCAAGGGAAAGCCTGTGGTGCCTTCAGGAACTTCATTCCTCCCAGCTGTACCTCCCTCCCTCCCAGCACCTCAGCCTGTACAGCCTCGCCCTCAGCCGCAGTTCGTACCTCAGCAGATCCCACAGGGATTTAACAGGTTCGTTCCCCGTCAGCCTCAGTTCACCCCGCAACTGACAGCCCAGCAGATCCAGCAGTTGCAACAGCAACAGATTTTGGCTGCTCAGCAGGGACAAGTCCCTCAGCAGTTCATAGCTCCACAGTCTGCTCCACAACAGTTCGTACCCCAACAGTTCGCTCCTCAGCAGTTTGCTGGTCAGCGTTTTGTTCCCCAGCAGTTTGTCGGACAGCAGCAATTTGTGCCTCAGCAGTTTGCCGGACAGCAGTTTGTGCCTCAGCAGATTGCCCAACCTCAGTTCCGCCCCGTGGCCCCACCACAAGGTGCACCTGCATCTGCACCTACACCTGCTGAGGCCTAAGTAATCCGTCTTGTGATAATTTCTATTTATTACTTCCTTTTGGCCGATAAATGTCCCTTTTCGCGTTCAGAAATTACTATGGCTATCTGTATATAGCAGTCCTTGTAAAACCAAATGTAAATAAAATAAGATTTTCTATCAGAATTCTTTATCTATTAATTTCTCACCTTATATATCACGTATTTTTAAAGAAGAAAAAAAATCAAACCAGAAGAATATGAACAATATGTTATTATTTTCCATCTTATGTTTAGAGGAATGATTTAATCACTCTCTTGACCAGTCTCATGACATTGACGATAATGCTGGTGATGGAATGATGAAAATGCTAACAATAACACTAATTATACAAGTAAATTAAATGGACACATTCCAGTGTATCAGACACTAATTCCTTCGTGACTATAAGACTGTAGAATTCCTTAATCAGAAATTATCAAATAAACCAGTTTTTCGTTTTGTGATTAAGTTGATTCGCTCTCACTCATGATAATGTCAGAAGAAAGCCCTGATAATGTTAGTTATAATGTTCGAATAGAGATTATATAGTTTCATACTTCGCTCTAATATACTTTTTTTCTCATTCTCTATGTAAGGAATGTTGTATTTTCATGTTAGCTAGGCTTTCGTGTTCTCTGAGCAATTTTACTTTTCATCTGCAATATTATTGAGATATTCTTTTATCTGATACATATATTTTCTCGTGTGTAGTTTACACCTGTAAAACACCTGAATCATTTTGGTTTACTCGACTGAAATTTTCTGTTACAGTCATACAGTGTGAATAAGAGATTTTTTTGTTATTAAATGATCTTAACTCACTGATGTCGAGAAGCTTGTAATGTGTTTTATGAAATGAGTCTATACATAAATGGTCACACTGTGTTCATCCACCAAGGAGTCAATTAGTAGACCTCGTAATCCCATCTGATTTCCCCGTTCTTTGAGTTTTCGAAGAAAAAAAATCTAATGCTATTAATATCGATGTCAATACCACAATTATTGGCATTATAATTAGCACAGTATTATCAATAATATTAATGACAATATGAAATGAAAAATAATATTTCCGAAGATAAGGGAAAAGGGCAAACAGGTGAGATTGGTAGGGCTAGTGATGAGCATTTGTGGAGCCATGTGTTTATAAATATGATTGATAAACTAAACTCACAGTAGTCGGGCTAAGATAATAGACAATAACTTTTATGATCACAAAATATCACAGGGAACAATAGCAATGCTGATAAAGAATGATAATAATAACTTTACATTAAATATGATAACGACGACGATGATGATGATGATAATGGCAGTAACGGTATGTTGATGCCGAAATGATTGTAATGGTAATGTTGCTAATTGAAATAATGATCATAATGACGATAGTAGTGACAATTATCGTAGTAACAGTAAATATAATAGTAAAAGTTAAATAACATTAATAGATAATAATGCTATGGAAATGATAATGATATGAAATAATGATGATAATGATGATAGTGAAAATAGAAAAAAATAGTAATATGATAATAATGATGATAATGATAATTATCTATTATTTTTTTATTATTGTTTATTATTATTATTATTATTATTATTATTATTATCATTATTACTATTAGCATTATCATTATTATTGTTATCATTATAAATATTAATGTCATTACCATCATAATCATTATTATTATTATTGTTATTATTATTATTATTATTATTATTATTATTATTATTATTATTATCATTATTATCATTATTATTATTACACTATAATACACACTGCTGAAAACCAGCTAATTGTTTCTATGAGCTATTGTAGATTTCTCTATCATGCAAGCGGATACTCTCATTAGCAGGCCATAAGGAAGTGCAGGTTGGGAATGCAGGTTTTCGTTAACCATTTCTCAAGCACAGCTCCTCCTCTTCCCTGCTTCCTTTCCCTTCCTTCCTTCCCTCTCCCTTCTTCCTTCCCTCTCCCTTCTTCCTTCCCCCTTCCTCCTTCCCTCCCCCTTTCCTTTTCCCTCCCTCCTTCCTCCTCCTCCCCACGAAATTTTAGTTGCACGTGTTATTAACTCCACCCACTTGTCACCTCGCGGTTCAGGGTCGCCTCAATCGCTGCTTTATAACCTGCGTTGAGCTCCATTTTCCCACAGTTCTTTGGAATCACTTGCTCGTGAAAAATCATGGGGCTCGGACTTGTAAGTGGAACGTCCAAGTTCACTTGTTTTTTTCAAGTAGTGGGGGTGTATTTTTATGAACTCTTGATCTGCAAAGGTAAAGGTTTGAGATCTGTGAACTAAAGAAAAGCTATGGATGAGAATAGATATCTTTGCAGTGGAGATACTCTCATTTAAAAACCTTTCCCACATTTGTCGTAATGGACACAGTTCATATGTATATATATATATATTTTATATATATATATATTTTATATATATATATTATATATATATATATATGTGTGTGTGTGGGTGTGTGTGTGTGTGTGTGTGAGTGTGTGTGTGTGCGTGTTGTGTGTGTGTGTGTGTGTGTGTGTGTGTGTGTGTGTACATACATACACACAAATACATACACACACACAACACACCCCACACACACACACACACACACACCACACACACACACACACACACACACACACACAACGCACACACGCACACACACCCACACACACACACACCACACACACACACGCACAAAACACCCACACACACACACACACACACACATATTATATATATATTTTATATATATATATATATATATTATATATTATATATATATATTATAATTTGTGTGTGTGTGGTGTGTGTGTGTGTGTGTGTGTGGTGTTGTGTGAGTGTGTGTGTGGGTGTGTGTGTGTGTATGTGTGTGTGTTTGTGTGTGTGTGTTGTGTGTGTGTGGTGCATACACACAAATATGTGTGTAAACTATTATCTTCTATCTATTTTATCTATCTATCTATCTATCTATTTTATTAATATATATATATATATATATATATATTATATTTTATGTGTGTGTGTGTGTGTGTGTGTGTGTGTGTGTGTGTGTGCATACACACAAATATGTGTGTATCTATCTATCTATTTCTTCTATCTATCATCTATCTCATCAAATATTGTTTTCATCATATCTATCTATATATATATTTTATATTATTATCTATTTTATATATATTATATATTTGGGGGTTTG
>NC_051399.1:26790378-26792878 GCF_015228065.2 Penaeus monodon
ATGCATTTGTGTAGTAAATACATCACATATATATATATAGTAGATATATATATATTATATATATGATATATAGATATATATATAATATAATATAATATATATATATATATATATATATCATATCTATATATATATCATATAAACTAATATACATGTATATATATTACATATATGCATATTAAATACATAGTGTGTCTATATTATAATATATATATAATATATATTATATATATATAATATATATATATATATATATGTGTGTGTGTGGTGTGTGGTGTGTGTGTGTGGGTGTGTGTGGTGTGTGTGTGTGTGTGTGTGTGTGTGTGTGTGTGTTTTGTGTGTGTGTGTGTGTTACACATGCACATGCACATGCACAAAACACACCACACACACACAACACACACACACACACACACACACACACACACACACACCACACCGTTACACACATACACACACATTATGTGTATGTCTATATAATTATATATATTATATATTTATATATATATACATTAACATATATATTTATATCTATATATATGTAAATATATAAATATATATGCATATATAGATATATTGTGCGTGGTTGTAACACACACACACACACACACACACACCCACAACACACCCACCACACACACACGCCCACACACACACACACACACACACCACACACACACACACACACACACACACACATATACTATTATATATTATATATAATTAAATATATATATTTACTATATATATATATATATATTATAATACATCATACATTGCCTATATAATATTTATATATAACATATGCAAATATATACATTATATATGTACATATAGATCTATTGGGGGTGTGCATGTGTGTGTGTGTGTGTGTATGTGTGTGTGTGCTGTTGTGTGGTGTGTGTGTGGGTGTGTGTTGTGTGTGTGTGTGTGTGTGTGTGGTGTGTGTTGTGTGTGGTGTCTCTTGTCGATGCTACCAAGGAGAGCCTACCAAAGATATTTGCTTCTGATCCACGGTAACGATGGCAAACCATGACAGGAAAACGTGCATTGGTGCTGATTTTATTTTATTTACACCAGATTTCAGGATTAAGGTTTTATAAAAGACCCTTCAGAGAACATCTTCGATCAGAGTCAATAGGATGAAAGGAGAAATATCTCAAGTGTACGGATTACTACTTAAGCTCTATGGATAGTCACCAGTTGAGACTTAGGTAGGCATAGGAAAAACGATATGCTGAGTATGAATCGTTATCTGGCAAACTGTTGAGAGCAAACTGATCATAGTCCAATTCATGAGATGGCATGAAACAGCGCTGAATGACTGGATAACAATATGTGAGTGACCTTGTCGGGTCGTATTCTACACAATCGAGACGCGTTTGTGTTGTGCGTTGCAGTGGATCTGGAGTGTTCCTCTCCAGGGTATAGGCCTGGGCAAGGGTGATACAGAAGACAAGCTGTTGCATCACCCATGCGCACTCAAAGCAAGCACAACATGTGCCAAGTACCGGTATCTACTATCTAAAGCGGTATCATATATAGATGCATTGCAATACTGCAGTCTCGCTAAAACACACAGTTTAGCGAGAAGTTTAGTGAAGCACAAGATGACTTGCACACTGCACTCACAACTCTATAACATATGATACACTAGTGCTAATGATACAGACGATTGGAAATGCTGGTCTCAACAGAGTTTATATATCAAACATATTGAAACGGACCCTGGAAAATCATGCGCTACAGTCGCTTGCAGGAAGGGGAGGGAGGAAGTTCACCACACACTTATGTTTGCTGAAGGAAATCCGACATTTTATTAGCTTTGCTAAATGAGAATTGCTTTGCCCATTGTGTACGTCTGCATGAAAATCCAGCAAAACTGGTGGTAAGATTAGGGTGATCCTTATGGGGATCGGAAGTGTCATCTTTATGAAACCTCAGACAGATTCAAGGTTTACGGACTCATATATAGTATATACTCTATATATATATATATCTATATATATATATATATATATTATATATATATATATATATACTATATATATATGAAATCGTACTATACACATACATACATACACACACACACACACACACACAACACACACACACACATATAATATATATATATATATATATATATATATATAGTATAATATATAGAAATATATATATATATATAATATATATATATATATTTTATATATATATGTGTGTGTGTGTGTGTGTGTGTGTGGTGTGTGTGTGTGGTGGTGTGTGTGTGTGTGGTGTGGTGTGTGTGTGTTTGGTTTGATGTGTGTGTGTGTGTGTGTGTGTGTGTGTGTGTGTACACATGCACATGCACATGCACACACACACAAAACACACACACACACACACCACAACCACACACACACACACACACACACACACACACACACAACACACACACACACACGTACACACATACACCCCACATATGTGTATGTATATATATATATATATATATATATATATA
>NC_051399.1:26802620-26820120 GCF_015228065.2 Penaeus monodon
TATAGTTTTTGTATACCACACACACACACACACACACACACATAAATATATATATAATATTTTAATATAAATATATATATATTATATATTTATATAATAATATTGATATATAACGATGATATATAAATATATATGTAATAATACACACATACAACAGATCAAAACTCATGAAGCAATTCGTTTTCGCTGCCAATTCGCAGATTTTTCTTCCCCCTTTTTCAAACCACGCACTCATCCAACAGACTAGCGGCGTTTCCAGCAATCTGTGCTCGCCAAAGGTCAGGTACACGCCACGCAGCACCACCCCCCAAGCAACCAGCTACGCAACAGTTAGTCAGCGTGAGAAAACCAAAGTTAATTCCGATATAGCCCACCATTAAAATGAAAAATGACTTTTTGGACGAAAAGGGAGACATATCTGAGAGTGATATACTTACGCATACATAAAAAGGGGACAAGGAAATGGGACATATAAAAATCAAGGCTCAACTAAAAAAACACGTGACCAGAACAGAAAGCAGAACAGAACGGAAAATTTTTTCTCTTTTTTCTTTTTTCTCTCTCTCCTTTGTAAGAACATGCTGTTTAACAAAAAAAGAAATAATTTTGATAAATAAACTGTGTGATAAAAGCGAGAAAGAGCAAATTTTAAAAAAAAGTGTCGTCCCTGCCGACAGTCCCCAAAGAGGAAAAAGTGCTTGAATATAACCCCCGAAGGCTGTTTGGATTTTAAAAAGAAATCAATTTTTGTGAAGCACACCATCCGCGAGCCTTTGGTTTTGTCAGGAAGGGGATCTTTGGTAAGGGGTCGAGGCCAATTTTTCGATAAGGAATATGTCTATCTAAAGTGAATGAAACATCATTATCATGGTTCAACGAGATGTGGGATTATCATTATTGATATTTTTATTATCTTTAGTATTTTACATCTTTTATCATCATTATAAAATCAATATTATTATCGTAATGTATCTTTATAAATGTGTTATTATTATTTCTATTATTGATATTAACATTTCATACATTTTTAAGATTATATTTTTTTGCTGTTTTGGTAATTTCATTTTTATTTTCATGCATAGTTATTGTTTAACTTTAAATCATTATAATAATTATCTTTTTGTATTATTTTTGTTATGATTATCTCATTATCATTTTTCATTTCATTATCATTATTTTTATTTTTTTATTATTATTATTTATTATTATTATATTATTTTTAGTATTTTTATATTATTATTATTTTTATTATCATTATCATTATTATCAACATCTTTGTATCTTTATGATTTTTGCAATGTTTACAAAGACTGAAGTAATTATAAAGAAAATGGAATACAGATGGGATAAACCACGATTACAAATTAAATTCAAATAGCAAAAGAACCTCAGTCATTTACAACGCACACTATTCGCACTCCAGCCACAAAAAAACCAACAGCGCAGTCGTCGTTGCCTCCCGGTGTACATCAAGGCCATCGAGTGGGATGTCGTCGTGACAGTGTTCGTTTTCGCGTCGTTCTTCAGTTCGGTCCCCGTAAAACATTTCATGGACCCCAAAGAACTCACAAAGGATATGACGGGGTCTCAGTCGAGGACCTCACCGATCGGATGAAAAGAAGGTAAGGTTTGGGTCATCGAAATTGGAGAGCAGTTAGAGTCAGAGAGATTTTGTCGAAAAGCTTTTTTCATTGATGTGAGGGACTGTTTATTTGGAGATTATCATCATTGGTATTTTTTGAATTTCGTCTTTGTAAACTTTTTTAAAATTTTGCCGTTTCATTTTGCAATTCCCTTTCGCAACAGGTCTCAACTTTCGCATAATTTCAAAACCATCAAAAATTATATTCCCCTCACCATTGTCTTCTTTTTCATTTAATGTTTACTTCAGTAGAGGACGGTAGAGCGAACGGTACTCTCGAAGCGAAGCAAAAAGTCAAAAACCCGCTTGAGATCCATAGTCCCGGGGGGCCACAGTATGTCGTCCACCGCGAAAGGGAAAGGTATCGCGAAACATTGAAAAATTTTTCCCCCCATTTTTTTCCCCTTTCCTTCTATCTTAAATGGTGTAGGGCCCACTTATGGTACAATGTGGGGCCCCCTTCCCGCAGGTGGTAGTTTTATATCTTATTTTCCCCCTTTGTTTTTTGAGTGACCGAAATTTTGTTTTGCAAAAAATAGGTACATTTGGGTTTGATTCTCCAGTACTCCAAGTTTCGGATGACAGAAGAAATTTTTGTACTCGGCTTATTCTGTAACGATTTCTTCATTGTGTACTGAGTGCAATTTCTAAAAACTTTTTATTCGAAGGGACGCTGGTCAAGTCCAAGACTAAAAGTGTGAAGGAAATTTTTTTTTTTTGACTCGGGAGTGCCCCCATGAAGCAATAAAGAAGACTAATGAAGTTAATCACACACACACACCACACAAAACCACCACACCACACACACAAAAACCCACACCACCACACACACACCACAAAACACACACACATAGTATTAAAATTATAATATATAAATAATAAATATAATATAAAATATATATTATATATATATTTAATATAATAGGCCCCGCTGCCCCGGTGGGCTCATAAAACGTGATTAATGCATTATTTTTGTCCCCATCTTGAGTGTGAATACAACATGGAATGTATATTATTAAAATATATAAAATATAATAATATATATATATATATATTTGTGTGGTGTGTGGGTGTGTGTGTGGGGTTTTGTGTGTGTGTGTGGTGTGTGTGTGGGATGAATGAGTGAAGAGTGATGAGAGAGTGAGAGTGAGTGGGGGTCTATGTAGTAAAAATTTTAATAATAAATATATAAATATAAATAAAAATTTTAAATAATATATATAAAATTAATATATATTATATATTAAAAATTTTAAAATATATATATATAATATATTATATATATATTATATATTATATATTATATATATTATATAAAAATATATATAATATTCAACATAGACCCCACTCACTCCACTCTCCATCCTCATCACCATTCATCCACACACACACACACCACACACACACACACACACACACACACACACACACACACACACACATATATATATATATATATATAAATATATATTTTTTATTATAATTTATTAAAAATATTCCATGTGAAAATTCACACTCAAGACTGTAAAAAGAAATTGCATTAATCACGTTTTGAGACGCCCGTGTGCAGCGGGCATCTAAAAATTTTAATATATTATATATATTATATATTAATAATAATATTATATATATATAATATAAAATTATATATATATATACATAGGGTTTTGTGTTTTTTGGTGTGTGTGTGTGTGTTGTGTGTGTGTGTGTGTGTGTGTGGTGTGTGTGTGTGTGTGGTGTGTGTGTGTATTCTTCATTAGTCTTTTTATTGTTAGAGGGACTGACTGGAGAAGAAAAAAAAAATTTCCTTTCACACATTTTAGTCGTACGGAATTGACCAAGCGCCCCTTCCTGTAAAAAACATTTTTAGGAACTTGCCTCGTACACATATGAAGAAATCGGTTACAGAAGAAAGCCGATACAAAATGTACTTCTGTAATCCGAATCTTGGGGGTATGGAGAATCAACTAAAACTGTGACGTTTTTATGAAACACAAAATACGTGCACTCAAAAAACAAGGGGGGGAAAAAAAGAATAAAAAATACCCCCTGGGGGCAAGGGGCCTCACAGTACCAAAAAGGGGCCAGTACGACACATTTAAGATGAAAAAGGGGAAAAGGGGGAAGAAAAATCGCGAAAATTGTCAAGTATCGCGAATTTTCCCGTGCAGCGGGGGAAAGAATACGTGGCACCCCGGGACTATGGACTCAAGCGGTTCGCTTTGCTTCGATTCGAGAGTAGCCGTTCGCTCTACCGCCCTTGATGAAGAAAACAATAAAGGGAAAAGGAGGGGAATGGTGGGGGTTAAGTATGATTTGATGGTTTTAAAGTATGGAATTTTGGGCCCGTTGCGAAAAGGGAATTGCAAAATGAAACGGAAAATTTTGAAAAATTTTTAAAAAGACGAAATCAAAAAAACCAATGACGATAATGCCCCAAGTAAGACCAGGTCCCTCACATCAATGAAAAAAAGACTTTTCGACAAAATCATCTGTGACTCAAAAAACTGCTCTCCGAATTTTTCGAGCCCCAAAAAATTCCCCTTTTGCACCCGGGCGGTGAGGTCCCGACTGAGTACCCTGTCATATCCTTCGTGAGGGTCGGCGCCCATGAAAAGTTCACGGACCAAATGAAGCAAGACGCGAACACGAACACTGTGCACGACACCCCAACGCGAGGGCCTTTATGTAGACAGGGGAGGCAACGACGACTGGACTTTTGGGTTCTGTGTGGTGGGTGCGAATAGTGTGCGTTGTAGTGAGGGAGGATTCTGTTTGCTTTTTAAATTTTTAATTTGTAACATGGGGGTTTTCACCATCGTATTCCCCGATTTACTTAAAATTTACTTCAGTCTTTTAATCATTGAAAAAAAATCAAAAACAATGTTTTGACAATGTGTTGATAATAATGATAATGAAAATAAAAATTTAAAAATAATGAAATAATAATAATAATGATAATAACAATAATAATATAATATTAATAATAATAATAAAAAAATAATAAGATAAATAAAAAAAAAATGAAAATGATGATAATCAAAAAACAATAATAATAGCAAAATGATAATTATTATAATGAATTAATTTTAATAACAATAACTATAGCAGTGAAAATAATAATGAAATTACCAAAAAACAGCAAAAATAATAGTAATTTTTAATAATGTGATGAAAATGTTAATATAATAATAGAAATAATAAAACGCAGTGTAATGATGACGATGACGATAATAATATTGATTTTGATAAGATGATAATGATGTAAGTCAATGATAATAACAATATCAAAATGATAATCCCAGCATCATCGTTGAACCATGAAATGATGTTTTCTTTCATATTAGCATAGAATATTCCTTATCAAAAATTTTGGGGTGGGCCTTCCAACAAACCACTCCATGACAAATCCATATGGCTCGGGGGGGTTTGCTTCAAAAACATTGATTTTTTTTAAGACCCAATCAGACTTTCAGGTTTAGTATTAACACTTCCCTTTTGGGACATGTCGGCAGGCACGACACTTTTTTTTAAAATTTGCTCTTCTCGTTTTATCACACAGTTTTTTTACTCAAGTATTTTTTTCTGTTTAAGACAGCCATGTTCTACAAAGGAGAGAGAGAAAAAAAAGAAACAAAAAAAGTTTTCCCTTCGTTGCTTTTGTTTTGGTCACGGGTTTATTTGTGTGATGCCTTGATTTTTATGCAGTGTCGATTTCCTTGTCCCCCCATTTTTGTATCGAAGATATCACATCTCATGATATGTCTCCCCTTTTCGTCACAAAATCATTCTTCATTTTCAAGGGGGGCTATATCGGGAATTTAAAATCGGTTTTTTTCCCCGGACTATACTGTTGCGTTAGTGGGGTTTCTTTAGGTGAGTGGGGCTGCAGTGGGTGAACATACCTCGGCGAGCACAGATGCATGGAAACCCCCGTAGTCTGTTGTGACTGCAGGCGTGGTTTTTAAAAAGGGGGGAAGAAAAATCTCGGAATTGGCAGCGAAAACGAATTTCTTCATGAGTTAGCGGGGGGGATGTATTAGTGGTATTATATAATAATATGTATAATAATACGTATATAATAAATTATAATATATATATATAATATATATATTATATTATTTTATATATATATATATATTTATATATTGTGGTGTGTGTGTGTTGTGTGTGATCCTTTTATATACTATAACATAAAATATTATATATATATATATTAATAATATAATATATAATATATATAATTATATATATATATCATTGTGAGCAATTTATGAATATATAATATATATAATATATATTATATATATATATATATTTTATAAAAATATATAATATTATTATTTTAATATATTAATAATGTGTGGTGTGTGGTGTGTGTGTGTGTGTTGTGTTGGTTTTGTTGGTGGGTGTTGTTCGTGTGTGCGTGTGTATGTGTATGTGTGTGTGTGTTGGGGGGTGGGGTGTGCGTGGCGTTGTGTGTGTGTGTGTTGTGTGTGTGTGAGCGAACCCCTTTTTTGTATATATATGTTAAAGTATATATATATAATATATATTTTATTTTTTATAATATATATTAATTTTATATTGTGTGGTGTGGTGTTGGTGTGTGTGTGTGGTGGTGTGGTGGTGTGTGTGGGGTTACATACACAAAACACACACAACCCCCACACACACACACACACATATGTACATACATACATATATATTATATAAAAATAAAAATTTAAAATATTATAATAATTTTTTAATATTTACAATATATATCATTTCAAATGTGTGCGCACGCAGCACACACACCACACACACACACACACACACACACACACACATCGATTTCCTACCTAGGGGAAAAAGACATAGCGACTCGAGAAGTCAAACGATGTTCGTAGGGGACAAAAACCCCGGTTGATTAGGAAAAGGGGATCCAATCAGGCAAGGGGGGCACTACCAATAACCTCCAAGTAAGAAATTTAGAGAGGGGCCCATGTCCTGCAGTGGGTGAATGGGGTTTTAAAAAAAAAAAAAAAAAAAAAAAAAAAAAAAAAATTTTTAATAATATATATAAATATATATATATATAAAATATATATATTTTATAATATTTGGTGTGGTGTGTGTGGGTGTGTTTGTGATGTAATATAATATATATAAATAATATATATATATATAATATACACAAACACACACACACACACACACACACAACACACACACACACCAAACACACCACCACCCCACATATATATATAATATAATATATATATAATATAATATAATTTTATTATATTATATGTGTGTGTGTGTGTGTGTGTGTGTGCATACATCATAATGTGTATGTATATAGCATTTTTTTATATATATTTATAATAATTATATATATAATATATAATATATATTTAAATTAATATATATACACCCCCAAAAACACACATATATATAAATAAATATATAATATATATATATATATATAATATAATAATATATATATAATGAGTATATTTGTGTGTTTTAGTGTTTGGGGGGGTTTTTGTGTTATGGGTGTGTGGGGTTGTGTGGTGTGTGTGGTTGTGGTGTGTGTGTGGTGCGTCATCAGAAAAAAAAAACCCTAAACCCAGACAAGAATCGAAAGCCAATTTAACAAGAGGAAACCAAACAAGCAGCCGATTTAAACCCTTTACGTTCATGCGCAGATTTTTCCCAGCCTAAAACTTCAGCAGCAGCATACCAAGGATTAGCCAGATCAGTCGCGTTTCATAAGGGGTGGCACTCGCCCTCCTTTAAAAAGACTAACAAGGGCTTTCAAAGGCATTTTTGGAGGGACCCGTGTTTGAATTTTTACCGGATGAATATTATGTTTTTTATTGTTGTAACAGACGTAAAGAACGTGTAATGCTAAAAACCTGCCCGGAAATACCATGGCAAGGTTTTGAAGCTGCCACTTTTATGCGAAAAGGAATATATTATATGCTTTTAAGATTAATTACACAGGGCAACATTCACAAAAGTAAACATTTTAAAGAAACAGGAATAGGGTAGGGTGCCTGGTCATGTTGCGAGTCGTTTTTTTTTGGGGAGGTTTCGATGCGTTTTTTTACATTTTCCCCTTTGATTTCCGGGATGATGGGGGTTCATGTTTTTAGAGGTGTTTAACCATTTTCGTTCCGGTCAGTAATGCGGCATGACGAAAATTGGTAATTTTGGGCGCCTCCCGGGTAATATAATAAGGCTGGAGAGCTGCAAGATTGTTGATGTCTTGCAGAACCTTGCAGAGCTGTCTCATTATATCTGGGAAATTTTAAATTTATTTTTCGGGTATTTTAATTTCCCCCTCTCTTCTCCTTTTCTCCCTTCTTCTCTCCTCTATTTTCTTCCCCCTTTTCTCTCCTCTCTTTTCTTCCCTCTTTTTCACTTCTTTTTTTTCCTTTCTCCTCTTTTCTTTATTTTCCTCTTCCTCTTTTTTCCTCTTCTCTCTTTCTCCTCTCTTCCTCTCCCCTCTTATCTCTCCCCTCCCTCTCTTATCTTCCCTCTTTTTCCCCTCTTCCTTTCCTTCTTTTCTCTCCTTCTTCTCTTATTTCCTCCTTCCTCTTTACTCTCCCCTCTCCTTCTCCTCTATTTTGTTTTCCCCAAAGCCATGAACGGGAGATGCCACAGAAGATGCATTTGAGTTTTCCAACAGCTTCACATTTTTCGTGCACTCGAACCCTTTTTGCCGCACTCAGTAATTTATTGTCTTTTCTGGGGAGACTGTCTGTTGTATGCCTAATGTTTTCTGACTGCAGGTCTCTCTGTCGCTTATCTTCCATTCTTTTGTTTTGTTTTTTTTTCCCATTTTTTACAAATTTTTATCGGTTGATATAAAAAATAAGGGGTATAAATAAATAAATATAAATAAATAAATATATATTATATTTATATATTTATATATATTTTAATATATATTATATATTTATATTTTATATTATATAAGATAATATTTTATAATATATAATATATATAATATATATAATATATATTTATATTATATATATATATATATAATAATAATTAATATTATTATTTAAAGGTGGTTAAAGTTTTTACCGCCGTGGCCCATGACTTTTTAATTTTAGTTAATTTAGTACGTGGGAAGGGCCCAGTCCTTTCCCCGGAGAGGCCGGGGTTTTCCCTTTTAGGTAATCATTTCCTATTTATCGGACTTGGGACCCGCACGACTTGAGCTGGTTTCACATCCAGTGGCTAAAAAAGGCAATCGAGGGGAAAATCCCTTCCCCAAGGGAAATTTATCGTATCTAGGTTTTGATTTTTCTTAAAACTATGTAAATTTGCCCCCGGCTCCATACGCGCGCGGCGATCGTGTAGCATGGGGAAAACCCCGCACTCGCGCGGCGATTGCTTGGCATTGATGTTTAATTATATTATAATATATTATTAAATTTTATAAATATATATTATATATTATATATATAAATATAATATATATATATATATAATATATATACGCATTACACATATATAGACATACATATATGCGTGTTTTGTTTTTATGTATCTCTATCTATATAAAAAATTTTTATACATACATACATTATATTTATATATTATAATATATATAAATATATATATATATTATAATATATAAATATAATACACACATGTGGTTGTGGTGTGTGTGGTTTGTGTATAAAATGCATGTATAATTTTTACATTAAAATTAAGGAATTTGCAAGGGCTGCACATTCTGCGCAGCGCGAACACCGAGACCCACCGAGCGGAGGAGCGACGTGACCCCCAGGGGACCCGAGCGGGGAAAGGCTCGGGGTTTTAAACCAGAAAGGGGATCCAGGACATGACGACGTGATGGCGGAGGGGAGTAGGTGTGGAACAGGTGATACCCCCGGCGACGCCGCAGGTTGAAACCACGGCCAGACCGTGAAATTTCCCGGGGGGGATAGGATGGGGTAAAGTCCTTTGGGGGATGGTAAATTAGAGCAAATGAAAATTTAAAATTTTTCGAAGTCGAAAAAAAACAAAAATACTAATCAAAAAGTCATAAAAAAAAAAAAAAATGAATAAAGAAAAATTTAAAAAATCCATATGAACGAAACTTTCAAGAAAACCAAAAAAGAAAAAAAGATCCCCCGCCCCCCTTATTCTAAAAAAACAGTTCCTCCCCCAGCTGACTGACTGACTGCAAAGCAGCCCGACCCTCGGCTGGGAGAACCTGCCTGGGAGTAGGTGAGGGTGCATCCCCCGTGTTGTTGCGAGAAATTCCAGTTTCGGCAATTGATTTCCGGATTCAGACCAAAGGGTCCTCTCGTTCCCTTTGAATACCCGGTCGTGCGTTTTGTGCGACACTGCGGAATCAAATGCGGGAAAAGTAAATGACGCCAGGAATTTTTCATGCCAATCCTCGCACTCATTCCGGGTTCCTGCAAAAGCTTTTTGGTTTTAAAATGAAATGATTGTAGAGCACCCTTAAGAATGATATTTCATATAGTATTAGTACATACACCAACACACACACATAATACATACATACATACATACATACTACATAAAAACATACACACACACACACAACATATATAGAGTGGAGTGTGAGTGTGAATGTGATTGTGATTGTGAGTGTGAGTGTGAGTGTGAGTGTAGTGGGGGTTTTGTGTGTGTGTGTGTGTGTGTGTGGTTGTGTGTGTTTCTTTGTGGGGGGGGGTATATTTATATTTGGGGGGTCGTGTGTGTGTTTTTGGGGTATTTAAATATATACCCATAGAAAACATATATACATCTAAAAGTTTTATGCCCTTGTCAATAATGTTTATTTTGACCAGAACCACAAAGCACTTATATTATTTCCCAAATTTTCTAAGACCGTATCCACTCACAGCTTTTGATCATCATAGAACATATTGCGTGTCATGCGGGTAGGTTCGAATTTATGGCACAGGACAACACCAGAGTTTAATCTGTGTGGAGAGAAATCACGAATACAAGCACGTAGAAAATATAATAAATCTGTTATGCTCAAAGGGGTATTATAATTACCGATATTTTCAACAGGTTTACAAAACGTAACCCCCTCCCTCTACGTGTTACAGGGAGGGGCGGTAACGGCCATGTAACCTTAAAAATTCTTATAAACCAAACTTTTTGTTAAGTACTTTTTCATGAAGAGGAGGAGGGTGCCCACTATGACTCCATTTTTTATGCGCAGCTTGAGAGAAGGAAAAAATCACTTCTTATATTATCCATCCTTGTATGAAATCAGTGTGGTGTTTAATGTTGCACGTCAAGGGATGCTTCCTGACGCACGCAGGTTCTAAAGTTGTTCAACCGTCCATGCGATGTAGTCATGTGGGGAAACTTTCCTGCTTGGTGAACTGCATGGCGTTAAGTCCACGCTTCAGCTGCTGATTATGAATGTAACGTGGGATAATCGTGTCTCTTCTTGACACACATGCGATCCTCCGAACACTGACACCTAGACGTCTTCATAACCTTACACATTACATACACAAGCACGCACACACGTACAAGACACCCCACCCCCCCCCACGCGCGCGCGTTGTAGTACACACATAAATTAATATCATACATTCATTCACCCACCCACCCCAGATAAAATACAAACACACTTGATAACCACACCACGACACGCAAACAGTGCATCTAATTACACTATTGTATAGGCAGGAACCGTATATCCTAATAAAATAAAAAAAAGTAAAAATCCTGACAAGACTGGATGCTTACCCTTTCCCCAACCCAAAATATGGAAAGCGGTGTTGCAAGTTGCTCCCAGATAGTGTCGCACCGTTTTCATGTCTACCTGATTTTTTGTAAACATTGGCTTTCCGCTCGACCTCTATTTCGACATTACTTATGCGCTGGAATTGTGTTGGCTACATAGTTTCGTCTGTTATGTATCGCCTCTGTTATAGAAGGTTGATAATATACCGCAAATACTTCAGAAGATATTGAGATAAGTAGAGATTCTCCCCCTGGCCAAATCTTGGCTGTGTGCACTTTCACGTAAGTTTCCTCATCCTCTTGATTGCAAACTGTGAACATCATCAGTATGCAAGATGGTGTGAATGTAATGGTAAGTTTTGATAATAGAGAATTTGTATCATAGAAAGAATTCGTTTAAGAACTTACAATATGAAAAGTGGAAGAAAAACGCGAACATAGATTTCTAATATTTATTTCATACGAATAAAAAACATTTCAACTTCCTCTAGTTTACCTAGTTGTCTCATAACTAATTGGGGTTATCTAATTACGCTAACCGTTCAGTATTAACTGGCACAGTACTACATATACCTTGAGACTAGCTATAGTTTTTTGGCAGCTTACGACAAGTACCGTAGAGGCTTGTTTCCCTTTGCTATATTTCCCCCTTCCTTGTCTTTTTTGTAGCTTCACGAACATCAGAATCACAGGAAAAACTCGTATCTTGTTCAGAATATCCCGTTTTTTTTGTCACGACAACGTTGTCATTGTGTATGTACTTATAAACTGAACTGCTTGTTTCTGATTGAAGTTTAAAGTACAGACCATAAATAGCAATGAAAAATCCAAAAGATAATGGAATGAATAACCAATTTGCGTGGATTGGAATGTTTCTTAACTAACAAATAACCATGGGTATGAGCCTCAAACTCCTTAAGAGGACTGAGAAGCATAGGCAAGTAATACCAGCATAATAACGATAAACAAATAATATGTATATAATAATAAAAATTAAAAATAACATAAAAAAATAAAAACTTTCCGTGCGCTTGTGCCTATTTTTTTCTCCACCTTCGAAGCCAAAATACCATCCTGTTTTGAGCCCAAAAAACGCAGATTCCAAGAGCCAAAAGCCCACTAATGTGACAACAGATACCCTGCCATGGCTTCACGGGTCAGCCGTGCCATGATTGTCCCTGTTCATGAATGACCGCCATTGGACCCCCACAAGGACGGACGGTCTTGTCCATTTGCTCTATTAACCCCGTTGTTCGCCGCTTCTAGCTCATCGAACGACCCTTTGCTCGCTTCTTCTCCAGGCAAAGTTAGCCGGGACTGATGAGATATACTGTCGTGCCGTAGCCGAGAATCGGAGGGCGAAAAAGAGGTATGTGAGACATTCTGAAAGACACAGATTCAGACATAACACAACATAATACCAACAAACAAAACATAACCAAGTAGAAAGAGAATACTCGATTACAGTATCAACGAAAAAAGAAATCTCAAGGTATACCCTCCTCGACACAAACAGAACTAACACTAAACCAAACGAACTCAGAAGGGGGTTGTTGTTATTGGGAGGTCCTGCAGCTCGGGTAAGTCTCAGGGTAAAGGAAAAAGGAAGAAGGCAAATGAGGATCGCACTTAATCTTCCTATCTGGACCAGCTCCTCGCCGTCGCTGTATTCAATGTGGAGGTGCAGCCTCTGCCAAAAAGGGATATCAAAATATTAAATCTTCGGAGAATTTCTCTCCAAAAGAGAAAGAGAGAGAGAGATAGATGGGTTAGATAGGAGGCTAGGACAGATAGATCGTGACAGATACAAGATTAAGCAAGTGAGAAAAAAAAGACATAAAATTCATATCAACAAGCCAAAAAAAGTAAGGACCTGAACTCCTCCATCACCTGACACCATTCAGTCCCCTCGTCAATCTGACCACAATCCCGCGGCCAGACGGTTGAGAAGTCCGCTTGGCACCAATACTGACACGCCGCTCGCCCGCCTTCGCAGCCCGGCATCTGCAAGAGGGGTGCCACGTTGCGTCAGAAAAGGGAGGGCTTGCTTCGGACATGTTAATTTTATAGGTGTAATAGTTATGGAACTGTGGACGCCTGTGGAGACGTGAGTGAGTGAGTGTATGGTGGGTATGTGACAATCATAGTACCGGCGCACTTAATTACGTTCCTGGTTACATCTAGCAATAACTAGTTTGGTACTCAGCATCTTTATACAAGGATAAGAACAAAATTACATAGTCAGGTAAAATGATTACCTTCAGTTTCGATAAGCATCAATCCAAACCATCATTAAGGATTAGATAACGCTGACAATGATACCAAAAACAACCACAAACAATCACAAAGACCGACAGGAAATACCCCGAAACATTAACAGAAAGACAAACGGCATTGCCCAAACAACAAAAACAGTCTCATCAGTAGTCAAGACTAGAGATTGCAGTGAAAGTTACTCCAAACCACGTGGATGACTAGCGATTCGCCGTTAATCGCAAGTGGGTGACCCGAAGGCTTGTCCAAGGGCTCTCACTGATAGATCCGATGTCTCGCTTGTCTCAGGAGTTTCAGATGTGCTCGCCAACAGCATCGCGGCGGCTTCATCTTGCATCTCCCGGAAGTCGTAGAAGTCTGTGAGAAGACATATAGATGAAATGTGTACAAAGGAGCTTCGGTGGTTTCGTGTGGATGCTGTGTGCTTGTTTGGGTTAGTGTAAGGAGAGTATATGTTAGTGTCCTAAGGCGTTTGTCTGTCTGTTAGTTGTACAGATTTATTCAAAGTGGTATTTTTGTGTGTGTTTGGTCTGTTCTGTTGCTAGTAAAGATCGTAACTCATTTTATGTATGACCTTTTCATTCATTTCATGCATGTGAGATATTTATGGCCCGAGTCACATTACTAATTACATGCATTATTTTCATTTGCATGTACACACCGTGAAACAATATCATGGAAAGCATGGTGTATGTCATACTGCATCTGTGTATAATAAAACATTATAGGTTGGGCTAAAAGTATGATGGTTTTTATAAAAGATCTCCTGTACGTATGTCTTGGTATAATACAGGTCTATCTATCCATGCCAATTAAAATAAATGAATAACATTTTCGATAAATCAGCTGACCACACCCACATTCAGCGGCATTGACATTAGTTATGAAAAGGTAAGTTCAACACACAGTACTCGCAAAATCTCACATAATTAGACACCTAGTTGCCGACACGCCGATAGGGTATACGGTTATTGCGGGCAGGTGGGTGGGGGAAAATGATCACTTGACAGGTGACGGTGTGGTTATTATTCGTTAGGTGTGTGTGAGAAAATGTCTATAAACAATTAATACTGATATTATGGTTATCTTTACACATTAGGCAAGAGGGTCACCAAAAGAACAGAGACTGAGCAATCAATTAGTGTTTTGATATTTACGGTTCTGAGTAAGATTTATTAAAACGAAGCACTTTACGAGGGATGGGAGGGTCAATGCACATCAAAAACACAACTCCATAGATTGGGTAATGCGAAACAAGGTGTAGAGGGAATTTAAATGAAAACAGAAACAGGTGTATGAATCGCATTCGGTGGGTTTATCACTGGCAGTGTTAGACGGCGGGAGGGAGCCCGGTGAGCGAGGGAGAGAGGAAGGGGATGTGGGGGAGGGAGAGCGGGTGGGCAGTGGCGCCAGAGCAAGCCCCGACAGCGTGACGGACTGCAGATTGAAAAGACAAGTTTGTTATGACTATCTCACCATGTCGAGGGAAGCTAGCGGTGCCTTGTAGGTGCTGGTCGCAATATCGGACAGCATTTTTATTGTTCACTGTTGCAGCTTCTGATGTAGAAATCCCAGCCGGATTGGGTGTCGGGACTGGCGGTGGCATGCCTCTCAGACTCGAGCTGAGGGAGGCCCTGCGGTGCTGATGACTCCGAGGCGAAGTGATGCAGGGATCGTCAGGCTTCAGTCTGCGTGCCGTGTCTCGGCTGACGCCAACACTGAGGCTGATTGAGATAATTACAATACAGACGCCTCTTCGCTTACGGCTTCTTTCTTCGAAAACGTGTTGATTGGTTGTCAGCTGACGTGATGGAGTACTGTTTCCGGACAATGAGAAACTGTCTCCGTTTTCCATAGATATTACTATGGAAAAGTTTACAAGAGGATTGTGATTGGACGGTAGGAGCGGTCTCCACCTCCAGCGGTTCACGAAATCTAACCGGCGTGAGGCTGTATGCTTACACTTCACCTGATGTTGATGCAGACTTCGACACGGTGCCGGGCACTGTTATCGCTTATATTTCGAATGGAACTAGAACTCTGGACCCCGATGGTGTACAAAGTCTAACTGATATCAGGAATGCGAAAGCTTTGACAAAAAAGAAATTAGGAATTCAGAGAGCAGAAAAACATTTGAACTTTTAATAAACAAGGCGTGGCAACTCGGGCGCGTGTTTGCCTACTGGACAGCACTTGCGCGCGCCGCCTTAGTATGTGGTGGATGTTTATCTACCTTGGCACAACACCATCAACTAAATTTATGTTTGCTGCCGAGGTCGACAACCCTGGCACTTGTTCCAAGAGGTGTCAGGGCACCATAGGGACTAGGCCTGTTATTCGGAGGTTCTTCCGAACACGTAGGTTCGCGACCTCAAGACGCAGGCGCGGGACGAGGAGATCGATGAGCCGCAAATGCAACTGAAGCTGGCTTGCGTTCAGCATGAGCGTCACTGAAAACATTCAGAACATAGGCGATGCGAAGATTAAACTGTTTTTTATCGCGCTTGAATCCAAACTTGGGTCTACTTGTAACGATAAAGGCCGTACACGTATTCTCAGATATTCTGCCGGATGTCTGAGATAGATTTCGGCAAACAGCCGTGGAGAGCAGATAAAAACAAATGATAGTACATCTAATACAATATCTACATAGTATGCATACATATATATAACCAATATAATGATAAACTATATATAATCATATATGTATATATGTGTGTCTAAAGACTAAAGATATATCCTATATATATAGAAAGAAGGAGAGATATATCTGAAAGATTATGTCAAATCAAATGCGGATGGGAAGCGTTTGATGGATCAAGAAATTCTGAGAATATCAACAGGGTAAGGAGACTTCGCAGTGCATCGAGAGAGAGGAAGAGAAACCACACACCCACAGAGCGTGGATGAGAGAGAGAAAAAAGAGAAACACGCACAGCGTTGAAAGAGAGAGAGAGAGAGAGAGATGGTGTGTGTGTGGTGTGTGTGTGTTGAGAGAGAGCATACACGAATCACAAACCTCCGGCCCACCTGCCAACTACCCTGGCTGGACTGCGTCATCATAAAAGGAGTAAAAGACTTGGAATGGATCGCACGGGATGGTTGAATTGGAATAATGAGCTCATCTCTCACACAAACACAACCTTTGTGAATGTTTACACCGCACCTTTCGTGTTTCACCTAAGTATTCTTTAAGAAATGACGTTGGAATTTTTCTTTTGGTAAAATGTTATGTTTAATACGGCAACGGATTGTATATAATTTTTAAGCTATTTAGTGCTGTGGCATAAGCATACTCGAGTCGAATAATAGCTTGGAATTTACTTTTCATGATGATGGAGCAGTGCCTGGCGGTACAAGATTGCATAACCCGAACAAAGCTTGAGTGTAGTCGAGACAGGCTTTATTGAGTACGAGATCTCGGAAATCAGGACATCCAGGATATAATGCACAGACAGCCATGGTCATAGAAACACCTATGTATTGCGACAAATACACGGCCCACACATTCAGTCACTACCAAATCAGAGTACATGATGGGACCAAAAATTATGCAAACATAAAAAACACATAATCAGGCATGCACGCTCCCTCACATACACAGTGAAAGTATAAAAACGTCTTGAAGTAATCAAATTCCCAACTCCGCTACCTCCACTACCGCCTAAACGCATATTAAACTCACCTCGATAACGGAATTTCAATGCTCGCATTTCATACAATATCTATTTTTGTTTTATATGCAGGTAAGTTTAAACAATCAACACGCAATTCAGATTAAAACTTCACACATTTACAAGCCCTCCTAATGCATACCACGAGTAAGATTAACAC
>NC_051399.1:26832620-26837620 GCF_015228065.2 Penaeus monodon
TGAACGATGAAAACTAAAAGTCACCGCTATTCTCAAGAATACGGCACTAAACTGCTCAGAGAATATAGGTATTTTTTTTAATTCGTAAAATATAATACTGAAGCTGCATATCTTCTTCGAATGAAAATAGTAACATATATACCTTCATAAAAAGAAATGCTAGACATAAATTTAGTATAATTTTAAATGATACTAACACAAACACACACACACACACACACCACACACCCAACCCACACACACCACAAACACACACACACACAACCACCCACACCACACACACACACACACACACAATATGTATATATATATCTATATATATATATATATATATACTATTTAGATGATATATATTATATTATTATAAGATAAACACGCACAACACACATACACACTCACATATATATACACCATATATTAAATACATGGCAGATACATATAGTTATATACATACATATATATATATAGAATATATAATATTACTATATAATATATATATATATTATATGTGTGTGGTGTGTGTGTGTGAGTGTGTGTGTGGGGTGTGTGTGTGTGTGTGTGGTGTGTGTGTGGGATGTATGTATACATATTATATAAAATATATGTATATGCATGTATGTATAATATGTATACCCATTCATGTATGTATGTATATATGTGTTAGACCTTTTCATGATGCAAGTATATATGGACATATGCATTACCTAATTGTTTATATGTCTATCTGTCTACTACTACCTATCTATATGTGTCTTTCTGTTTATATATATGTATTTTATTCTTTTTTATGCATGTGTCTAAATCTGTATGTCTGTCTGTCTTTCTGTTTATATCTATTCTACTTACGATGTATATTATACAGATAGAATTCATAGATGCATGCATATCTATATATATATATATAATATAATATATATATATATATATAATATATCTATATATATATATATATATATAATATTACATATATATATAGATTATTATATATATATATACATATATATATAATATAAAATATATACACATGTACATACTGTGTGGGGGCTGTGTAGTGTGTGTGCTGTGTGTGCGCCGATATAATACAACATACATGCATACATATATATATATATATATATTATATAATATATATATATATAGATTATATAGTATATATATATATATATATATATATCTATGTATATGTATGTATGTATGTATATATAGTACATGTGTATATATACAACTACATATACATACATGCACACACGTGTGGTCTATATATATATATATATATATATATCTATATATATATAATATCTATATATATATATATAATATGGTGTGTGTGTGTGTGTGTGTGGGGGGTTTGGTTTTTGGGTGTGTGTGTGTGTGTGTGTGTGTGTGTGGTATGTGTGTGTGTGTGTGTGTGTGTGTGTGGTGTGTGTGTGTGTGTGTGTGTGTGTGTGTGTGTATGTGTTACATATATAAGGGATATATCTAGATATAGATATGTACATATATATTATGTATATATATATACTATATATTTCTATCTATCTATCATCTATCTATATATATATATAATATTATATATATATATATAGGTACATATATAAGTATGTAATAATGTGTACATTTATGTGTGTGGTGTATATTAATATATATATATATAGATATATATGATATATATATATATATTATATATATATATATTATATCTATGTACATATATAAGTATGTATATATGTGTACTTTATGTGTGTGTGTATATATATATATAATATATAGATATATATATATATATATATATATATATATATGTAGGGTAACACAAAAAACACACATACACACACACACACACACACACAACCACACACACACACACACCCACACCACACACACAAACACCACACACACACACACACAAACAAATATATATATCATATATATATATTATATAATATATATATATATGATATAATATATATACGATATATAGTATATATATAATATATTGTATATATATAATATATATATCTATATATTATATAATATATATATATTTGTATATATATTATATATATATATATATAGATATATATATATATATATATATATATATATATATATATATAAAGAGACTGCGAGATATTATTGCATATATATACTAAACATTTGGTTACATAGTATATAGGGAGTGAGTTATATATATATAGGGTTTAGACATAGCTAAACTAACCTTAATATATTATCAAAATGAGAGGAGAGAGCTAGAGAGCAGAGAGAGAGCCGGAAGTCGAGGAGGAATGAGGAACGATGACGAGAGAGATGAGAGAGAGAGAGAGAGAGAGAGAGAGAGGGAGATGAGAAGAGAGAGAGAGAGAGAGAGAGACGGCACAGGAAGATGTAAGAATGAATATAAAATACAAAAAATAGATAGTTTTCCCAAAGCGACACCTAATTCGAAAAAAACAAAGGTAAGAGATATAGGGGGAGAAAGAAAAGAAAGTTAGACAAAATCAATAAAAAAGATATAAAAAGCAACAGACACGGCACAAACAGCTGGTTTAACCAGATATATCCAGACAACTCTCTCAGGCGTCAGATATAGATAGGGATAGGGGTAACAGCGCGCGGATACACGTGATTTTAGCAGCTGTTTAAATGTAAACGTTTTGGATAACGACGACCCCTCCGGTTGCCAAAATTACCAACAGGTGAGAATTGACACCTGATACGTTGACATGCTGGGCGGGTAAGCCAACATTTCTTTATATAGGAATGTGCACCATGAATATAATAATGGTAAGAATATCATCAGTAAGAATTATTGTAAAGGTCAGACTGGCATTTGGGCATACACACACACACACACACACACACACACACACACTCATCACACACACACACACCACACACACCAACACACACACACACCAAACACACACACACACACCACACACACACACACACATATAATATATATATATATAAGATATTATATATATATATCTATATATTAATATATATATAGTGTGTGTGTGTGTGTGTGTGTGTGTGTGTGTGATGTGTGTGTGTGTGTGTGTGTATATATATGAATATATATATATCTATATCTAGATATATATATATATATATATATCTTTCTTTTTCCTTAGCTTTATCCCATCCTTATATGGGGTCGCCATTGTTCAGGTTCAGTGGCAGATATAATTTATGGCCGGATGCCAACCCTCTCTATTTACCCGGGCTTGGGACCGGCACTGACTTGGGCTGGCTTGCCAACCCAGTGACTAGGTAGGCAATCGAGGTGAAATTCCTTGCCCAAGGGACAAAACGCGCCGGCCGTGACTCGAATCCTCGAACTCAGATGTCGTCGTGACGTCTGAGTCCGATGCTCAACCACTCGGCCACCGCGGCCATAAAAAATATCTACGCAATAAAACAAAAACATTTCTTGTTATGGCTTTGTCCCATTCTTCTATGGGGTCGCCATAAACTGGTTCTGGCAGATATTTTTTATGGCCGGTGCCATTCCTGACGCCAACCATCTCTATTTACCGGGATTGGGACCGGCACGTCGTGTGGCTTGCCCACCCAGTGGTGTGTATATATATACACATGCATGCATGTGTATATCTATGAGATATATATATATAATATCTACTATAGATATTTATATATATTACATATATATATATATAAATATATATATAAGTATATATAGTGGTGATATATATTATATATATATATATAATATATATGTGTGTGTGTGTGTGTGTGTTGTGTGTGTGTGGTTGTGTTGTTGTGTGTTGTGTGTGTGTGTGTGTTAGTTGTGTGTGGGTGAGGTGTGTGGTGAGTGTGAGTGTGTGTGTGTGTGTGGTGTTGAGGTGGTGTGTGTGTAGTGTGCATATACCATATATAGGTATCTATTATATATAATATATATATAATATATATATCTATATATATATATATGTGTGTGGTGTGTGTGTGTTGTGTGTTGTGGGTGTGTGTGTGTTGTGTGTGTGCTGTGTGTGGTGTGTATGTGTGTGTGTGTGGTGGTGTGTGTGTGTTGTGTGTGTGTGCGTATGTGTGTATGTGTGGTGTTGTGTGCTGATGGTGTGGGACGTGTGGTGAAGTGTGTGTGTGTGTGTGTGTGTGTGGTGTGTGTGGTGTGGTGTGTGTGTGGGGTGTGTGTGTGTGTGGTGGTGTGTTTTAAATAAATATGTATATATATATATATATGTATATATATATATCATATATATGTATGTATGTATGTATGTATGTATGTAATGTATGTATGTGTGCATATGCATGTATCCAGAGAGTAGAGAAAGGAACAGAGAGAAAGAATGAAAAAGGGAGAAAAAGAAAGAGAAAGTCAGAAGCAGATACTTTTGAGGTACAAAGAAACACTGGACATGTATCGAAGAATTTGCAGGATTGCGCTATTTACACTCGCTAGATTTATAGTAATCTCCGTGGAGCTAATTGCTCGTCTGACCTACTTTTCCCTGCAAATGACCTATTTCCCCTCTCGTAAATGCGGTCAATTTCGGTATATCTGAGAGAAAGAAAAACCTTTCTTTGTATCTTTGCCATTTTATTTTATCAACGACAGCGATAGTACAATATTTTGATTTTAAATATGAATGAGTCTTTGGAGGAAGCCAAACTTTAACTTTTTTTTTCATAATTTATATATCTTGCTTTTACTCTAACCTTACAGATAAAATAAATGTCGTTGGTTTATTTAGTGACATATTATGTAAACGTGACCTCAAAGCATCACAAGTAAACATGCTGCAATGTCAGGTGACTGAAAACGCAACCTATTTAAGATTCTATTTTAACTGAATGTTCATGTCCTATGGTAAACGTTTAAGATTTTTTTCTAGGTATATATACATATCATTTATAATATTACACTGAATCCATTTGTCTTTTTTATGGCTTAGAAAGATAAATCAGATGACGCGGATTTCATACAGATGCAAGGATTACATCATCTA
>NC_051399.1:26851744-26859244 GCF_015228065.2 Penaeus monodon
AACATATGATCTTTAATGAGTTAAAAACGCGTAAAAAATATCGAAAGTTGTTATTGTAATGAAAAGAAAAAGAAAAAGAAAAAGAAAAGAAAAATACAGAGGAACTGTACATAAACAACAATAACAACTACTAAAACAAAGAAATTTAAGTATTGCAAAAAAAAAAAAAAAAAAAGAAAAAATGTGAATATAGCAAAAATAGAAATATACCATTAACAGAGCATTAAAGATAAGTAGGCAAGGTCACCATTAAAAACATTGTCTCTTTGCACTGAGTTGTGGGGAACGATTGGCATTTTATCACACATTTATTTACCTTCGATAAAGAACTTCAATGTATTTTCTGTAAATATTGTACATGTGTTTTTACTGTTTTTGTTTTGCGTTGTCCTAGTTCGGCTTTCTAAAATTATTTCTTCCTCTCTCTCAATATGTATTTTTTAAAAGATTGTGTTTATACGACAAAGATCAACAATGTGTATAAATGTGTCATTCAGCAGACAGGGTTAGGGACAGAATATATTAAGGACAGCTAAATAACGGTATATTATTTTTGGCTCGATAGAAACAGGTTAAGGTTAGTATCCTGTGTGCCAAATCTCACGAACTCTCGCCATATTTCTGTGTCATTTGCGTTCAACTTGTTCGCGAAGGTGCCATACTATGCGCTTTCCTTTTTTTAATTAAACATGTATTCGCACACGGTACAGAAAAGTTTGTAGTAGAGCCTCATTTTATATATTTTCGCTTTAAATCTTCTGAGATTCTTTAAGTATTCAACTAAGACTAATGAGAAAATCACAAGTGATTGTCTCTCTCTCTCCTCTTCTCTCTCTCTCTAAGATATCCTTTGTTCTTGCCCTTGTTAAGATCAGGAACATGGCAGTGGTCATTCAAGTTATTCAGGCCATTAAATCGAGTCAATATGAAGCAGAGCCGAGACGGCAAATCCCATTTAACCTTTGCAACTGTCAGATTTTTAAGTATGTTTCCAGTACGAAATGTCCTCGTGTTCGTTTAACTAGGAATTCGTTTACTGTTATTTAGGTTTTGGTATCAACTACACACGTGTTTCGTTCTGCATCAGAGATTATTTAACGCTTGTATATATCATTACCTGACGAGATAAAGGGTAAGGCTTTTTGACACACCCTGTGCTGTGCCCTTGAAAAAGTGTCTGCGTGGCTGCATGCAAGTGCTTGTACTGCCCATGCAAATGACAGAGAGTGAGGGTCACAAAACCGAGTATGTGCAATTAAATATTTTCAGCACGTCGTCGAAGATATGGCGAAATGTAGGTTTATTTGAGTTCATTTGTTTTGACGCGTCTGCAGGCAGTCTTTGTGGGTGTGTTTACATCAGAGCTCCCAGTTTTATTCTATGTAAAAAAAAAAAAAGAATTGCAGAGGTAAGGTTGAGTGACAGTCTGAATATATGTAAAAATAATTCTCAGCGCGTTTATACACCAATTCCACGTATGTTGCAATGGTTCTTCTCACAGGATTCACAACGAAACCTTGACCCTACTAAACGCTGACCTTTTTCCCCAAAGCCTAGAAAGAAAGCCTCCACCCAAATATTCACAAAGGGCCACAGCCTAAACTACGATCGTCTTCCTAAATTAGGTATGAACGGGTGTGTGTGGGCGTGGCTCCCCGTACGTTTGCCAAGGGTGGAAATAAACCCTTGAAAACGTTAGCAGGAGACCGAGCCCGCGGGTGCCTGGCGTGAGCCGAAAGGAACGCCAATGTTTGGGTGTTCGAAGGAGGCAGACTGTCAAAACCATGCTAGATGGAAGAGGTCGATATACTTGTAAATGTTTGGGTGTATGATAAATATTTGCGGGTGTTAATCTTACTCGTGGTATGCATGAGGAGGCTTGTAAATGTGTGAATGTTGTAATCTGAATGCGTGTTGATTGTTAAAACTTACCTGCATATAAAACAAAAATAGATATTTGTATGAAATGGCGAGCATTGAAATCCGTTATCGAGGTGAGTTTAATATGCGGTTAGGCGGTAAGTGGAGGCAGTGGAGATTGTGGAATGTTGATTACTTCAAGACGTGTTTATACGTTCACTGTGTATGTGAGGGAGCGTGCATGCCTGAGTATGTGTTTGTTTATGTTTGCATAATTTTTGTCTCATGTACATCTGATTTGGAGTGACTGAATGTGTGGCCGTGTATTTGTCGCAATACATAGGTGTTTCTATGACCATGGCTGCTGTGCATTATATCCTGGATGTCTGATTTCCGAGATCTCGTACTCAATAAAGCCTGTCTCGGACTACACTGAAGCTGTTGTTCGGTTATGCAATCTTGTCCCGCCAGGCACTGCTCCATCATCATGAAAAGTAAAAATTCCAAGCTATATTACGACTCGAGTATGCTTAATGCCACAGCACTAAATAGCTTAAAATAATATACAATCCGTGCCGTATTAAACATAAAATTTTACAAAAGAAAAAAGTCCAACGTCAATTTCTTAAAGATACGTATGTGAAACACGAAAGGGTGCGGTGTAAACATATCACAAAGGTTTGTTTGTGTGAGAGATGAGCTCATTATTCCAAGTCAACATCCCGTGCGATTCCATTCAAGTCTTTTCTCTTTTATGATGAGCGCAGTCCAGCCAGGGTAGTTAGGCAGGTGGGCCGAGGTTGTGATTCGTGTATGCTCTCTCTCAACACACACACACACACACACACACACACTCTCTCTCTCTCTCTCTCTTTCACGCTGTGCGTGTTTCTCTTTTTTTTCTCTCTCTCTCACGCTCTGTGGGTGTGTGTTTCTCTCTCTCTCTCGATGCATGCGAAGTCTACCTTACCCTGTTGATATTTCTCAGAATTCTTGATACATCAGACGCTTCCCATCCTGCATTTGATTTGAAATAATCTTTCAGAATATATCTCTCCTTCTTTCTATATATATAGCGATATATCTTTATTCTTAGACACACATATATAAATATATGATTATATATAGTTATATACATATATATTGTTTATATATATGTATGCATACATGTAGATATTGTATTAGACTGTACTATCATTTGTTTTTATCTGCTTCTCCAACGGCTGTTTGCCGGAAATCTATCTCCAGACATCCGGCAGAATATCTGAGAATACGTGTACGGCCTTTATCGTTACAAGTAGACCCAAGTTTGGATTCCAAGGCGCGATAAAAAACAGTTTTATCTTCGCATCGCCTATGGTTCTAGAATGTTTATCAGTGACGCTCATGCTGACGCAAGCCATTCAGAAGTTGCTTTAGCGGCTCATCGATCTCCTCGTCCGCGCCTGCGTCTTGAGGTCGCGAAGCCTACGTGTTCGGAAGACCTCCGATAACAGGCCTAGTCCCTATGGTGCCCTGACACCTCTGAACAAGTGCCAGGGTTGGCGACCTCGGCAGCAGAACATAAACTTTAGGTTGATGGTGTTGTGCCAAGGTAGATAAACATCCAACACATACTAAGGCGGCGCGCGCACGTGCTGTCAGAGGCACACGCGGCCCGAGTTGCCACGCCTTGTTTATTAAATGTTCAAATGTTTTTCTGCTTCTCTTGAATTTCAGTAATTTCTTTTTTGTGCAAACGCTTCGCATTCCTGATATTCAGTTAGACTTTTGTACACCATCGGGGTCCAGATTTCTAGTTCCATTCAAGAAATATAAGCGATAACAGTGCCCGGCACCGTGGCGAAGTCTTGCATCAACCATCAGGTGAAGTGTAAGCATACATCCTCACGCCGGTTAGATCTTCGTGAACCCTGGAGGTGGGAGGACGCTCTACAGTCCAATCACAATCCTCTTGTAAACAGTTCCCATAGTAATATCTATGGAAAACGGAGACAGTTTCTCAATTGTCGGAAACAAGTACTCCATCACAGTCAGACTGACAACAATCAACACGTTCGAAGAGAAGCCGTAAGCGAAGAGGCGGCTGGTATTGGTATTATCTCATCAGCCTCAGAGTTGCGTCAGCCGGAGACGGCCACGCAGACGGAAGCCTGACAGATCCCTGCATCACTTCGCCTCGGAGTCATCAGCACCGCAGGGCCTCCCTCAGCAGCGAGTCTGAGAGCAGCAACCGCCAGGCCCGACACCCACTCGGCTGGGATTTCTATCATCAGAAAGCTGCAACAGTGAAGCTAATAAAAATGCTGTCGATATTGCGACCCAGCACCTACAAGGCACCGCTGGCTTCCCTCGACAATGGTGAGATAAGTCATAACAAACTTGTCTGTTCAACTGCAGTCCGTCACGCTGTCGGGCTTGCTCTGGCGCCACTGCCCACCCGCTCTCCCTCCCCCACACCCCTTCCCCCTCTCCCTCGCTCGCTGCTTCCCTCCCGCCGTCTACACTGGCAGTGATAAACCCACCGATGCGATTCAACACCTGTTCTTGTGTTTTCATCTTAAATTCTCCTCTACACTTGTTTCGCATTACCCAATCTATAGTTGTGTTTTTGATGTGCATTGACCCTCCCCATCCCTCGTAAAGTGCTTCGTTTTAATAAATCTTACTCAGACCGTAAATAGCAAAACACTAAATTGATTGCTCACTCATCTGTTCTTTTGGTGACCCTCTTGCCATAATGTGTAACGATAACCATATATCAGTATTATTGTTTATAGACATTTTCCCTCACACCACACCTAACGATAATAACCACACCGTCACCTGTCAAGTGATCGTTTACCCCCACCCACCTGCCCAGAAATAACCGTATTCCCTATCGGCGTGTCGGCAACATAGGTGTCTAGATTTATGTGAGATTTGCGAGTACTTGTGTGTTGAACTTACATTTTCATAACTAATGTCAATGGCCGGCTGAATGTGGGATGTGGTCAGCTGAATTTAGCAGAAAATGTTATATCATTTATTTTAGATTGGCATGGATAGATAGACCTGTATATACAGAGACATACGTACAGGAGATATTTATAAACCATCATACTTTTACCCAACCTATAAATGTTTTATTATACACAGATGCAGTATTACATACCCCATGCTTTCCATGAATATTGTTTCCACGTGATGTACATGCAAATGAAAATAATGCATGTAAATAAGTAATGTGACTCGGGCATAAATATCATCACATGCATGAATGAATAAAAGGTCATACAGAAAAATGAGTTACGTATCTATTAATAGCAACAGAACAGACCAAAACACACACAAAATACCACTTAATAAATCTGTAAAACTAACAGACAGACAAACGCTTAGGCACACTAACATACATTCATTACAAAACTAACCCGAAAAAAGCACAGGCATCCACACGACCAACCGAAGCTCCTTTGTAAACATCATCTATATGTCTTCTCAACAGACTTCTACGACTTCCGGGAGATGCAAGATGAAGCCGCCGCGATGCTGTTGGCGAAGCACATCTGGAAACTCCTGAAGAAGGCGAGACATCGGATCTATCAGGTGAGAGTCCTTGACAAGCCTTCGGGGTCACCCACTTGCCGATTAACTGCGGAATCGCTAGTCATCGCACGTGGTTTGAGTACTTTCAATGCAGGCTCTGAGTCTTGACTACTGGATGAGACTGTTTTGTTGTTTGTGGAAATGCCGTTTGTCTTTCTTTAAATTGTTCGGGGTAGTTCACTGTCAGGATCTTTGAGATTAGTTTGTGGTTGTTTTGGTATCATTGTCAGTGTTATCTAATCCTTAATGATGGTTTGAATTGATGCTTATTGAAACTGAAGGGAATCATTTTACCTGACTATATAATTTTGTTCTTATCCTTGTATAAAGATGCTGATTAGCCAAAACTAGTTATTGCTAGATGTACCAGGAAGCCAGTAATTAAGTGCGCCAGGTACATGATTTCACATACCCACTCATACACTCACTCTCACACGGCGTCCACAGTTCCATAACTATTACACATATAAAAATTAACATGTCCGAAGCAAGCCCTCCCTTTTCTGACGCAACGTGGCACCCTCTTGCAGATGCCGGGCTGCGAGGGCGGGGCGAGTGGCGTGTCAGTATTGGTGCCAGCGGACTTTCTCAACCGTCTGGCGCGGGATGTGGTCAGGATGACGGAGGGGGAGCTGAATGGTGTCAGGTGAGTGGAGGAGTTCAGGTCTTAACATTTTTTGGCTTGTTGATATGATTTATTGTCTTCTCTTTTTTTCTTCACATTGCTTATCTTGTATCTGTCACGATCTATCTGTCTAGCCACCTATCTACCCATCTATCTCTCTCTCTCTTTCTCATTTTGAGAGAAATATCATCCGAAGATTTAATATTTTGATATCCCTTTTGGCAGAGGCTGCACGCTCCACATTGAATACAGCGACGGCGAGGAGCTGGTCAAGATAGGGAAGATTAAGTGCGATCCTCATTTGCCTTCTTCCTGTTTCCTTTACCTGAGACTTACCCGAGCTGCAGGACCTCCCAAGAACACAAACCCCCTTCTGAGGTTCGTTTGGTTTAGTGGTTTAGTTCTGGGTTGTGTTCGAGGAGGGTATACACTTGAGATTTCTTTTTCTTTATACTGTAGATCGAGTATTCTCTTTCTACTTGTTTATGTTTTTGTTGTTGGTATTATGTGTGTGTGTATGTCTGAATCTGTGTCTTTCAGAATGTCTCACATACCTCTTTTCGCCCTCCAGAATTCTCGGCTACGGCAACGACAGTATCATCTACATCAGTCCGGGCTATTTGCTGGAGAAGAAGCGAGCAAAGGTCGTTCGATGAGCGAGAAGCGGCGAGACAACGGGGAGTTAAATATGTAGCAAATGTAGCACGACCGTCGTCTTGTGGGGGTCCATGGCGGTCTTCATGAACAGGGACATCATGGCAACGGCTGACACGTGAAGCCATGCAGGGTATCTGTTGCACATAGTGGGCTTTTGGGCTCTTGGAATCTGCGTTATTTTGGGGCTCAAAAACAGGAGGGTATTTTGGCTTCGAAGGTGGAGAAAAAATAGCACAAAGCGTCACGGGAAAGTTTTTATTTTTTTATGTTATTATTTAATTTTTTATTTATTTATATACATATATTTTTTATCGTTATTATGCTGGTACTTGCCTATGCTTCTCAGTCCTCATTAAGGAGTTTGGAGGCTCATACCCATGTTATTGTTAAGTTAAGAAACATTCCAATCCACGAAATTGGTTATTCATTTCCATTATCTTTTGGATTTTTCATTGCTATTTATGTCATTTACTTTAAAACTTCAATCAAAACAAGCAAGTTCAGTTTATAAAGTACATACACAACGGTTGTCGATGACAAAAAAAACGGGATATTCTGACCAAGATACGGCTGTGATTCTGATGTTCGTGAAGCTACAAAAATAGACAAAGGAAGGGGGAAATATAGCAAAGGAAACAAGCCTCTAAGGTACTTGTCGTAAGCTGCCAAAAAACTATAGCTAGTCTAAAGGTATATGTAGTACTGTGACAGTTAATACTGAACGTTAGCGTAATTAGATACATTAGTTATGAGACACTAGGTAAACTAGG
>NC_051399.1:26874244-26876744 GCF_015228065.2 Penaeus monodon
AAAGATCTAGCCTGCGTGTTCACATCAGATTGCTATGTCTTCTCCGCACATTCGTTAGCCAGTCCCTGCCGCTCTCAATCTTCACGTTCTCGAAAGCCCTCGCATAGTCATCGAAGTCGTAAGTGGGCATATTGGCTATGAGTTCCAGCATGATATGGTCGGTGGAACGACAGACTGCGTTCCCAAGGTCCGTCAGGGTTTGTTCTACGCTAAGGTCCACGCTGGGATTGGTAACGATGGCGGGGCTCTCGGTGCCGCACACTTCGTTGGAGGCGCAGGTCCCGCGGGTGCGGCCGCTTGCGTCGTAGATGTCAAAGCCGGTGTCCTTGTGGTAGCCGCGCTCCAGGTTCTGCAGGATAGGCTCCAGGTTGGCCGTGCCGTAGCAAGAAGGATAGTCGCGAGCGCAGTAGTCCAGGACGTCGTCGTTTAGTGCTAGGAGGAAGGTCTTCACCTCTTTGCTCCGTGTGGTGTTGATGGAGTCTTCGTCGTTTGGTATGACGCTGAACAGGGTTAGCCCGCCGTGATTGAAGGACAGATGGTCCAAGATCCTCTTCGCTCTTTCCAATACAATGCTGTATCCTTCGTAATTTATACTTTTTAGGTTCAAGTACACAATGAGCTGACGCTCGGGGTTCGAAGAGTCTCGAGTAAGTTCAGCTATATTGTAGTGGTCGGTTAAGTTAAAGATCGAGTACTGTGTACAATCTCTCAGTGTTTCCATTATCGTGTCGTCTCCCACGTGGCCCAAAACAACCAGATTCTGGCTGCGGGTTGCAGACTCGCCTTCCTGTGGCCTGAGGACGAGTGGCGGGTCCTCGCGACCCTTCATTCTGTCGATGAACGCGAATCCGCCGTGGAGTTTGCTGCTAGTGAACATCCTGTGTTTCTGGTGGCGCACGAAGGGGATGTATGGGTAAGCCGTGGTTTGGCGCTCGACCTCCTCGTCGATGGTCGGCATAAATGAGCCTCCAATGCTGTTGTAAAGCTCCTCATTGTGGCTCCTCTCATTGTCGTATTCTAGGAGGATTTTGCGATTCTTTGATCGCGATTTTTTGTTTCCCCAGCCCAAAAAGAGGTGAAAGAACGTTGATCATAAAGTCTCCAGCCTTCTTACCGTTTTCTTTCCCGTCTGGGTACATCGAAAACACCTTGTTTTTGGGCATGACTCCCCAGAGTTTTGTTTTCATTCTTGTGTTCTTTGTCTTCTTCCTGTTAGGTATGAATGGGCCGAAGGGAAGCTTAGCAGGTATGAAAGCAGGGACCAAAAAGCTCGTGTCTTTCTCCTTCTCAGACGAAGACTTTTGGTCCGTTTCTGCTTCGGACTCCGCTTCATCCGTGCCTGTCTGAACCCCGTCTTCTTCAGAATATTCATTTCCGGTTTCGTTTCCTTTGGGAACCATTGTGGAAATAGAAGGAGGAGTCGTAGTGATTGACCGAGGAGCTGTAGTTTTTAGAGTTGTGTTGGAATCCACAAGTATGTCAACTGTTGTAGTACTGGTTGTGGATATGTTTTCCGAGTAAGATGGACCCGCGATTACTCCATCCATATCAGAAGATAAAGTTGGCGGGGCGTTAGTCGAAGTTATTGTTGTTAAAGATGTTGGCAAAGTTTCAGTTGTAGCCACTGTCGCCTCATTTGCTGTTATTGTTGTGGAAGGTCGTACGTTCACCGGTATGGTAACTGAGGCAGTGCTGGAGGGTACAGTTGTCATACGTACGCCAGGCGGGGCTTCAGTGGTAGATATGGTTGCCACCGGCCTAGAAACCTGTGAATTTGGAGCGAATGTCGGGGACTCTATCTGTGTGAGAGGCACAACGTTTGACATAGTCACTGGCGAGCCTATGTAATTACTCAGGTCATTCTCAAAGTAACTGTCACTTTCTGTAAAACCAAGTTCATTTGGTATGTCGTCAACGTCACTTTGAATTACTGACCTCGAGCTTTCAGCCTCGGTTTCTTGCTTCTTTTCATATCCCTTGAAATTCATTTTTCTCATATATGTCTCCCTGTCAGCAACGCTCAATTTTGAATAGAAATTGGGCTTCCGTCTCTTGATCAGAGGATACTGCATCGGCGGGCCTTTCCCCGACTGTTCGCTCGACGGCTCGGGGGCAAGGAGGAACTGCTGATTATCAAGATGAAGTGGGACATAATCTGTAGGAACGGAAAGTTTTGGTGAGTTTTCTGGATGAGTTCCTCCGATCGGTGACATAAATAAATTTGTCTGGATGTTGTGATCCGTCCCCTCGCTCGGTGCGACGAAATCCTGCCAGTGGTATCCTTCGTCTGTCATTTCCTTCTCAAGTTCTGAAAATGCCAGATCGTTCGGAATCTCATTCTGGTCGTTTATGATGGTTGCCATTTGTGCGTTTTTGTGCCTGCGGTGCCTGACTCTCCTGGACGCCGTCGAGTCGTGCAAGATCATTTCCGTGTAAAGCCTCTCCCTCTCCCTCCTCCTCCCCCGATGGCTTAGCGCGAGAGTGTCTCTTTTCACTACAC
>NC_051399.1:26884244-26889244 GCF_015228065.2 Penaeus monodon
ATTGAGTATAAAAATACATTTATGGCTTTCTATTAAGGATACCCAGAAGCACAGAACACAGTAAAAAAAAAAAAAAAAAAAAAAAAAAAAAAAATTTAAAAAGTGGTAACACTGGTCGAGATGGAATTTCAAACTAGTGAATTTGATATAAAAGTGTCGAATGGCAAAGACGGCCATAATTCCCCTACTGTGAAAATTGATATAGTTTGGTAATAACAAAAGTGAGAATGGCGGTGATGATAACGATATCAGTGATGACATTAGTAGTAATAGTAGTAATGCGATGCTTGGTGTACGAATGACGAGTTACAATGAAAACAATATTTATTGTAACGGTAATGCTAATGGTAATACTACTAGTGGTAGTACTACTACGAAAAGTAATGGAAATGTTAATGACGATGATGATTATAATGATAATAATGCTGCTGCTGCTGCTGTTGATGATGATGATGATGATGACGATAATGAGGATGATAATAATTATGATAGTAATAATAATAATAATAATAATAATAATAATAATAACAATAATAATAATAATGATAATAATAACAATAATAATGGTAATAATAACAATAATAATAATAATAATGATGTTGATAGTAATAACATTAATAATAATGGTGCTATTAGTGGTAGTAATAATACTGCTGCTAATACTACTGTTATTACTGCTAATAGTAATAACAATAATGATAATAATAATAACAATGATGATAATGATGATCTTATTAGTGATAATTATTATAACAATGCCATAACAATAATAATGATAATGGTAACAATAATGATAATAGTAATGATGATGAGGATAATGATAATAATAGTAATAATAGTGATGGAAGTAATAGTAATAATAGTAAATGATAATGATATAGATAATAACAATAATGATATTTAAATAATGATAATAATGATCATGACAATAGCAGTAATAATGGCGACAATGATAACAATAATGATGATTTTAGTAATAATAATAATAATGATAATAATAATAAAGATAATAATGATAACAGTAACAACAACAACAATAATAATAATAATGATAATAATCATGATGATAATGATGATGATGATAATAATAATAATGACAAAGCAATTTTAACAACAGTATTCAATATTAATCATCATTTTATTCTTGTTCGAACAATTTTGGTTCATATCTCTTCTGGAATGACAGTAATATCCGTTAACAAATCCTATTTTGATATTTCCACTGAAATCCTTCTGCAAATCTTTCTAAAACTCTGTAAATCTTCAACTCTATAAATCTTACTATCTCTATCGCCTAAGCGTACGAGCAGAAAAAAATTAAAACGTGTCCACAGCTGTTTACAATTAAGATTATCTCAACGTGCAACATGGCAGGAAATCTGCATTAAAGGGATATTCTACATCATATTAAGATTTTACTAATGCAGAAATTCATTATATTTTAACTGATTATACATATACCAGAGATGCACAATTTTTCATGTGCCTCATGCATGACAACGTTAGTCAATCATGCGTGTAATGTATCTTAGAAAAGTTAACCGGGTGAGGAAAGATAAATCAAATACAGTCTTTAAAAGATCCATATTCATAAGTCAAACGCAGCTGGAAGTTACACCTGTGAGAAAGTTGTGGTAATTGGAACTATTAATATTTTTTCCAATTCAGATTAGGATCCCTTGAAATATAACTCATCTATACACACACACAGTCAGAAAAACACATGGTGCGGTGTAACTTGCTAGGATGAATTGGTAGAATATTGGATAATCCGTCAACACTATAACGGTGATCAACACAAATAATGATATACCACTTTAACCATCATATTTCATGCTCTCGAAACAGATGAATACTAAAAAAAAAAAAAATTAATCAGGATGATAATGGCACAAATTTGGTGATAAGAATAATAGCAGTAGTAATAACACTGATAAAGATACTATTGGTAACAATAGTGATACTAATAATAATGACAATGATAATAATAATCATCATAACTATAATAATAATGAAGTTAGTAATACTAAGCATAATAGCAAGAGGGGCATTTAAAAAGTATCGTCAGCAAAAAAGAATAATAACTAACATAAACCGAAACACAGGACTGTAGGATGGGTGATCGATCGATGTTGTTCCTTATAATGTGTAGATTTCTATATATATATTATTATTATATCATTCAGTAGACAATGATGGTGACGATGGTGTTGGCGTGGACAATGACTATGGTATATTATAGAAACGATAATAAAAATAGTAATGGCGATAATAATGATATTAACAAATATATCAAAACTGAAAATAAAAACTACAATAATGATGAAAAAGATCATGATAATGAAGATAATGGCAATAATAGTAATGATGACAATGAGGATGATAATGATAATGACGACAAAAATAATGAGTGGCAATATTAATACTAATAGTGATCATAATGATATCAATAATAACAATAACAACGGCAACAACATTGATAATAATAAATAGTGATAATAATAATATACTGACAATGACCGTTATAATCATAACAGCAGCGACAACAACGCCCAAATTATCATTTTCAAAAGAGAAAGAAATATATAACGTTATATCCATCATTATTTCATCATTACTGTTATTATCATTATCGCTGTTATCCTGATCACTGTCATAGACCATTGATTTTATAGAGATAACTGTTCATTCATTATAAGCCTTTATAAAATCAATTCTAATTTTGACTTTCTTATTACAAGGAACATAGATCGCCACAAAGACTACATTCTCTCTGATGATAATGGATAATAATTTTCATTATCCTCATTGATAGTTGTTATTATCGCTGTTAAAGTCATAATTTTAGTTACAATCATTCTTGCGGTTTTTGTTACGAGTTTGTTAGCAGCAGTATAATAATTATATTACTATCATTATTTCAGTATCACAATTTGTTTTCATTGTGACTGTTGATTCTGTCATCATTAGCAATGGCAGCGGTATTATAACTGTTTTTAATTCATTTTATTATTGTTATCAGTATAATAGTGTAGCTTATATTGCTATTATCACAACTAGTAATAGTATCAGTATTGGTGTTGGTATTAGTTTATATTGTTGCTGTTATTATTATAATGATGATGATAATAGTAATGAGAATTATATTAGTGATTATGATAATAATGATAGTAACGATAATGATAATAATAAAATTCATAGTAATAATGATAGTAATGATAATGATAAAATGATAATAATAATGATTATAAAATGATAATAACAGTTGATAAAAATAACAACAACAATAATAATGATGATAACAACACCAATAGTTATCATCATATTATTATCACATAATATAATACTAATGATAATACTAATGATAATAATAATAATGATGATGATGATGATGATGATACTACTACTGCTAATAATAATAATAATAATAATAATAATAATAATAATGATAAAACTAATGATATAATAAGAATAAAAATAAGAATAAGAATAACAACAATAACAGAAAATAATAATAATAATAACGATGATGATAATAATAATAATAATAATAATAATAATAATAATAATGATATTAATAGCAATAATAATGATGATGATAATAATAATAATAATAATAATAAGACAATGATAATACATATATATTTATATAGATACATATACATATAAGTATGTGTATATTTATGCATATCTACATACACACACTCACACACGCATATCACACACACACACACACACACACACACAACACACACACAAACAAACAAAACACACACACACACACGCATATATATATATATTTTAATATATATATATATATATATATATATATATATATATATATATGTCTATATATATATGTATATATATATAATATATATATATATTATCATCATGTATATTACATCCTTTATTATATTTGCTCATGCTATTTTATCTTTTATTGTTGTTATCATTATCATTTGTATTATCACCATACCATCATCATCACCTTACAGTTACTATATATATTAGCATCATAACAATTTCATTTGAACTATCAATTTCCACTCTTCCTGCAAGATAATTTTCACAATCAACCATTCTATCATTATTATTGGTTATTCTTACAGTCTCTAATATCATTTTTCATCGTTTGACTAGTATTGAGTTTAGTTTTTTTTTTCTCTCTCGTTTAGTTACTTTCGTTATAACATCATTATCAACATCGTTGTCAACATATTGATTTTTCTAGTAACAATTCTTATAGCTTTGCAATATCTGAGATACCAAACACTCAGATGTTGTGGAACGATACAGTACGTAAGTTACATTACATTTTCTCCACTATCATTATTTCTCATATGAAAGCTTGGGTCGCTATGTATTAATTTTTTAAAAGAGTGATTGCATGCCTTAGCGAAATCGCAGTGTTGAATTGATTATTTAATATTAGCTGCTGGATATAATGCGCAAAAAATTTTAGTCAGTGAATACCTGCCTCACCTGCGTTACTGTGATGGAATGCCAAAATAATATGAAGATAATACATAAAATAATTGACATTTTTGAAGACTTTTGAATCATCCGTGTCGGGAAAATGCGTGTCGCTCTCAAGAAAATTATTACTATTAGTATTCATGAATATTACTTGAGCAAATTGGGAGAAATTGAAGTTATATAAACGTTTATTGAAGACTGTTTCATGGCTTACGGAAGTGTTAAAAGCATTATGTCTAAAGTTCATTTTCGAGGCGAGGATTCGTGTGACAAAATTGTTTCTTCTACAATATCAAATTGTTATGAGTATTTTACCTTTATAATAATCCGTTAATCCTAATAATGACAATTTAGGATCACCCAAAAGAAATGTTAGACCCCCGCGTTTATGCCGACATTGTTAATACTTACCAACTCATCTTGACTTCTATGATGATTTCATTAAACCCTTTTGTGTTTGGACATTGAGCGAAGAAAGATTATTTGGACATTAAGTACACACCGTCTTTATTTACGTCACC
>NC_051399.1:26894244-26896744 GCF_015228065.2 Penaeus monodon
ATAATTTTATTGGGTTAAAATGCTACCCTCTCGATTCTTAAATTACCAGATAGGTCAGAGTGAGTTTTTACAAATGATTAACTGAAGCACTTTCATGGAAATCACAGTGTTATGGTGAGGCCTTCGGGAACGGGAATGAAGTCACTTGTAAATCCTAAAAAAGGGAAAAAATTTGTTATATTCAGTGTGTGCTTCTTACCCTTTCTTCATCCTGTTTTCCGTCTAAAAAAGAAGTTGGATTGTGTTAGATTCGAAACCTTGGTCTTGGAAGAGTGCAAGAACCTGAAAAAATTGTGTCAGGATCGTTAATTTGTCTTGTATATCGTTGAACTTACATAATATGAAATACATTTTTTGGCCATATTTGACTATGAATTTTGCTTTATTTTGAAGTACATCAGAAAGTGCACATGACAGTTAATTGCAATTTTTGTCATATTTTCCAATATAATACTACTGGTATGAAAATATTGAAATACAGGCTGGTTCTAATTTTAAACTAAAGCCATTGAAATACTCTTATTTCTTGTTAGCATTATTTCAAAGCCAGAGAAATGTTTTCTTATAATTCATTATTATTATGTTGTTATTGCAAATGGAAAAATTTAACTCTTCATCATATGATATATGTATTTTCAAATTGTTTGGGCCATCCTATACAGTTAATATTCTTACAGTAGATTACTGTACAGATGAATAGGTAATTTGTTTTTTGTTTCCGAGAGCAATGCACCCTCCAGAGAAAAAGTCCCTTAACCAGGGTAACAGCAACCCAAAACAAAACCAAACCTTTTCTACTTCTATTTATTCTCTAGATGGGGGGGCAAGCCCCCCTTTTACACCTCTTTATTAGCACTTCATGCCAACTTACAGAAAACGGATATTAACCTGTTTTTTGCCGGTTAAACGTGTAGACACGTCATAGAAAAGGGGTTTCTCTCGGCAGGGTAAGCTTGTACATGTGGCGACGCGCCAGAGCAAGTGGAGCGGGACGTTCGGCATCACGCAGCGGACTCCTGCGCTCATTGTCTGGCCGTTGCCAGATATCACTAGATTTTAATTCATCTCAGTGAATTCTTATGCCCGGGAATAACGGGTGAGGGTTTTGTGGACTTAGTCGCAGAGTGGTGACATGCAGTGGATATTTTCGTTGTTACTCAGTGAATATGAGGCTGCTGCAGATATACCTGTGTTGCTTATGACTATTTTTTATGCTCTGTAAGTGGGCAGTGTCTGTTTCCCTCAATCTCTGTGTTGCTCTCGGGAACATTAACCTGTATTATTATTAGTATTTGATACTGTTTACTTGCTACTTATAATCCATAAATCAATGTTGTCTATGATGCTCTCTATGTATGTTACATGATTACTGGTAATGTTGGTAGTGCAGATTGAAATTAACCCTTTAGTATTCATAGTGGCCCGGGCCTCGCTGCCGGGGGCTTATATTGTCGGCCTAGCATGTGCGACCACTCATGCCAAATACCAGCATCCCATGCCGTTTCTTCGTAATACTACGAAGATATGTTGTATTTTCAGTTTTCATTATTTTCTAAAGTCTCTACGTGCCAAACTTCCTGATAAATCGAGACTGAAGGGTATTTTTGTTGTTATATAGACTCCATAGTTGATCATTATTCAGTCTATATAAAATAAGCAGTGTGCGGCATCATGGAGTTGAAATCGTCGGTTTGTTGCATTTTTTTTGCATAGCAAAATGAGAAAGTGCTAAAAATGACTTAATCACACTTTCAGTGGCAGAAAAAGAATATTTTGCAGTGATTGTAACAAAAAATAACTCATTGCATCTCCATACATACACCATGGCATGTACATACATGCCCCCGGCAGATAGTCCGGCCATGCCATGGCATGTGCGTACATGCCACCCAACAGGAATGGGTTAAAGAAATTTTAATGGGTAGGGAAATATGGCAACCTGGAAGGGTCCAGGGCTCAGTGATATTTCTGGTAGTTTGTGTGATTATGTTGGGGTTCATTTGCTCATTCCTCTACTCAAATCTTCCATGGCTGTACCAGGTCTCAGTTTTTTTCTATTTTCCACTTTCGTTATCATTTGAAATACAATTCTGGGCTTGGTGTTTTAGTTTTCCACTTTTTCTTTTCTTTTCTTTTTTTTTTTGATTTTGCTTTTAACTGTGGGCCACATCTATAGCCATCATAACATACTCATCACATCAGGTATGGCTATAGGCATCGCGATATGCCAAAGCAAGTCAAGTGGAAAGTTCTGCTACATGTAACTCGATAGATTTCTGATACTGACATTGAAATGTTAAAAATTCTTGCTAGGAGCAAAATCCCCTCCACCCCCATTAAGAACCAAATTTCCCCCTGGGATCTCCCCAAAAATATTGGCTGGAGTCTGGGACTTAGTCTCTGACAGGTTTTGGCCTTGTTGTGAACCTTTACCACAAAGTCACTTAGTGCTTTGAGTTTTTAGTTCTATCTTGACGTGCATTCCAACACTAGTCCCTGG
>NC_051399.1:26899244-26916398 GCF_015228065.2 Penaeus monodon
CCTATTTCCCCAATATGGAACATTTTGTTCCTACTGAATCACAAAGTTGTTTCATTTACATATTTAGGCAGTTAGTTCTTTTTTAAAACAAAAAAAGTAAGGGGAGTGTCTTTTGATTTTTTCAGTAGGTTTCAAAGATTTTGACCTCATATTTTTTAATATTTCTGATTTTGCCCAAAGATATAATTCACTTTATTATCTCATGTTTTTTTTTATTTGCACTCAGTTCTGTTGCACATGTTTTATTTTATATACATCTTTATATTTATAAAATTGTTGAAGTCTTTTTCTACCCTGTTTATTGTCATTTTTCCACAGTTCTGAGGACCCAAGTCTATCAAGTATGTCTGAGGAGGAGCAGAAGTCAGGAGGTCAGGAACCAGCTAGATCAAGATCAAAAGAGCGAAAAAACAAGCACAGGAAGAAGCATAAGAGACATTCTCACAAGCATAAACATAGGCACAAGTCTTCGTCCAGAAAAGAAAGGTAAGTCAAAGATCAGGAAGATAGTAGTTTTACTCTAGCTTTATATTTATTTTATAGTTTGATAGTTCATTTTTAGGTTGCTTGTATTGTTAATGGTGGAGGTTAGTGAATCACCTTCCAATATTTAGAAGGAAGCTACCATAGTGCATAGATGAGTTTAGAAGAAATTTCTTATATATTTCCCACTATCTAGAACTCCCTTATTGCAGGCCTTACCCTACCTTGATGTCATTACAGTAATTGTATATATCATTAGATATGAATATATTTTATCATGAGAAGTATAACCATCTGTGTAATGATCAAGTACCCACAATTTTTTTTAGTTTAGAAATTATAAAATTGTATATTTTTTATTTATTATTTTTCTTTCTATCTTTTTTTTTCTTTTTTTTTTTCTTTCTCTAGACAGTGCATCATATGGTTCCTGATATCTAAAATTTTTATAGGATTTCAAGTTAAAAACATTGATCTTTGCAGGAAGCACAAAAAAAATAGTTACAAACATAGACACAAGGACTCCGAGAGTGAGGAGTTCTGCATCTGAAGATGGAAGCGATCTACAAATAGTGGATGAACTTCTAGAGTCTGGCCTGGAGGCGGTGAAAAACCCTGGAACTCAGGCCCGTGAAAGAGGAAGAGATGTAGAAATTCTGAGAGCTTCAGCTGGGAACGGCATTGTAAAAGTCTTTTGAAAATTGTAGTCATAAACACAATGGCAGTAAAGAGGAAGTTAGTACTTTTTCTCTAAAAGCACTGATTTTGCATATTTATATATATATTCTCTACAGGATGGTATGCGAGTGTTGGAATATTATTTTTTTTTCAAAATGTATATTACTCTCCTTTCTTTTGATCTTTCAGCCAGTAACTGTTTTTAAGTAGTGAAGATGATTAGTGCAAGCAGTTTAAGATAACTCAAAAGAAGCATCAAGAAAAGCTGAAGAGTTCTGCCTAATTCTTCAGATTTCCTCCAATTGATGAAGACCTAAACCTAGAAGAGCTTTTTGAAGCAGAAGGTAAAAACTCTTCATTTTATTTGGGTTTCTGTGGGGGTTCATTTCATCTTTAAAGTAAGTGGAAAGTTTTGCACTCTTACATATGTATTATATCTTTTCCAGCCTTAATATTAATTATTTGGTTTTCTGGGTTTTCTTTAGCAATATGGAATAGGGTCAGTTAATTATTTTAACAGTTTCACTTGTCATAAAAAAGAAAGAAAAAAAAAAAGGGTTTTAGATACATATCTTATGGAAAAAAAAATTACATTTTTAAATGAACTGTCTTATATATTTTAAGATATATGCATTTATAATTCTTTTTTACCCTCCAGTGTGTCAGTCCGTTCATGCACTGATTTCCCAAAAATATATTATGATGACAGTGCAGACAAGAGAAAAGGATAGTGCTGGTACGCAGCTGCTATTTAATCAGAGTAAATTAACTGTAAAACTCTATATGATTGTGTGTGAAAATAGTGAAATAGGAAATATATTCTTGTTCTTTCCCTCTCCTGGCCACACATTTCTGGGTTTCTGAATTCTTTGTTATACACCCTTTAACCCATTTGATATTAGTGAACAATGTCATTATCTGGTATTGTGTTCAGTAGTTGTTCAGGAAGAAAAAAGACAATTTTTTTAAGCTACCACTGCATTAAAAGTTTTATCAACTGTAAATGTTTGACTTCACCATGACTAATTCCAGCACATTTTCTTTTAATAGGCAGCACTACAGGCTTGCTTAGGAGCTTATATGAGTGATGTGGAGGAAGAGGAGGGGGCCCAAAACAAGCACCAGCAAATTGTTGTAAAGCCAGAATGTGACGTTGGACAATTGAAGATTCAGATGATGGCCAGTCCAAGAAAAAGGAGAAGCGGGGGGAGAAGGAGTCCAGGCCCAAAAAGCGGAAAGAAGCAGGTACTTAAATTATGTAGCGGAGACATTGTTTATATGTACTCTAAATTTTCTTTGTTTAGACTCAAAAATATAAACGCGTAAGGGAAACTTTCCCGAAACTGGTAACAAGTCTGATTTGATGTATAGGGTTTTTCAGACATATTTTAAATTTTCTCAACATTTGGTGTGGTACTGTAATTCCATTTCTAGTTAACCCTTTTTTCTAGGTTGTCTGTTATTGTAATATAGGTTTTAGTAAAGCTGTATATAATACATAATTATGATGGCATATTGCACGTTTTCAGGAGCTGTAGTGTTACCTTGAAATCTTTTTTAAAGTTGTAAGGGAAGTTGAATGATTGGAAAGGGCATTGACTGTGGTTGTGCAAATGGTTCAGAATTTACCTCTTATTTTCTTCTAACCTTTATCGCTGTTTGTGGTATATAAATATGTTGTCAGAAGACTGTTTTAAGGTTCAGTAAATGACATATATTTGAGAGTTCTAGCGGGCCTATCTTCCCTGAGTGTTTTGGAGCTGCGGTTGGTCCCTGGGTTGACTCTCTGCTGTGGTTAAGAGCTCCTGACTGAGCCCCCGGCTGGTTGCCGTAAAGTATTACCAGGTACTGACAATGTTCTGTGAAATATGTACTTTGAACACTAAGTACTTTCTCCCGTTTAACTACTAGAAATTATTTGGTCATATAATCATACTTATTGGACGACGATTCATCCCATCCTCAAATCCAGAATGAAACATGTAGGCAAACCTGGACAAATATCTGCCATGATCACTAAACTTTTTAACATTTCTAGACTGAATTTAAAAATGAAAAAAAAAGTGGAACTTGCTCATTGGTCTGATGTACTCTAATCAAAGTTTCTTTCTGTTTGAATGAGATGTTTACTATGAATGTGTTACATAATTTTTTTGGTCAGGATGAAAATCAGGCTAAATTACTTTTTGAAATATCTATCACTTGACAGATTTTGAAGGGATCTTTATTTCAGTTATTTATTGTTATGCTTTATTTATTATTATTATTGGTATTGATATTATTATTATCATCATCATTATTATTATTTATTTTTAATCATTCATTCAGCTATTAAAGATAGTTATTCACCATATGTGGAGATTTAACTCAGTTCCAGTATATCAATTTCCCTTTTTTACCCAAAGTAATAATGAATCATAGTACCTCTTACATAAAGAAAAAGAAATACTTGAGAAATACCATTAATTACTGGCTGCGCGCTTCACTGTTTACAGGATTAGTATGGAGCTGATCCATCACCAGCTCAGCCCTGTCTACAGAGGCGTAAGTACCCAGGCAAGGGTAATGGCCTGTAGGGTCCTCATTCTCCACCATTATCAACACAGCCTAAATAATGGGAGATAAAAGAAGGCTGATAGTATGTACTTTTACAAACTTATACACTAACATCAAGACATCAGATATTTGATTTATTTGGTTATTTGTTTATACACTTATTCATACAGGCATACATACATACATTTATATATAATAAGAACTTTAGTGAAGAAGGCTTTCAACATTTACATAGAGACCGGCAAAAAAACGTTACATGTAAATGTACAAAGAATTATTTACCCTCATGACACTATATATATATATATATATATATATATATATATATATATATATATATATATATATATATATATATATTGATTATATTAATGGGAGTGTAGTGTTTAGTGTGAGTGTGAGTGTGAGTGTGAGTGTGAGTGTGAGTGGGAGTGTGAGTGTGAGTGTGTGTGTAGTGTGTGTTGTTGTGTGTGTGTTGTTGGTTTGTGTGGGTGTGTTGGGGGTATGTTTGTATATATATATAAAATATTAATATATAATAATAATATATATATATAATATATAAAATTATATATTTTATTTTTTACATAATAACATTCATATTACATAATTTCATTTACATATTACATTTATCATTTACATTAACAATACATATATATTTATATTTTTATTATATAATATATATATATATAATTATTTTTTTATGTAAATTTTTGATATATATATAATATAATTATATATATAAAATATTTATTATATAAAATATATAATACAACATACATACATACATACATACAAAATACATACTACAACTACATACATAATACATACATACTACATACATACATAATAAAATATTTTAACATTATATATACATATATATATATTAATAAATATATATAATATCTATATATATTATATATTTTTATCAATATATAATTTTACAATATATACATAAATATATCATATATATACATATATATATACAATATATATAAAGTAATTTATAATATAATATATTAATAAAATAAATACATTATTAATATACAATTTTATTAAAAAATACATATTATATTATATATATATATACATATATTATATTATCATATATATATAACTATATTAACAATATATATACATAAAATAAAACATATAAATCTATTTATTCTATTAAATCTATAAATATATCTATAATATATATTATATAATATATCTTACATATATCTATAATATAATATATTTATATATAATATAATTTTTAATATATTATAATATATTAAAATTTATATATATATATATTTATGTTTATATTATATATATATTATTTTATAATATATATTTTTATTTATTTATAATAAATATATATTTTATTATATAATATATATATATATATATATTACTATAATATCATATATATATATATAATAATATATATAATATATTATCATAAAATATAATATATATATATATATATACATATATATACTATAATATATATATATATATATTTATATATATATATTATATATATATATATATATATATAATATATATTATATATATATAATATATAATATATATATATATATATATATATATTATACACATATTATATGTATCCTGGAGATAGACAGGAGAAAATTACTTGTAGAATTATATTTTGTTCAGAAATATAATCAGCAAAATTATTAGTCTGCAGGAATGGGATGCTAAATGTTACTTTTTTTCTAAGGCTTTGGGTTTTGGCTGGTTTAAAAAAATCCCAATGTTGAGGCTTTTTACTTTGGTTGGTACAAGTTCTCAGGTGTGTTGACTTGGGATTCATTCAATATTTTGCATGTATACTGGTAGTTATTAGAAACCGTAATTTCAAGACAAATCTTTTGTTATAATTGGTCGCAGCCTCAGCCAAGGTAATATAAAGTTTTTTTTCCATAATATCTTAAATTTGTATCAAATTAATGTGTTTTAATGGATTAGGTGGATGCACATCAGCACATTGGATAATCAGTCCTCATACTAGGTCGAACAACGCTTTTCATATATTTCATTTTTTTTCATTAGTCCTCTTTTGGCTGGTTTGATCATTATTGCTGCATAGGCTGTCTGGAAACTTCTTCAGAACTAACATTGCTGCTGTTGCTGTGAATAAATGTCCATCTCCTTTAGTCTCACTGGCCATCTTTTTACTAGAACATTGATGGTAGTAGTATGGTTAAGAGTAGAGTGAGTGATTATTTGAGAGTGTTGTGATTTGATCACTTCAGGTGTGTGGTGTGGTAAGTGGGTATTGGCCTGTGGGTGTGTTACTCAGGGACCGAGAATATTCAAAGACAGTGTGACCCCTGGCACAGTTTACTTATATATATGTGTGTGTGTTTATTAATTAGTAAACTAGTTACAATAGTTGAACCTATACTAGCTCGGTGGAGCTAGCCCTGCAACATACATCCAATTTAACCTACCCTAACCTATTGAACCCAGCCAGATCCAATCTAATATACACTACCCAGTCACTTCCATTAGTTGTTTACTAACCTACTCTAATCCAGTCCTATCCCATCTCAGTGTTTTTGCTTTTTCTTTGGTCAAAATAATGTTTAATGTATACCCATTTATTTATATATGATTGTCTTTATCATTTAAGGTTTGATGTGGTTATTTTATGGGAATAGGTCTCAAGTAAGCTAAAGATATATTTTGCCATAGGTCGAAGTATTGATTGATGATTATTTGGAATATTGATTAGAGTAAATGGAATTATGAAACACATCGAAATTAACATTTTCTTTCTTCAATAGTGTTTCATATATTTGATTTTATTTACTATATATGGCTTCAACAAGTGCTTAGTTAAGATGAAGGACAAATCATTAGACCTACCAAGTCTTGAGATTGTACATTTTTTGAGGGTGAAAAGGATATTACATTTTTAATGGTGCTTTGGCCTTACTATATAATGTTATTGTAATAGTAATGTACTGAGGATAATGTCAAGAATTGAGTACCTAGTTCGGAATCAGTAGGCGCTCCTATAACTCCTTAGTCACTAAGTTCTTGTGGAACCATCTATGTGTAAAATAAAGCTAGCAAAGCAGAACTATAGTGGACAGTGTCTGTACCCATTATCTGTAGATGACATTTTTTAGCAAGGTTTGCTGTGATGATATCCCAACTTTATTACAACCCAATGTTTTTGGGTTATATACTGACCCCTTAGATTTTTGAGAGTTTTGTTGGCATACAGATGGCTCCATATGTGCCAGCCACCAAGGAGTCTTCAGTTGGCCCAAGTGACCTGCTGATTTCCCAATTCCTTTAATTTGGCAGGAAACTGTATTTTCAATACTATTATTATTGACCATTGTTAAATATCATTCTTATTGTATTATTATCTTTAATTCTTTATTAAAATAATAACATCAAAGACAATAACACAATAGAATGAAGCTTTAAAAAAATCCGGAAAAGACTAAAACAGGTGAGTCATGTAGGTAAGAACTAGTAACTGACTCCTTTAGTGAGACTAAGCAACTTGTATAGCCATCTATGTAAAGACAGAGATAAACTTTATTACAGTGGACATGGCAACTGTAGTCTTGCACCTGCGCTAGCTTGGTTACACCTTTTAGTTTCTTAGTAATACAGTACCTGCAAACTTGTTTGGTACAATAGGTTCTTGTAACATACCTGGGGCTTACCTGTACAGACACTTGTGAATTTTTCACAAAATAAACAGTTCAGGGAACTGATACATTCTAAAATCCAAGTATCAATTGTAGGTAATTTGATGATGTTCCAAGGGATTTCTGCATATTTTCAAATTGGTTTTTGTCACCCTCTTCCTGAATTCAGTGTATCATAAAATGTACAAAATTTCTATTTGCACAGTCAAAAGGACTGGATTTGATATTTTTATTGATCCTTTGGAATACGGTTTAGTAAAAATGGTGATGCAAATAATTTGCAACCCAGAGAGAGTAATCTTTTGGGGACTTTAATGGTGTGGGAGCCTCAAATTTGAAAACTATCGTTAGAGCTTCAGCAAGAGGTCATGCCAGTATGTTGGTTGCATTGCCCTTTCGAGTGACTGTGGGTTCATTTCACAGCCACCTAGGTGCAGCTCTGGCTCCAGGTCATTCCACATCATGTTTTTACCATGATGCGTGCATTCCATGCGTTGGAGATCCTATGCTCCAGAAATTGGGCACTCTCTTACTGCTGGTGTGGGACCTGTAACTAACTTTTCACTTTTATTAATAAGATTAGTGCAAAATACAGTCATTAGTCTTACTTGATCAGCACTCTGTAGGCTGGGCAACATGCAAACACTTGTATGCAGTGGACAAGCTCTCCTTTGCAATGTTATTTTCTCTTTTTCTGTTTAAGGCATTTTTTAGCTTTCTTGTTATTTTTCTAGTGTCCATAATTGTCATTTGATTTGCTTTCTCATAAAATGCATGAGTCAAATTATCCTCCAGAAATTTGTGGACTTGTGGTAAAGTAATGTTATGGTCACCTGCCCCTCAAGTCAAGTTGTTTCATGGCGTGATGGTCCACATCACCAATTGTTAGGGTTACAAAAACAAACATTCTATCGTGTACACAAATGTAGCCACTACCTTATGAATTGGACCCTAATGTAACATAGTCAGTTTACTTCAGTTTCATTCTAGCAATTAGATACAGGTGATGCATCTCTGAATTAATGCAAAAACACGAAAATTTGTGTTTTGCAATATAAAAAGAAATAAAAAAGTATAGTATCATTTTGATGATGGAGCTGGAGATGCTATAGCCTGGCCACATCTTAGAATTGGCCTCAAAGGCAAACCCATCACCCATGCGTATTCCTCAAGTGGAGCCAAGTGAACCCCATTTTCTCCTGAGGCAATGGTTAAGCAGAGGAAAAGAGAGACTAATGTATAAAACCTTATAGTCTCCTCTGAAACAAAAGAATACTTTTTTCTCAAATTTAGAATTTATTATATACGGCAATTGTGGTTGTGCACGTGTTTTGCTTGCAAAGCATCCATATATCTCTATTTGAAGTACCTTCCACAAAGTTTTGAAAATACCTTCAGTAATATTGACATTGTGTTTGACAACGATTTCATTAAATAATTTTGCAATTGGTAGTTTTTCAATTTTTTTGAGGTAGTGTTGCTGAGTCTTTGTCCTTTTTTATTATTCTTTTGTGGAGAATGCATCATATCTTACCTTAGTAGTAGTAATTGTACCCATTTCATGGCGAATTTTCTGGCATCATACAAGCCCCACCCAGGCCACTCAGTGAAAAATGATAATACAGGATGGTCGGCTTTATCCTGCTCTCAATTTCTCCCTTGGTTAGAAATTAAATTACTGTTGGGAAATGGGGCTAAAAAGAGTTTAAACCATGCCAAACAAGCAAATAATATTAGCCACACTACTTAGTGGGGGTTCAGTTGCCACATAGTGTGATGGGACCCATCACCCACCTGATTAACAGTTTTGCCATGACACTAGAATGGTCATCATGGCCCATGAATGGGTTAAAATGAGACATGAATATATAAGAGGTAGAGTCTAAACAAATTATATTATCTGATGTTCATAACCATGTTACAGTTTCATAGTTTTATGAAACATTCATCATAGTAAAAAGCATAAAGGGACTTTCTTTAATATAAAACTTTATTTTTTTCATGACAACACCTAACCTTGGCACAATTTACCTATGATATTTCATTCAACAACATGCATGTAAAAGACACCGAGTCTCAGCATTTCATTTAATAATTAGGGTTATAGCCAAAAAGGGAGCCCCTTTTTTACGGCTACAGTTTTCCCATACGTTCTCTTCAGTCTTATTATTTATTCTAGTCTTGAAGGGTGAGCATTGGATGTTCTTATGGATTCACCCACTACTTGGACACAACTGCTGCTGCTTCCTTATATATGGATACTTATGTAAAATACATGAATTTAAACTTCAACAGCTGCTTGTTCCTGTGGATGTTTTCAGACTTGTGTGCAATGTAGTTGTTTAACTTGTGTGCCAGAGCATGTGTTAAGTGTGTTAGTTTACAGGGCCATATTTTTAAAGGTGATAAATGGTAAGCTAGTTCCTTTGTTACTGTAAATCATATTACAAAGTAAAACCCCTGATAATACATAGATTTTTGAAAAGAACTATAAAAGATAATATTACTTGTTTTTTAATAGAAATCATTATTGTCCTTTTTCCATATAGAACTATCACCAGCACATAGAAATGCAACAGAGCAATTCTAGATTCCACCAAATAGTATAATAGGACAATTTAGTAAAAGAATGGCAAAGTTTTACCTCATAATTCTGCTAAGTTGAAATCTTTTTAGAACAAGATCTAGTATGAAATTTTTATTTAACATTCGGGCAATGTTTGACAATCCTTTTGAGGGCTGAAATGAATTATATGATTATATACATCAGTATATTTTTCCATATCAGATGCAAACTTTTCATTTTTAGAGTTTTTCTGACAGCAGTAATGTTAAGTTTGTTTATAAGTTGGTATGGAAAGCATTTTGACATATTCCTCTCTGCTCTGCCCCCCGCCCCCCCCCCAGTTGTTTTTATTTTAAAATCATATATTTGAAATATGGGGATATTTCCTGTACATTATTTGTTACTTTTCCTTCTCTACGAAGGTACCTTTCAGGAAAATTACACTTTCGTTTTCTGGATATTTTGAAACGATGGCTTTGTTGTTACTTTTTCCTCTCTCATGCCCTCCTATTCTTTCCCTCCTTTACTCTCCTACTCTGTCCTTGTTTCTGTCTCGTATTATTTTCATTATTCTCTTTCCCATTTTCTTACATTTACTGTCTCTGTAGCATTTCTGTGAAACTAGTAGACTTTATTATAGCTACTAATGTTACTGTCTCATACACATTTGCTTAGTCTTATATTCTGTCCTAGTTTAATGTTTTTGCTTTGTTGGAAGCAAGATGATTAAATATAGAAAACATAATTTCCTGATAGTGAATAGTAAAAGATGAAATAGATTATATATATATATATATATATATATATATATATATACGTATAATATATATATATATATATCTATATTTTAGTTTATATATATATTTTATTTGTATATATATTTATTTGTATATATTTTATTTGTATATATATGTATTTATATATATATTTTATTATATAAAATATATATATATTTTAAAATTTAAAATAAAAATTATATATATATATATATTATATATATTAATTTTATATATCTATAATAATATATACATATATATATTATATATAAAATATAATATATATATGATATATATATATATATAATATATATATATAATAATATTATATAATAAATATATATATAAATAAATATATATATATATATATATAATCTATTTCATCTTTTACTATTCACTATCAGGAAATTATATTTTCTATATTTAATCATCTTGCTTCCAACAAAGCAAAAACATTAAACTAGGACAGAATATAAGACTAAGCAAATGTGTATGAGACAGTATCATTAGTAGCTATAATAAAGTCTACTAGTTTCACAGAAATGCTACAGAGACAGTAAATGTAAGAAAATGGGAAAGAGAATAATGAAAATAATACGAGACAGAAACAAGGACAGAGTAGGAGAGTAAAGGAGGGAAAGAATAGGAGGGCATGAGAGAGGAAAAAGTAACAACAAAGCCATCGTTTCAAAATATCCAGAAAACGAAAGTGTAATTTTCCTGAAAGGTACCTTCGTAGAGAAGAAAAGTACACATAATGTCCAGTTAATATCCCCATTATTTTCAAATATATGAATTTTAAAATAAAACAACTAGGGGGGGGGGGGGGGCAGAGAGGAATCTGTCAAAATGCTTCCATATCCAACTTATAAACAACTTAACATTACTGCTGTCAGAAACACTCTAAAAATGAAAGTGCATCTGGATATGGAAATATTACTGATGTATATAATCATATAATCATTTCAGCCCTCACAAAGGATTGTCAAACATTTGCCCGAATGTTAAATAAAAATTCATACCTAGATCTGTTCTAAAAATATTTACAACTAGCAGAATTATGATGGCAAAACTTTGCATTCTTTTACTAAATTGGCTATTATCTATTTTGGTGGAATCTAGAATTTGCTCTTTGTTGCATTTCTATGTGGCTTTGGTGATTTAGTTCTATATGGAAAAAGGACAATTTAATGATTTCCTATAAAAACAAGTATATATATCTTTATATGTTCTTTTCAAAATCTATTTATTATCAGGGGTTTACTTGTATATGACTTACAGTAACAAAGGCACTATCTACCATTTTATCACCTTAAAAATCTGGCCCTGTAAACTAACACAACTTACACACTGCTCTGCACACAAGTTTAACAAATACATTTCACACAAGTTCCTGAACATCAAAGGAACAAGCAGCTGTTGAAGTTTAATTCATATATTTTACATAAGTATCCATATATAAGGAAGCAGCAGCAGTTGTGTCCAAGTAGTGGGTGAATCCATAAGAACATCCAATGCTCACCCTTCAAGACTAGAATAAATAATAAGACTGAAGAGAACGTATGGGAAAACTGTAGCCGTAAAAAAGGGCTCCCTTTTGGCTATAACCCTTAAGTATAAATGGAAATGTTGAGACTCTTGTCTTTTACATGCATTTTGTTGAATGAAATATCATAGGTTAAATGTGCCAAGGTTATGGTGTGTCATGAAAAAATAAATTTAATATTAAAGAAGTCCCTTTATGTGTACTATGATGATATGTTTCATAAAATTTATGAAACTGTAAACATGGTTCTATGAACATCAGATAATATACATTTGTTTAGACTCTACCTCTTATATATATCATGTCTCATTTTAACCCATTCATGCCAGATGACATTCTAGTGTCATGGCAAAACTGTTACTCATGGTGGGTGATGTCCCATCACATTATGTGCAACTGAACCCACTAAGTAGTGTGTGCTAAATATTTATTTGCTTGTTTGGCATGGTTTAAATCCTCTTTTTAGCCCCATTTCCTCAACAGTAATTTATATCTTAACCAAGAGAATTGAGAGCAGGATAAATGTACCATTCCTGTATTTATCATTTTTCACTTGAGTGGCCTGGTGTGTGGCTTGTATGATGCCAGAAAATCTCGCCATGAATGGGTTAAATCTACTACTATCTAAGGAAGATATGAATGCATTCTCACAAAAGAATAATAAAAAAGGACAAAGACTAGCAACACTACCTCAAAAAAATTGAAACTACCAATTGCAATTATTTAATGAAATTCTTTGTCAAACACCATGTCAATTATTACTGAAGTTATTTTCAAACTTTTGGAAGGTTACTTCAAATAGAGATATATTGTATGCTTGCAAGCATAAACATGTGCACAACCACAATTTCCATATATAATAAATTTCTAAATTTGAGAAAAAAGTATTCTTTCTTGTTTCAGAGGAGACATTTTAATGTTATACATTAGTCTCTCTTTTCATCTGCTTAACCCATTGCCTCCAGGAGAAAATGGGGTTCACTTGGCCTCCACTCTGAGGAATACGCATGGCTGACTGGGTTTGCCTTTGAGGCAATTCTAAGATGTGGCCAGTGCATAGCATTCTCCAGCTCCATCATCAAAATGATACTACTACTTTTTTTCTTTTCTTTTTATATGCAAAACACAATTTTCTTGTTTTTGCATATTCAGAGATGCATCACATGTATCTTAATTGCTAGACTGAACTTGAAGTAATCTGACTATGTACATTAGAGTCCAATTCAATAAATAAGGTATGTTACACTTTGTGTACATGATAGAATGTTGTTTTGTAAACCCCTACAATCCGGATGATGTGACCATCACGCCATGAAAAGACTTGACTTGAGGGGCAGGTGACATAAACATGACTTACCACAAGTACACAAAGTTCTTGGAGGATAATTTGACTCATTTGGCATTTATGATAAAGCAAATCAAATGACAATTATGGACACTAGAAAATAACAAGAAAGCTAAAAATGCTTAAACAGAAAAAGAGGAAAATAACATTGCAAAGGAGAGTCTTGTCACTGCATACAAGTGTTTGCATGTGCCCAGCCTACAGAGTGGCTGATCAAGTAAGCCTAATGACTGTATTTTGCACTAATCTTATTAATAAAAGTGAAAGTTAGTTACAGGTCCACACCAGCAGTAAGAGAGTGCCAATGTTCTGGAGCATGGCATCTTCCACGCATGTAATGCACGCATCATGGTAACATGATGTGAATGACCTGGAGCCCAGAGCTGCACCTAGGTTGGCTGTGAAATGAACCCCACGTCATCCGAAGGCAGCAAACCAACATACTGGCATGACCTCTTGCTGAAGCTCTAACTATAATTTTCAAATTCTGAGGCCTCCCACACCATTAAAAGTCCAAAAGATTACTTTCTCTGGTTGCAAATTATTGCATCACCATTTTACTAAACTGTATTCAAAAGATCAATAAAAATATCACATCTAGTCCTTTTTGACTGTGCAAATAGAAATTTGTACATTTATTATACACTGAATTAGAAGAGGGTGACAAAACCAATTTGAAAATATGCAGAATCCCTTGGAACATAATCAAATTACCTACAATTGACTACTTGATTTTAGAATTTATAGTTCCCTGAACTGTTTATTTTTGTGAAAATATTCACAATCGTGTATGCTACAGGTAAGCCCAGGTATGTTACAAGAACCTATTACCAACAAGTTTGCCAGTACTCTGTATTACCAAGAACTTAAAAGGTTGTAACCAAGCTAGCGCAGGTGGCAAGACTACAGTGCCATGTCCACTGTAATAAAAGTTTATCTATTGTCTTTACCCATAGATGGCTCTACAAGTGCTTAGTCACTAAGGAGTCAGTTACTAGTCTTACCTATCTCACCTGTTTAGTCTTTTCCTTGATTTTTTTTAAAGCTTCATTTCTATTGTTTTATTGTCTTTGATGTTATTATTTTAATAACAATTAAATGATCATAATATCAATAAGAATGATAACAATGTCAATAATAATAGTATTGAAAATACATTTTCCTGCAAATTAAAGGAATTGGGAAATCAGCAGTCACTTGGGCCAACTGATAGACTCCTTGGTGGCTGAGCACATATGGAGCCATCTGTATGCAACAAAACTCTCAAAAATCTAAAGGGGTCAGTATATAACCCAAACATTGGGTTAATAAGTTGGGATATCATCACAGCAAACCTTGCTAAAAATTGTCAATCTACAGATAATGGGTACAGCACTGTCCACTATAGTTCTGCTTTGCTAGCTTTATTTACACATAGATGGTTCCACAAGAACTTAGTGACTAAGGAGTTATAGGAGGCCTACCTGATCCGAACTATGTACTCAATTCCTTGACATTATCCTCAGTATCATTACTATTACAATAACATTAATAGTAAGCAAAGTAATAAAAATAAAAACTTTTTCACCAAAAATGTACAATCTCAAGACTTGGTAGGCTAATGATTTGCCTTCATCTAACTAAGCACTTGTTAAGCCATATATATGTAAATAAAATCAATATATGAAAACTATTGAAGAAAATGTTAATTTCTGATTTGTTTCATAATTCATTTACTATAATCACATATTCATCATCATCATCAATCAATACTTCGACCTATGGCAAAATATATCTTTAGCTTACTTGGACCTACTCCCATAAATAACCACATCAAACCTTCAATGATAAAGACAATCATATATTAAAATAAATGGGTCATACATTAAACATTCATTTTGCAAGAAAAAAGCAACACTGAGATGGGATAGGACTGGATAGAGTAGGTTAGGTAAAACTATGAAGTGACTGGGTAGTGTATATTAGATTGGATCTGGCTGGGTTTCAATAGGTTAGGGTAGGTTAAATTGAAGTATGTTGCTAGGCTATGTCTCCACCTAGCCTAGTATAGGTTCAACTATTGTAACTAGTTTTACTAATTAATAAACACACACACATATATATAAGTAACTGTGCCAGGGGTCCCTGTCTTTGAATATTCTGGTCCCTGATTACACACCCACAGGCAATACCCACTTACACACCCACACACACTGAAGTGATCAATCACAACCTCTCAAATAATCTACTCACTACTACTCTTTAACCATACTACTACCAATCAATGTTTCTAGTTAAAAAGGTATGGCCAGTGAAGATAAAAGGAATGGACAATTTATTCACAGGCAACAAGCACTGCAATGTTTAGTTCTGATAAGAAGTTTCCAGACATCCTATGCAGCAATAATGATCAAACCAGCCAGAAAAAGAGACTAATGAAAAAAATGAAATATATGAAAATCGTTGACCTAGTATGAGGACTGATTATCAATGTGATGATGTGCATCCACCTAATCCATTTAATAACACATTAATTTTGATACTAATTTTAAGCTATGAAAAAACTTCTTTATATCTACCTTGCTGAGGCTGAGACCAATTATAACAAAAGATTTGTCTTGGAATACTGTTTCTAATAACTACCAGTCTACATGCAAAATATTGAATGAATCCCAAGTCAACACACCTGAGAACTTGTACCAACCAAAGATAAAAAGCCTCAACATTGGTATTTCTTTTAAACCAGCCAACCAATGCCTTAGAAAAAAATGTAACATTTAGCATCCCATTCCTGCAGACTAATAATTTTGCTGATTATATTTCTGAACAAAATATAATTCTACAAGTAATTTTCTCCTGTCTATCTCTAGGATACATATAATGTGTATATAAAAAAAAATTATATTATATATATATATATATATATATATATATATATATATATATATATATTATATATATATATATTATATATACATACATACATACATACATACATACATACATACATACACACACACACACACACACACACACACACACACACACACACACACACACACACACACACAACACGTGTATATATATATATATATATATATATATATATATATATATATATATATATATATATATATATATATTATATATATATATTATAAAATATATATATATTATATGTATTATATATTATCTATTATATATATATTATATAATGTATATATGTAATATATATATATATATTATATATTATATTATATATTATATATATATATATATATGTATATAATTATATTATATATTATATATGTATATATATTTTATATATACTATATATATGTATATATATATATTATATATATATATATATTTATATTATATATATTATATATATATTTATATTATATATTATATATATATATATATATGATATATATATAATATATATTATCATATATAATATATATTATAGAATATATATATATATATCATATATACTATAGATATATAATATATATAAAAAAATAAACTATATACTA
>NC_051399.1:26921498-26930125 GCF_015228065.2 Penaeus monodon
TCGTGGCGTCATCATGAAGTAAGTCTTCTCGTTAAACATCTTCTATGATAATTTTATTGGGTTAAAATGCTACCCTCTCGATTCTTAAGTTACCAGATAGGTCAGAGTGAGTTTTTACAAATGGTTAACTGAAGCACTTTCATGGAAATCACAGTGTTATGGTGAGGCCTTCGGGAACGGGAATGAAGTCGCTTGTAAATCCTAGAAAAGGAAAAATTTGTTATATTCAGTGTGTGCTTCTTACCCTTTCTTCATCCTGTTTTCCGTTTAATAAAGAAGTTGGATTGTGTTAGATTCGAAACCTTGGTCTTGGAAGAGTGCAAGAACCTGAAAAAATTGTGTCAGGATCGTTAATTTGTCTCGTATATCGTTGATCTTATATAATATGATATACATTTTTTGGCCATATTTGACTATGAATTTTGCTTTATTTTGAAGTACATCAGAAAGTGCACATGACAGTTAATTGCAATTTGTGTCATATTTTCCAATATAATACTACTGGTATGAAAATATTGAAATACTAGGCTGGTTCTAATTTTAAACTAAAGCCATTGAAATACTCTTATTTCTTGTTAGCATTATTTCAAAGCCAGAGAAATGTTTTCTTATAATTCATTATTATTATGTTGTTATTGCAAATGGAAAAATTTAACTCTTCATCATATGATATATGTATTTTTCAAATTGATTTGGGCCATCCTATACAGTTAATATTCTTACAGTAGATTACTGTACAAGATGAATAGGTAATTTGTTTTTTTGTTTCCGAGAGCAATGCACCCACCAGAGACAAAGTCCCTTAACCAGGGTAACATGCAAACCCAAAACACAAACCAAACCTTTTCTACCTTCTATTTATTCTCTAGATTGGGGGGCAAGCCCCCCTGTACACCTCTTTATTAGCACTTCATGCCAACTTACAGAAAACGGATATTAACCTGTTATTGCCGGTTCACGTGTAGACACGTCATAGAAAACGGGTCTCTCGGCAGGGTAAGCTTGTACATGTGGCGACGTGCCAGAGCGAGTGGAGCGGGACGTTCGGCATCACGCAGCGGACTCCCACGCTCATTGTCTGGCCGTTGCCAGATATCACTAGATTTTAATTCATCTCAGTGAATTCTTATGCCCGGGAATAACGGGTGAGGGTTTTGTGGACTTAGTCGCAGAGTGGTGACATGCAGTGGATATTTTCGTTGTTACTCAGTGAATATGAGGCTGCTGCAGATATACCTGTGTTGCTTATGACTATTTTTTATGCTCTGTAAGTGGGCAGTGTCTGTTTCCCTCAATCTCTCGGGAACATTAACCAGTATTATTATTAGTAATTGATACTGTTTACTTGCTACTTATAATCCATAGATCAATGTTGTCTATGATGCTCTCTGTATGTTACATGATTACTGGTAATGTTGCTAGTGCAGATTGAAATTAACCCTTTCCCGACGGGTAGTATTCATAGTGGCCCGGGCCTCGCTGCCGGGGGCTTATATCGTCGGCCTAGCATGCGCGACCACTCATGCCAAATACCAGCATTCCCATGCCGTTTCTTCGTAATACTATGAAGATATGTTGTATTTTCAGTTTTCATTATTTTCTAAAGTCTCTACGTGCCAAACTTCCTGATAAATCGAGACTGAAGGGTATTTTTGTTGTTATATAGACTCCATAGTTGATCATTATTCAGTCTTATAGTCTGAATAAAATAAGCAGTGTGCGGCATCATGGAGTTGAAATCGTCGGTTTGTTGCATTTTTTTTGCATAGTAAAATGAGAAAGTGTTAAAAATGACTTAATCACACTTTCAGTGGTAGGAAAAGAATATTTTGCAGTGATTGTAACAAAAAATAACTCATTGGCATCTCCATACATACACCATGGCATGTACATACATGCCCCCGGCAGATAGTCCGGCCATGCCATGGCATGTGCGTACATGCCACCCAACAGGAATGGGTTAAAGAAATTTTAATGGGTAGGGAAATATGGCAACCTGGAAAGGGTCCAGGGCTCAGTGATATTTCTGGTAGTTTGTGTGATTATGATGGGGTTCATTTGCTCATTCCTCTACTCAAATCTTCCATGGCTGTACCAGGTCTCAGTTTTTTTCTATTTTCCACTTTCGTTATCATTTGAAATACAATTCTGGGCTTGGTGTTTGTTTTCCACTTTTTCTTTTCTTTTCTTTTCTTTTCTTTTGATTTTGCCTTTAACTGTGGGCCACATCTATAGCCATCATAACATACTCATCACGTCAGGTATGGCTATAGGCATCGCGATATGCCAAAGCAAGTCAAGTGGAAAGTTCTGCTACATGTAACTCGATAGATTTCTGATACTGACATTGAAATGTTAAAAATTCTTGCTAGGAGCAAAGTCCCCTCCACCCCCCATTAAGAACCAATTCCCCATGGGATCTCCCAAGAATATTGGCTGGAGTCTGGGACTTAGTCTCTGATAGGTGTGGCCTTGTTGTGAACCTTTACCACAAAGTCCACTTAGTGCTTTTGAGTTTCAGTTCTATCTTGACGTGCATTCCAACACTAGTCATGGCAACATAGATTTTTTTGATAGATGGTTAAAAAACTGATAGGGCAAGAGAAAGATAGAGAATGAAAGGAAAGAGGGGGAAGCAAGACTAAACTTCAAATAAACTACTTCATATAAAAGATTATGATATGAAGTTTGGGCAGTAGTAGTACCTATGGGAATTTGTGAGTCCCGAGACAATGGGCAAAGGATAGGGACTAGTGGGCAGCTGTTGATCTCAGCTGGATACATACATTTGCTTCTCATACAAATATTGCTGTCTAAATCAGGTTTATTTACATTTCTGATGCCAATATACAGTATCATTGTTTTCAGATTAGAAAGTGACAAATTTCACATATGATATACCCACAAATACACATTTCAACATTAAATTCAACAAAGAAAACAACCAAATGACACGCTTCCTTACTTCAGCATCAGAGGAAGTGGGTGATAAGGACTGAAGACATGTATCAATGAAACCTGTTTATGCTGTTGTCTCCAATGATCAATAAGTTTACAGAGAATGTCTTTATACGGAATTTACACAGTGCCAAATATATACGCAAGTGTGTGTGTGTGTGTGTGCGTGCGTGTGTGTGTGTGCATGCACGTGCGCGCGCTCATGTATGTGTTTGTGTGCATGTGGGAGAGGGAGAGAGAAAGACACACATTCACACACACACACACACAACACCACACAACACACACACACACACACACACACACACACAACACACACACACACACACATGCACACACACCCCATGCACACACACACACTGCACACACACACAACACATGACACACACACACACACACAACCCACACACACAGCACCACACATGCACACACACACACACACACACACACACACACACACACACAACACACGCACCAACACCACACACCCACATGCACACACACACATGCACACACACATGCACCACAACCACACACATGCCACACACACACACACACCACACACACACACACATCACCACACACACATGCACAACACACACCCCATGCACCACACACACACAACCACACACCAACACACACACACACACACACACACACACAACACACACATCACACACCACACACACACACACAAACACAACACACCACACACACACAACACACACACACACAAACACACACAACACACACACACACACACACACACACACACACACACACAAAACACACACAATGTACACACACACACTGACACACACAAGACACACACAACACACATACACACAACACACACACACACACACACACACACACACAACACACACACAACAACACAAAACACATCAACCACACACACACACAACAATTCCAAACAACACCAAGTCACCCAAACAAACACACACAAACACACAATAAAACCTAACAAAGACACAAAACTACACAACAACAAAGTCAAAACACCAACAATCACCACAACACAAAAAAAAAAAACAAACCCAAAACATATAAAAAAAAGTACAAAACATGTCCAACATCAAATAAAACCCCAAACACAAAACACAAACCCAAAGCACCACATTAAAGTGCCACAAACAAATGTAAAATAAAACACAACTAAACATTAAACAAAAAAAACTACAGCAAAAAATACCACACAAAGTTTTTTGTACTATTGTTATCTAAACCGTCATTACTTTAAGTATTATATGACTATTTCCCAATGATGTAGATACTGTTTTGTACTCCAAATATTGATACTGATTTGTTAAAGACTTATTTCAACTTTTATCCAATGTTTTATGCACTGCACACACACACACACACACACACACACACACACACACACACACACACACACACACACACACACACACGGCAAGGTTTTTTCCTTGGTAATGTAGTGTTTGAACCTGAATTACACCATATGATGGCATCCCCATAATTTTACTAAGTTTGTTGACATCATGTCCAGTAACCTACAACACTTTCACGATTGTATATAGTGTGATGGCCTTAGTATTATATTATTTGTTTTATAAGCATTTTTTAAATGATTCTTTGTATGCCACTGAATTAATGAACAACAAGTTCTGTAGTCAAAACACCAATTCAAGTTCATTCTTCAGCTATCACGGTGAATATTAAGAAAGGAAATACAATTGACATGATTTGTATTCTCCTTCAGAAAAATAACAATTTTGTATATATATATATATTTATATAGTTCTACCCATGAATATACATATTAATGGATTCCTGATTTTTGAAGCATGCTTCGAGATTTTTAAGAGGTTTTAGGATTTTAGTTTATATTGTCATTGCTATCATGGAAACCATGATAAGATTACAGTAGCTACTCGAGGTTAGCTTTGATTTTGGTTCAGCTTCCGTTTCCCAAACACTAGGACAGTTGAGTGCAAAAACACTAACAAATGGTTTGGAGCCTTAAGAACCTCAAAATGGTTTAAATTTGTTGAAATTATACATTAAAACAACTATAATTCCTGTCGATATACAATAGTTGTATAGAATTGACAAATTGCTTGAAAATACATGTAAAGTGTTTCCAAGAATATCACAGAGAAATGATATTGTTGGATCATCACCTATTTTCTTTTAAGGATTATAATGCTTAAATTTATATGACTTATTTAGGTATCTAAACAGATGTCTGCTAGAAATATGGTGCTGTTTTTATATAACTATCCCAGAAATTAGTAATCTTATATGATATTTGTACTTAAGGCATTCAAACACATTGATGGTTAAATGGCTCAGCATCTCCTGAACTGAAGTACTTTTGTATTTGCAGAAGTAGTAGTCTGCTCCCTATTTCCCCAATATGGAACATTTTGTTCCTACTGAATCACAATGTTGTTTCATTTACATATTTAGGCAGTTAGTTCTTTTTAACACAAAATAAAGTAAGGGGAGTGTCTGGTGATTTTTCAGTAGTTTTCAAAGATTTTGACCTCATTATTTTATATATATATATATTTCTGATTTTGCCCCAAAGAATATATTCACTTTATTATCTCATGTTTTTTTTTTTATTTGCACTCTTAGTTCTGTTGCACATGTTCATTTTATATACATCTGTTATATGATAAACTTGTTGAAGGTCTTTTTCTACATGTTTATTGTCATTTTTCCACAGTTCTGAGGACCCAAGTCTATCAAGTATGTCTGAGGAGGAGCAGAAGTCAGGAGGTCAGGAACCAGCTAGATCAAGATCAAAAGAGCGAAAACACAAGCACAGGAAGAAGCATAAGAGACATTCTCACAAGCATAAACATAGGCACAAGTCTTCGTCCAGAAAAGAAAGGTAAGACAAAGATCAGGAAGATAGTAGTTTTACTCTAGCTCATATTTATTTGATAGTTTGATAGTTCATTTTTAGGTTGCTTGTATTGTTAATGGTGGAGGTTAGTGAAGTCACCTTCCAATATTTAGAAGGAAGCTACCATAGTGACATAGATGAGTTTAGAAGAAATTGCTTATATAGTACCCACATATCTAGAACTACATTATTGCAGGCCTTACCCTACCTTGATGTCATTACAGTAATTTGTATATATCATGAGATATGAATATATTTTATCATGAAGAAGTATAGACCATCTGTGTAATGATCAAGTACCCAAAATTTCTTTAGTTTAGAAATTATAAAGTATGTATATTTTTTATTTATTTATTTTTCTTTCTATCTTTTTTTCTTTTTTTTTTCTTTCTCTAGACAGTGCATCATATGGTTCCTGATATCTAACATTTTTATAGGATATCAAGTTAAAATCATTGATCTTTGCAGGAAGCACAAAAAACATCGTTCCAAACATAGACACAAGGACTCCGAGAGTGAGAGTTCTGCATCTGAAGATGGAAGCGATCTACAACTAGTGGATGAACTTCTAGAGTCTGGCCTGGAGGCGGTGAATAACCCTGGAACTCAGGCCCGTGAAAGAGGAAGAGATGTAGAAATTCTGAGAGCTTCAGCTGGGAACGGCATTGTAGAGTCTATGAAAATTGTAGTCAATAATCACAATGGCAGTAAAGAGGAAGTTAGTACTTTTTCTCTAAAAGCAGCTGATTTTTGCATATTTATATATATATTCTCTACAGGATGGTATGCGAGTGTTAGGAATATTATTTTTTCTTCAAAATGTATATTACTCTCCTTTCTTTTGATCTTTCAGCCAGTAACTGTTTCAAGTAGTGAAGATGATGTAGTGCAAGCAAGTGAAGATAACTCAAGAGAAGCATCAAGAAAAGCTGAAGAGTTCTGCCTAGATTCTTCAGATTTCCTCCACATTGATGAAGACCTAAACCTAGAAGAGCTTATGAAGCAGAAGGTAAAATCTCTTCATTTTATTGTTACTGTGGGAGTTCATTTCATCTTTAAAGTAAGTGGAAAGTTTTGCACTCTTACATATGTATTATTATCTTGCCAGCCTTAATATTAATTATTTGGTTTTCTGGTTCTCTTTAGCAATATGGAATAGGGTCAGTTAATTATTTTAACAGTTTCACTTGTCATAAAAAAAGAAAGAAAGAAAAAAAAGGGTTTTAGATACATATCTTATGGAAAAAAAGATTACATTTTTAAATGAACTGCTCTTATATATTTTAAGATATATGCATTTATATATTCTTTTTACCCTCCAGTGTGTCAGTCCGTTCATGCACTGATTGCAAAGATATATTATGATAGACAGTGCAAGACAAGAGAAAAGGATAGTGCTGGTACTGCAGCTGCTATTTAATCAGAGTAAATTAACTGTAAAACTCTATATGATTGTGTGTGAAAATAGTGAAATAGGAAATATATTCTTGTTCTTTCCCTCTCCTGGCCACACATTTCTGATTTCTGAATTCTTTGTTATACACCATTTAACCCATTTGATATTAGTGAACAGATGTCATTATCTGGTATTGTGTTCAGTAGTTGTTCAGGAAGAACAAGACAATTTTCTAAGCTACCACTGCATTAAAAGTTTTATCAACTGTAAATGTTTGACTTCACCATGACTAATTCCAGCACATTTTCTTTTAATAGGCAGCACTACAGGCTTGCTTAGGAGCTTATATGAGTGATGTGGAGGAAGAGGAGGAGCCAAAGCAAGCACCAGCAGTTGTTGTAAAGCCAGAATGTGACGTTGTGACAATTGAAGATTCAGATGATGGCCAGTCCAAGAAAAAGGAGAAGCGGAGGGAGAAGGAGTCCAGGCCCAAAAAGCGGAAAAGAAGCAGGTACTTAAATTTATGTAGCGGAGACATTGTTATATGTACTCTAAATTTTCTTTGTTGAGACTCAAAAATATAAACGTGTATAGGGAAACTTTCCTGAAACTGGTAACAAGTCTGATTTGATGTATAGGTTTATCAGACATATTTTAAATTTTCTCAACATTTGGTGTGGTTCTGTAATTCCATTTCTAGTTAACTCCTTTTCTCTAGGTTGTCTGTTATTGTAATATAGGTTTTAGTAAAGCTGTATATAATACATAATTATGAATGGCATATTGCACGTTTTCAGGAGCTGTAGTGTTTACCTTGAAATCTTTTCAAAGTTGTAAGGGGAAGTATGAAATGATTGGAAAGGGCATTGACTGTGGTTGTGCAAATGGTTCAGAATTTACCTCTTATTTTCTTCTAACCTTTATCGCTGTTTTGTGGTATATAAATATGTTGTCAGAAGACTGTTTTAAGGTTCAGTAAATGACATATATTTGAGAGTTCTAGCGGGCCTATCTTCCCTGAGTGTTTTGGAGCTGCGGTTGGTCCCTGGGTTGACTCTCTGCTGTGGTTAAGAGCTCCTGACTGAGCCCCCGGCTGGTTGCCGTAAAGTATTACCAGGTACTGACAATGTTCTGTGAAATATGTACTTTGAACACTAAGTACTTTCCTGTTTAACTACTAGAAATTATTTGGTCATATAATCATACTTATTGGACGACGATTCATCCCATCCTCAAATCCAGAATGAAACATGTAGGCAAACCTGGACAAATATCTGCCATGATCACTAAACTTTTTAACATTTCTAGACTGAATTTAAAAATGAAAAAATTGCTCATTGTTGATGTACTCAATCAAAGTCTTTCGTTGAT
>NC_051399.1:26935225-26937725 GCF_015228065.2 Penaeus monodon
TGACATTTAAGTTCGAAACTAACAGTGCCATACTGAGCGCGGTTGGCGTGAATTTCGATTTCACCGGTTCAATAACTGTGTATGTTGAGCAGTACGTCCTTTTATCTTTGTGGTGATTTGGCTTAGGACTTCTTGATATTGATATTCATCTATTTAGTGTATTTATCATTTTATTTACTCTCCTCTCTCAAAACAGAAGTGTGATACAAATTAAACCAAAATACATTAGTCCCAAAATAAAGATAGTCGAATAAAAAACATTTAGATTCTATTCACTTGGGCTTAAGTCTAGCGTATATATCAGTAACGTTTGGCGCTTGCACAGATTATGACACATGGAACATCCTGCATTTCCTGATATCGACAGAAGTCCCAAAGAGGCGACTTTTCCAAACGCTTTCATATATTCTGTTTTTGAAACTGTAACACAATCGTTTCGGTACAACCATCCTTATAACAGACATATATCAACGTACCTTTTTTTTTCAAAAAACCGTATTTTGCTAAGGAAATAAACCGATTATTTAGAATAACAGCCTTGAAAGAAAAAAAAAATACAGCAGTAGATAGAAAGGATTTATAAAGGATAGTGTGGATACACCTTTTCCTCGTCTCGCGTCGGCATCGGTTGCAAGCGCTCGACGTTCCTTTGGCCTATCGTGGCGTATCATGAAGTACGTCTATCGTTCTTAACATCTTCTATTGATAATTTTATGGGTAAAATGGACCTTCGATTCTAAGTTTACCAGATAGGCAGAGTGTGTTTTACAAATGGTTAACTGAAGCACTTTCATGGAAATCAACGTGTTATGGTGAGGCCTCGGGAACGGGAATGAAGTCGCTGTAATCCTAGGAAAGGAAAAATTTGTTATATTCAGTGTGGCCTTCTTACCTTTCTTCATCCTGTTTTCCGTTTAATAAAGAAGTTGGATGGTTAGATGCGAACCCTTGGTCCTTTTGGAAGAGTGCAAGAACCTGAAAAATTGTGTCAGGAATCGTTATTTGTCTCGGATATCGTTGATCTTATATAAAGGATACATTTTTTGGCCATATTTGACTATAATTTTGCTTTATTTTGAAGTACATCAGAAAAGTGCACTGACAGTTCAATTGCAATTTGTGCATATTTTTTCCAATATAAATACTGGTATGAAAAATATTGAAAATCGAGCTGTTCTACTTTAAACTAAAGCCATTGAAATACTCCTGATTTCTTGTTAGCATTATTTCAAAGCCAGAGAAATGGTTTTCTTCTTATAATTATTATTATTATCTTGTTATTGCAAAATGGACAATTTAACTCTCATCTATATGATATATGTATTTTCAAATTGATTTGGGCCATCTATAAGTTAATATTCTTACAGTAGATTACTGTACAAGATGAATAGGTAAATTTGTTTTTGTTTCGAGAGCAATGCACCACCCGAGACAAAAGTCCTAACCAGGGTAACATGCAAACCCAAAACACAAACCAAAACCTTTTCACCTTCTATTTATTCTCTAGATTGGGGGGCAAGGCCCCCCCTGTACACATCTTTATTAGACTTCATCGCAACTCCTCTACTACAGGAAAAAGGATATTAACCTGTTATTGCCGGTTCACGTGTAGACCAGTCCATAGAAAACGGGTCTCTCGCAGGGTAAAGATTGTACATGTGGCGACGTGCCAGGAGCGAGGGAGCGGGACGTTCGGCATCACGCAGCGGACTCCCACGCTCTCATTGTCTGCTGTTGCCAGATATCACTAGATTTAATTCATCTCAGTGAAATCTTATGCCGGGAATAACGGGTTAAGAACTCTGTTGTGTGAGGGTTTTGTGGACTTAGTCGCAGGTGGTGACATGCAGCCGGATATTTTCGTTGTTATAGTGGAGAAATGAGGCTGCTGCAGATATACCTGTGTTGCTTATGACTTTTTTGTTGCTCTGTAAAGTGCGGCAGTGTCGTTTCCCTCATCTCTCGGGAACATTAACGTATTAGTAGTATAATTGATACTGTTTACTTGCTACTTATAATCCATAGATCAATGTGTCTATTATGCTCTCTGTATGTTACATGATTACTGGTAATGTTGCTAGTGCAGATTGAAAAATTAACCTTCCCGACGGTAGTATTCATAGTGGCCGGGCCTCGCTGCCGGGGGCTCATAATCGTCGGCTAGCATGCTGCGACCACTCATGCAAATACCAGCATTCCCATTGCCGTTTCCTTCGTAATACTATGAAGATATGTTGTATTTTAAGTTTTCATTATTTTCTAAAGTATCTACGTGCCAAACTTCTGAGAAATTGAGACTGAAGGGTAATTTTTGTTGTTATATGACTCCATAGTTGATTCATTATTCAGTCTATATAGTCTTGAATAAAATAAGCAGTGTGCGGCGTCCTGGAGTTGAAAATCGTCGAGTTGTTGCATTTTTTTTTGCATAGTAAAATGAGAAAGTGTTAAAAATGACTTAATCCCACTGTTCGTCGGTAGGAAAAGAATATTTTGCATG
>NC_051399.1:26942725-26948531 GCF_015228065.2 Penaeus monodon
CAACAAAAAACACACACGCACACACAGCACAGACACACACCACACAAACAAACAAACAAGCACACGCATACAAACAAGCAAACAAACCCAAAACACGAACAAACACGGACATATGTACACCCCCAGTATCCTGCAACCAATACCCACATGCAACGTATACAAAAGCAAATGTTTCATCAGCAAAGTAAGTGTCCTATCGAATTTTTCGCTGCCGTATAGAATAGAGCGTTCTCAGGCCCAGATCTCTCACGCCAGAACATCGCAGCCAATTAGGCAAGGGAAAGTGAAAACGTGGGGTACGTTCTTCTGTTGTGAACGGCTTGGGTAAAAAGGGTCATCACCTTTCTTGGATATGAAGACGTAAGTGTTTTTTATTATCCTTCTTTTTTTATATCAATATTACTGGTTTTTTTTTTTCTTTTCTCTGTCTCTTTCTGTCTATTGCTCTCTCTCTCTTTCCCCCCTCTTTCTCTCTCTTTTACCCTTTTCCTTTCTTTCCTCTTTTTCTTTTATATATATGTATATATATAATACATAGCCTACCACACACCACACACATATATATATATATATATATATATATATATATATATATAAAATATATTAATGTGTGTGTGTGTGTGTGTGTGTGTGTGTGTGTGTGTGGGGTATACACATATGTGTGTACTATATGTATACATAACATACACACAAAACATATGTATATATGTGTGTTGTGTGTGTTTGTGGCGTGTGTATGGTGCAAATGATTGTTTTCGTTTCAGAATTGGATTCTTTAGAATAAACATTTATTAAGATCTAATGACTATGTTCCATTCGTGTATTTAAAGACCATATTTAAAGACAAAGTCCTTTTTTGTAAATGTAATTAAACTTAATAGTGGATTGTAGAAAATTTATTCACTGAATAGGGAAAATAACCCAAGCTAGTAGTAGTCGTAATGAAACTAAATGAAATGGTGAGGGTTTGGGGGTAGTGGTGATGAAGACAACCATGCTAATGATCAAAATGTTGGTGACAACAATTTGAATAAAAGTAATAATATCAATTATTATCATTACTTTTCAAAATAATTGTTATTAAGCGTTAACATAATAATTTAAAAATCCTAAATTTTCTTTTTCACACACAAACATGCACACACACACACACACATAATTATTTTATATATATATATTTGTGTGTGTGAATGTGTATATAGTTTTGTATGCATATACAATAATTATATATGGACACACAACAACACCACCCCCACACACACACAACACACACACCCCACACATAAAATAAAATATTTTATATTTTATATATATATATATTATATATATATGTATATATATATATTGTCATGATACAGAAAACTAAAACCTGCACATTTAGTAAAAATACTATACATCAGCATTATGAAGTCTGTCGAAAGATAATGGACACACTACAAATCTATTTCGCATAAAACTTACAGGCATTGTTCCAGTTTCAGATCTGATGGCAAATTCCAACAACAACAACAACGAAAAAAAAGATTTTGGACGTCAAACCCCCGGTAAACCCCAAACCCCCTATAATCAAAGAAAAATTTTGCTTCGGAAAAGAACTATTGTACAGAAAGAAAGAAAAGCAAAAAAGATTGGGAGGACTGACCTTTAGCAACAAGCGGTACCCTGGTAAAATACAGTGCATGGCTTATATGTTACATACTGAAAGACCAACAGACAAAAATCACGTACAAACCCCAAAACCCCAAAAACAAACAGCCACAAATATAAATCATCAGTATCCTGCACCCAAACACACAGCAACTATAAAAAAAAAATAAAAAATCGAAAGTAAGTTTCCTATCAAAACTTTTTTCCGCTCCGCCCATAGATTAGATCGTTCCAGGCCCAGATCTCCTACCCGAACCATCAGCACCCAGATACGGAGGAAAACGTGAAAAGCTTTGGGACGTTCACCTGTTGTGAACGGTTGGGAAAAGTGTATGCTGGGTCTTCCCCTTTTCCCTTTGATATGAAGAGTAAGTGTATTTTTTTTTTTTTTTATTCTTCTTTCTTTTTGTATTTTTTTATTGGTTTTTCTTTGTCTTTTGCTGTTTGTTGTTTATTTTCCCTGCCCGTCAATTTGTTGCCTAACCTCTGTCTCTTTTGCTGTCTATGTCCTGTCTTTCTGTCTTGCTCTCTCTTTTCCCCTCTCTTTCTTACTTTTCCCTTTTTTTCCTTTTTTTCTTTTAATAATATTATGTATACCATATGGTGTATATTAATGTAACATATACACACACCACAATATCAAAAAAGGTGGTGTGTGGTGGATGTGTTTGATTTTTTTTCGAATTAGTTTCATTAGAATAAAACATTTCTAAGATTTAATGATATTTGCTTTCGGTATTAAAGACCATTTTTTAAAGAAAAAGTCTTTATTGTAAATGTAGTTAATTAATAGTGGTTTGCAAAAAATTTATTAATTGAATAGAAAATAACCAACTAGTAGAGTGTAATAAAATAAAAAAAGGTGATGTTGGTGGTAGTGTGATGAAAAAACCTGTGATATCAAAATTTTGGGTGAAAAAACAATTTGAAAAAAAATAAATATCATTATATTAAATTTTTTTGATTTTTGTTTTTAAAAGGGTTTAAACACGATCAAGAGTAGCGTATCAAATTCATGAGAAAAACGTTTTTGTACAAAATATCTAAAATCCAAGGTTTGTTCTTTAATCTTTTAATCTGTTATAAAAAATCATTTCATCTGTAACTTTTTCCGCGGGATTTCCAAATTTCTTTAGCATCCCCAAAAAAACGTAGTTTTTAAACCCTTTGTTTAGGAATAATATTTAAAGTTTATATCGAGAAAAAGAAACAGAAAGGAAAGTGGGAGGAGGGGTGAGATATAGTAAAGTGAGAGATAGAGAGAGAGAGAGGGAAAAAAAAAAAACTCGATGTAGAGTTTTAGTAAGTTTTACCTTATTTTGAAAAAAAAAAAAAATTTAAAAATACAAATTTTGAATATTAATTTTTTTTTTTTTTTTAATCCTTTGTAAATTTTGCTTTGAGGGGAAAGTTTGTAATTTGAATTAACCCCCAAAAAAAATATTCTTATACTTAAATATTAATTTCTAATGCTTCTACAGAAGGGATGCGAAGGTTAGAAAGGGATATAGAGAAAGAGACGAGAGAAAGTGGGGGAAAAAAATAAAAAAAAGGGGAAGGAGTAAGAATAAAAAAATGGAGGAAAGGAGATAAAAAAGAGACAGAGGGGAAAGGTTTTGGGAAAAGGGAGAGAGAGAGATAGAAAAATAAAAATGGGAGAGAGTACAAAGCAAAGCAAATGATCCATAAAGTGCTCTGTCTAAAACAAAATAAAGTTGAACAATCTGAAAAAATTATACTTCACACCCAAAAGGGTGTGCAAGTAGGACAAAAACATCAAATGGGTATAATACCCTTAAGAAAATAATAATTTTTAAAATCCTAAACTTTCTTTTACACACCAAAATGCACACACACACACACATAAACCCCACAAAAAAATTATGTTATTAATTTGTGTGTGTGAATGGGTAATTGTTTGAGTAGCTATACAATAATTATATATGGCCACGCCACACCCCACACACCACACACAACACACACACCACAATATATAATAATATAATATTATTAAACAATTTTCATATATTATATTTTAAAATTAATATAATAATATATAATATTGTCATGATCAAAAAAAATAATACTGCCATTTAGGTAAAAAAACTAACATCGAAATTAGAAGTTGTCGAATGATAATGGACACACTACCCCTATTTTTTTTCGAACTTACAGCATTTTCCAGCGAGATCGAGGCAAATTAAAAACAAAAAAAAAGTTTCGGACGTCAAGGCCAGTACCCAAACCCCCCTATAATCAAGAAAAGTTTTTTCTTTTGGAAAAAACTTGTACGAAAAAAGAAAAAACAAAAAGATTTGGGAGGATTTTACCTTTTGCAAAAAACCCGGGACCCTGGTAAAAAAATACAGTGCATGGCCTTTTATTTATATACTGAAAAAACCCAACAACCCAAAAAACACACACACACACAAAACAAACACCCATAAAGTACTCACCCGTTCCTCCCCAACACACACGCAACGTATAGAAAAAAAAAAAGTAATCAGCAAAAATAAGTTTCCTATCGAACTATTTTCCCCTGCCGTCCATAATGTAGAGTCTTCCAGACCCCCGATCCCTCACGCCGAACCTCAGCACCAGATACGGAGGAAACGTAAAACTTTGGGTACGTTCACCTGTTTTTAACGGCTTTGGGGGAAAAGTGTTGCTGGGTCTTCACCCTTTCTTTGATATGAAAAACGTAAGTTTATTTTTTTTTTTTTTTTTTTTTATCCTTTTTTTTTTGTATAAAAAATTATTGTTTTTTTTTTCTGTTCTTTCTTCTGTTTTATATCCGTCCCCCCAATTTTTTGCCTATACCCCTGTCTATCACTTGTCGTCTATGTCACTGTCTGTCTTTGTTATTGCTCTCTCGTCTCTCTGTCTCTCTCTTTCTCTCTCACAACCCCCTTTTCTTCATTTTTTTTTCTTTTTCCCTTTTTTTTTTATAATAATATTTATTTTATATATATATATATATATATATTATTTATAAAATTATATAGTACACTATTGGTATATATATGTTACCACACACACAACACACATATATAAAATTATGTGTATTTTTGGGTGTGTGCGGTGTGTGTGTGCAATATGATGATTTCGTTTTAAATTGGATTTTTTAGAATAAAAATTTCTTGATCTAATGATTTTTTCCAGTTATTTAAAGACCATATTTAAAAACAAATTTTTAAAAGGGGGGTAGAAAAATTAATTTAGTAAATAGGGGAAAAAACCCAAGCTAGTAGTTTGTCGAATGAAATAAATGAAATGGGTGATGTTGGTGGTAATGGTGAGAAGACAACCTGGTGATGATCAAAATGTTGTGACAACAATTTGAATAAAAAATAAAAAATATCAATTACTATCATTACTTTTTTTAATATAATTGTTTTTTAAAGCGTTAACATAATTTTTTAAAAATCCTAAATTTTTTTTACACACACAAAAAATGCAACACACACCCCCCGACACACACACAACACACACACCCCACACCACACAAATTTTATTATAATATATTATATATTATAATATTGTAATAATGTATATTATATTTTTGTGTGAAGGGTATTATTGTGTGTGTAGTTATACAAAAATTATATATGGACACAACACCCACACCTATATAATATATTGTCAATACAGAAAAATTAAACCCGACTTTTTGGAAAACTACTAACATCCATTATGAAGTATATATATATTTAATATATAATATAATATTATATAATATTGTAATAATGTATATATATATTTGTGGGTTTAATGTGTAATATAGTGTGGTTTTTGCATATACAATAATTAATATGGAACACACACCACACCACACATATATATATATATTGTCATGGGTACAGAAAATTAATACCTGACTTTAGGTAAAACTACTAACATCAGATTTTGAAACTGTCGAATGATAATGGACACACTACCCCTATTTCTTTTACGACTTACAGGCATTTTTCCAGCAGAGACGATGGGAAAAATTCCCCAAAAAAAACAAAAACAAAAACAACAACAAAAAGAAAAATTTCGGGCGTCAACCGCCGGTATTCAAACCCCCTATAACCCTAGAAAAAGTTTTGTTCGGAGAAATTTACAGAAAAAAAAGAAAAGCAAAAAAAAATTTGGGAGGATTTACCTTTAGCAACAA